>NC_140932.1:84193354-84533354 GCF_014529385.1 Adiantum capillus-veneris | reverse complement strand
AAGCCGATCAACCTTGAATCAGGCAGAAAGGGCCATGGGGGAGACCCCTGATGAAGATTTGAATGATGACTATGAAGATAAAGCGGAGGAGAGCAACAACAACCTGAACACTACAGAGACCCAGTATGGACCCTTGCTACCTGTAGATACGGTTGTTCCGGTAATGTCTATTCAAGTATGGCAAAATATGTTCAGCTTCTAACTACTTATATGTACTTGTCAACTTTTACAGAGGTTGATTATCTTGGACGTCAATGGATTGCTGCTGATGCGGGTGCCTCTCGGTGACAGAGGACCCTTTGAGGATTTGCAAACGTTTCGGATGGGAACTTGTCGAGTCGTGGTTCGTCCAGGAACCAAGGAGTTTATTGAGTTTCTTCTTCCGCGCTTCAGAGTTGGCATATGGTCTTCAATGCAAAGGCAAAACTTATCGCCACTAGTTGCAATAGTTTGAAGTGTATGCCAAGCTCACACGTCAGATTTTGCCTTTTTGTATGATCAAAGAAAATGCGTTACTGTTGAGGGCCACTACCACCCTAAAAAACCAGGATTACCTCTTTTGTACAAACCGTTTAGCCAAATCGGTGTACCCTTTGATGCAACTAATACACTACTAATTGATGATACTCCCGAAAAGGGAGAACTAAATCCGTTGGGAACAACTATCTCACCACCTTCTTTCGAGGGGCATTCCTTCGATTTTTACCTTGAAGACATTCTGATTCCATACTTACAGAAATTGTATCTCAGTCCATTGTTCACGGACGAGTTTGTACTTTCTAATGAATTAAGATGATTCTTCTATCTGTCTTTGTCTTGTCTAACATATATATATATATATATATATATATAATATATAGACAGAGAGAGAGAGGGAGAGAGAGAGAGAGATTTGACGTGGTAAACAAATGTATTTCAAGCACACTTTTTCACAGGGCACAATTGAAAAATGAGATCAATAAACTTCATGTCTTGAAAGTCATTTGTATACACTTGGGTTTACAAGAATATCTGTTACATTGACAGTACTTCAACCCGACCATCCAACTCTTTGCACAAAATATCTTTTTCTCTTCGCCGCATCACCTTACGGCCAGCTAAGAAAAGGAAAAATCTGATAGTTCCTTGTCCATTGACTCTTCAATGATGTCATTTCGCAAATGCTGAAGACTGCATAGCTCCCTTATTGTAACCACCAATAGTAGGCCATTCTCTTTATCAATCACTTCCACATCCACAGTAGGATTATCTTCCAAACCTGCAGAAACTTGGTCCATAGGAATGTACTTACCGTTTAGCATTTGTGATCGCATATACCAAAATGAGAGTAATAGTGATTGGCTTGCAATCATGTACTTGACAACTAGAGTATCAAGCGCGACCTCGCACCGTAAACCAATCTCTTCCTTTGCATACCATCCTTTGTCAAGAAGTTTGTCACAGGATGAATGCTGAAATGACTTGCACATGAACATAGTTTTTGTAACTCTGATGTTGTAGCTATGAAACAGCTCTATGAAGAGTGCAACAGGACAAAAGTTTGCAATTCGAACCAGTTTGGTAGGAACAGAGCTACGTAGAGACCTTTGTATATCCTTGTAGAGCTTACTTCGCATTGCCTCCACCATTGTTTCCTCGGGAACTGGCCGGTCCACAGTGTTCCAATCGGTCGGTAGAGGTAGTTTCACCAACATGCCATTCTTATTGCCTGAGCTGAGTTGGTAAAAGTGGTCATAAAAAAAGATTCCCTCATCAGCCAATCTTTTGCTGCTCCTCTCTGAATACTGTAGAGAACCAATATGGGCATGTACAACATGGAAGAGGCCTATTATGCACTCCACAGGCTCCCATTGCTCATAAGAAGAGGGATAAACATCTACAATATATATAAGAAGAGTTAAACTAAGAGTATCAATAAGTACAAATGACAAATCTAATGTAATTGAGTTGTGAAGAGTAGAGACATTACTCATAACAAGCGGGAGAAACATTGCAAAATATATAAGAAAAGTTATAATGAGAGTATCAGTAAGTTCACATGTCAAGAGTACTTACAATTGCAACGTGGTTGATGTATATTTGATACATTTCCACCGTTTGCTATCACCTCTGGATGGGTAAACACATGTTGAACAAGAACTTCCTTTACAGATCTTTTGCCGATCTCAACTTTGAAATCCAACACCCTGGCCTTCCATGCTGAGCGGTAAACGTTGATACCACTAAACCTCTTGGGTCTTCTTGGTTGCATGAGGACCCATGAACCTTTGTTTATCCTTTGTCCAACCCATTGGTTGTCTGCACTTATTGAAGCTGGTATTGTAATTGAGGATATGCTACTACTTGGCCTTCTAGGCAAAGTGCCGTTGTTGTTTGTTGGTGTGAGAGACAGTAAACACCTTGAGGCTCTTGGGCGAGAAGACGTGGATGCCATAACTCTCAGAGAAAAGCTTTAGTGGAGGGAGATTCACTTTGAAAGCATTCTAATGGAGGGAAAGTGTTTTAAAATTCCAATATCTTGTGCGGGCTTAATGGTCACCCTCCAGTACGTTAATGACCATGAGATAATATCAGAAGTGGGACCACACGCAAGCACCTAAAAGCTCGGTAAAAGTAAGGAAATTACTATGCTACAATCCTAGTTTCGTGAAAGTTTTATGCTATTTTCCTATTTTTTGAGTCTTTCCAGGTACTTTTCTACGTAACGTAGCCTTCATGCTCATTGGACGCGCTCTATTTTTCTCTCTCTTCATATGGCCCTCCAAATGACCTCCAAAATTTCCTAATGAAAAGGAAAAACCAATACCTATAAACGAGGTGGGAGATAATTATGAAGGAGAAGAGGGAAACACAAAGATGTGAAAACCATAGCCATACTTGATAATGGGGATGGAGTGTTCATTGCCACTAAATAAATATGGATAAAATGGAAGAGACCAACTCTCAAAAAAACATGAATGAAACTACAACTTGCATATGGATTTATAGAAAGACATTTGGGCATGCTGGAACAGATCATAGTATCTTCATGCGGGATTGAGTATGAGCATACCTTTTTGGTATTGGATTTTGGAGCAAGAAAAAACTTGAACATCACTTTGGGTCGACCATTCATGCATCAACTTAAAATGATGCAAGATTGGGGCTACAACCACCTCTACTTGTGGCATAAGGGTGTTATCACTAACGGTCCATGAGAAAGAAATACTTGTACCATTGCACAACAAAGCGCATATTTGAATCTATGGAGCATCCAAATGTGGGAGCCTGAGAAAAGAAGATTGCATCCTAGAGAGGTCAATAGAGGATAAGAACTATGTTTGAGAATATTTTCATGAAGATCTGTTTGAACCTTTTGGATGGGATTAGATATGGCTATTCTAGATGTATGCATAAACAAAATAACAACTACCAAGTTTTGTGATGAGGAATGCTTTGACATAGCTCCCTATGATATGATAAAGGTATTGAAGGAAGATAATAAAAATTATGAGTATGAAAGCAGAATAGATGAGACAAACAATGTCATAAAGCATGGTGCAAAAGCACAAATGAGAAAAAAAAAAGCAACGACAAGATTATGTCATCATTGATAGACCTAAAGAATCAACAACACCTGTTTCAAAGAATCCAACTCTAGAAAGTGCACAATTGAAATTAGATGAAGAACCAAGTTCTACATCAAGTTTCCAAAAAACTCAAGATCAAGAGAAGAACAAGGATAAGGCAGAATATTGATTGTCTCCTATAGTGATCAAATTTAGTCTATGTGGAGAAACATAACTCAAGATTACATGTTTAGCTACAATAGATCCTTATGCGACAAGGAATCTAATGACTTATGGCATGGATAATGATGGAAAATCTGACAATCACCGACCTAGAAGAAATAGTATACATTAGTTCTATCACGCCAATTCCTAGCTTTGGCATGGCAGAAGCCATACTTAAGTTGTGTATTGGGGAGTTCAAGAATACTTTCCACATAACCGACTCCCATCATATAAAAGAGAGTTTGATCCTAACCAAAAGCTAGATGAATATATTCCTTTGACAACAACAAAAATCTTTAACAACAAGAAAGGTCCCAAAAGCATCTCAAGTTCATGCATAGAAGAACCAGCCAACCATAGTGAAAAAGGTAAAGCTAAGGCAAACATTGAAGCATACCAAACTTTCAAGTCAACTTTACCTTCACCATCAAACTTCTTTTGCAGGCTCTACACCCAAAGCCACACCATCAACAACACAATGGAAACCTAAGCAAAAAGTTTATCAATCAAAGTTTCCATTAGTGACAAAGCCTCCAAAGAAAGGCAAAAAGAATCAACCACGTGTTCGTATCTAAAGAGCACATCAACGTCAAAAATCCACTTTGGATACACCAATCACAAAGTCAAACTCAACAACCACAAGTGATAGGGTGGGTAGCATCACATGAGTCAATCATTCCTCAAGGCTACTTCCAAGGAAACACTTATGTTTGGGCAAAAAATCTTAAAGTGATCGCTTGGACCCACTTACCACAAGAAAATAGTTCTACAAAGAGCAAGCCAAGCTATCAATTGAAGACAAATACCTCAATCAGGAGGAAGAACAACCACAAAAGGCAAAAGAAAATACCTTCAAAGAAACAACCAATGCAACAAGTATGGGTACCAAAGTCAGACTTCTATCAAGCTATCCAAGAAAGATATGTGAAGCAGTAGATGGTTCTAGTCAACCTACTCAAAGCACAAGAATTTTATGAAGGTAACTCACAAATATGGTTGCCAAAAGTAGTAGCTCAACCTAGAACAACAAAGATTTATCATGTGGAACAAGGCTCCTCCCACAGGCAAGCAATCACAATCAATAGAAGCCAACCAAGAGCGAGGGTGCTACAACCTTTAGATGGATACCACGCTAGGCTTTTACAACAATAATCATCAGATATGGATACCTAAGCCTAGTGCCCATCCAGTCATCAAGAAAAATGGACAAATACAAAAGACAGTCAAATAGAGACCAGAAACAAGGTGAGTTTTGAAATCACTAGTGAAAATCAATCTCAGAGAACCCACACAGAACCCACACACATCTACAACCGCTTCTTATGGGAGATAAAGCAAGGCTCCATCAACTCCTACTAGTATCAAAAAATGACAAACAAATCAAAAGGAGCAGAAGTATGCTAGCTTGCTAGACAAAATGGTGGCATCCAATGACCAAAACAATGCAAGAGGCCTAAAATTTTTCCTTGAAAAACCCATCAACTCCATCTTTCACACTGCATATTTTGTTTGTGACACATTTCTCGTATGCATATATAGTGTCCCATAATTGACACTTGCATTCTTCCATTGTTTCTTCCAAGGAGTCACCTTGCATGTACAAGTACTCAAATTCTAATTGCTCAACTCCAATAAGAGTGTATACAAAGGGCACTTTTATTCCACTAGGTTTTTTTCCTTTGGTCATCAAGATTTTAAACCCTAATCTAGAAACACTCATCATCTTCCTCTTGTATTCTACATCAACAATAAGGAAATTGCTACCCATATCATTCATTGAATAATTAGAGCAACAACTATAGTTCTTCACATGCTTGTCAAAAGCACCTCTTATCCTCAAGGACAACAACAAAGGTCCATTGAAACATCACAAGTCGAAGAAGGGCATACAATGACAACTGACTCAACAACAATCATAACAAACTCACGTAGTGCTTCAAAGTTGGTGAAACATTGCACAGAACTTGCATTGCAGTGGAGCTCGAGGGCAAGATCCTTCATAAAGTCAATGACCAAAGAAGCTTATATTTCACAAAGGAAGGAAACACCAATAGCCATTTGCACTACCAAAAGCAACAAAAACAGAGAGGACCATGCACAATCAAATGCAGCATTGTCTCAATAATTGAATTCCATCCCCACATCAACTAGAACCCAGTAAATATAAATCATTTAAGGAAGGGGAAGCATCATCAACCACAAACCATAGAAAGATACAGACCAGCCTTGAAGACAAACCTAAAGACAACACTAACAAAAAAATTGCACATGGTTGTGTCAAGGGATGACACAAGCTAGGAAGGGGGGAATGTTAGACGGATTCAGTACATAGGCACCCACCTAGCCGGACACCACATTTTTTATGAATTTGTACGTTGTTATTTTTTCAAGATGGTGTAGCTACATTATGTGTAAATCCTGATTCTAAAGTAGCAAGTCAATTCCATGAGCTATAATTCTGTCATGATATGTGTAAAGGCCCATGTGAGATGTCCACTAGCTATTTAGAAAGCCCTAGGTATAAAACTTAACACTAGTCCTATAATTGGACATTTAAGTGTCCTGAGACACTGAAATGTCATGTTTTCCTACCAAACTTTTGGCAATTTATTTTTCAAGTTAGAAAGAAGTTTTTTACATCTTGCTTCTACCATAGGTGGGGAAAGAAAACATTAAATTTTTCTCCATGTCAAAATACAATCCCTATGGAGAGAATTATGGTAATTTCTAAGTCCTAAATTTTAGTAAATTTCAAGCTATTTTACCAAAAAAATTATAAATTTCTTATATCTTTTTGTAGGGATTACCTTTTTATGCTTGTAAAATCCAAGTGTTAGTACTTAGCATTACAAAACAATGGAATTTCATTCAAGGACTAATTTCCAAGGCACTTGCAAGTTACAGATATAATTTCATACTTGAGAACATGCTGAATAAGAGCATCTAGTATAGTTAGACAACTATAAATGACTTTATATGTTAAAACCAAGAAAATAAGTATTTTTTTGGCTCCCTAACTCAGCTAAATCTCATTGCTTGAACTCTATCTTGAAATTTTTATTGTGCAAAAACTCTTGAGAATCTAGAGTCCTACACAATAACATTAAAACCAAGGTTTTAGATGCCCCAATTGTGTCTGTATCATGTACATTGATACATTTAGTTGATTTACATAGAAATTTTGAAGTTATTTGAGGTTTTGAATGCTTATGTCTCAAATATTATAATACCAATGTTTCTCATGAGCAATTTTGAATATTTGAAACGATCAAATAATTATTGTTGCCCAAAGCACTTCTACTTGCCACCTTGAGTCCTCAATGGAGAGAGTAAGCAATGTATCACTTTCTAAAACTCGCAAATACAATGGCCATCTCAAACATGCAGAACAATTTATTATTTTATATACCCTAAAGTATTTTTTTCTGCACATGAGACTTGTAATTATCTATAGCACAATTGTGGAAAAGTCGTGTATAATTTTCTACGAGGTCTCTTCATTTTTTTCTTGAGCCTATAAGGCCAATTTTTTCAAATCATCAGTTAGTCTTACAAGGGTCCACTTGATGAGTATAGTTCTTGATCATGATACCTTCTAAAATGTAAGGTTATATTTTTTAAAGACCCTCTAGCAAACACATTTAAGCATATTAAGAGGGTTTTCTTAAATACATTGTGTGATGCACTTAGCATTCAATCCAAATTGTTAAAAAAGGATCTTTCACTTTGTAGCTCTGTTTGACAAGCCATTTGGACTAGCTTGTTCATCACTTCAATCTCTTCATCTCCAAGAAAAAAGCCAACACTTTGGAAATCCTTGATCTACAATCCCGTTTAGCCCACTCTAAGGCCCACATGGTCTAAAAAAACTTATAAATCATACATCTCTGCTTCCACTTGGCTACTCAGGCCTCCACATCTACTTTAGCACTCTGCCATGTACCTATTAACATACATATCACTGCTTGCATCCTCTGTTAGGGTCAACACACTTTGGCTGCACCAACATCCACCATTCTGCGTAGCTGGAGGTGAGGCAACATCCTCAAACCTTACTTTGTGGTAGTCAATGTCTTTCACTAGTTGTCTATGCATCTTAGACTCATTGAATATCACTTATGAGCTATGTATAACCTTCTTATATTCTGAGTGCCAAAGATGATATCCCATCCCTTCATCCACACCAGATCCAATGAAGATGCACTTGTGTGATTTGGGATCCAATTTTTGCCTCAGCTCTTTTCGCACATGTGAGAATGCCTTACACCCAAATACATGTAATCTATCGTAATTAGGCTATTTGCCCATCCACATCTCCTGAAAAATTTTATACTTCAGTGGTGTACTAGGTGGCCGATTTATGTAAACGGCCATCATAACAGCTTCCCCCCAAAACTCCTAAAGTAAAGTGGCCATAAACATCATAGAAGTGACCCATTCCTGGATATTCCTATTCATCCTTTCTGCCACACCATTGTGAGTGGGTGTGTAACGCGTGGGGGGGAGGGGGGGTCACTATGTATAATTTGTATATATCGCGTGCGTTCAAGGACTATTTTTAAAACTCCTTATCTACGAATTTTTTATAGATAAAATACACCCTTTCCCTATTCAAACCATAAAATTTTCACCCAATTCCCTTTTACGGTACCCTTCTATATGTGAAAATGTTAGAAAAAATGAAAATAAATAACCCCTTCTACTGCACTCATGTGATAGTCACATAATTATTAAGTGACACCCCCCCCCCCCCCCTTGAGGTGTAAGACGTGGTGAACTATCTTCTAATGCCTCGTCTACTGTAGAAGTCCTTGAACTCAAAGAAGATATACTCACCTCCATTGTCAATTCCCAAAGCTTTATGCTTTCTACCTACCTAGTTTTCTACCATGGCTAAGAACTTTTGAAAGACACTAAATACTTCCCTCTTTTTCCTCAAGAGATAATCCCACACCTTCCTAGTAATGTCATCTATGAATTTTAGGAAGTATAGTGCCCCCCTAGAGACTTAAGAGGCATAGGTCCGCATAAATTGTTATGAACAATATCTAGAGGGCTTCCTAACTCCTTGTCTATAGGCATTGAGGTCAACCTAGTTTGTTTTGCATAAATGCAGAGCTCACATAAAGAAAAATCAAATTTTGTGTGTGTGTGTGTGTGTGTGTGTGTGTGTGTGTGTGTGTGTGTGTGTGTGTGTGTTGTGCACCCGCTTTATGCACAATGCAAAGAGAGGCCGCGTTTGAGGGCTTCCCTCTCTCTTCTCTTGCTTCTCCTTCCTTGTCAAAAGTGTGTGTGTGTGTGTGTGTGTGTGTGTGTACACACATGCTTGCCAAATCATTTGCTCAATTTGAAACCGCTTGCCAAATTTCTTGTCTGTGTGTGGGTGCGACACGGACAATCTTCTTCTTCCCTTGCTACTTCTCTCTCTCTCTCTCTCTCTCTCTCTCTCTCTCTCTCTCTCTCTCTCTCTCTCTCTCTCTCTCTCTCTCTCTCTCTCTCTCTCTCTCTCTCTCTCTCTCTCTCTCTCTCTCTCTCTCTCTCTCTCTCTCTGTAGCAGCAATCCAATGCTATGCTTTCTCTATCTATAGCAATATTGCAAAGAAGGATCCAAATTCAATGCTACTATAAGATCCATTGTTGCTATTTGTTTTGAATCCTCTAATGTTGCCAAAAAAATCTTTTTTTTAGCATTGCAGATCCTAACCTAAGGCTCCAAGATTATCAAGCTCTGTAATTTCCAAAACGCTACCTTTTGTTTTTATTCTCTAGTGCTGCTAAAATTTGCTTGCTTTCTGCTACTCTCAATCATGCATGCATTGAGAGTGGATCGGTAAGCCGCCAAAGCTTTGATACCACTTGATGGGTGCATTGGAGTGTGTGCAATTGTGAGGGTGAAATGCAATGCAGAAGAGACATGATATGGTGGAGTTCTTGATAGAATTGGTCACCACTCTTTTACTTTTCATTATATCCAAAGAATACACTATTGTTGTTAGTGATGGGCAGCTAGCCAGTTGGCTTGAACCCTAACAGTTAGTAATTGATTGGTACAAAAGAGAGACTCCAAGTCCCTACACTACATTTCTATAATCATCATTGCTATAATCATCATTGCTCATTGCTATGTACTATCATTTTTATTGTCTTTAAGGGAATCTTTGAATTAGGAATACATTTTAATTTGAAGCCATTAGAAATACCTTCTAAAGTGGTAGAGGCATTACTACAACATGAAAATAAAATTAGTTTTTGGAACCTAGGCAATAGGCTATACCTGGAAGGAGGATTTTCTCTCCATTCTGCAGGTGTACCTCTTTGAATTGATGCCTACTTCCCTTGTTAGAACTCTCATGTGTAGTTGATGGCATACTCCTCATAATATAAGTTATGTTGTAACCAAACAAGCCTCCATTACAATGCTCAATCAATGCCAACGTGGGCCACACTATCAAATGTATCTACTGTGTAGAATGCCCATAATGGTTACCCTAGAGCCTAAAAGTCAAAAGAAAAAGTTTTATCTACATTGCCAGAGCTTGTTGTGACAAGGGCCATTTTGCAATGCATCCCTAGAGTAACGATAAAAAAATTGCGAGAGATTCTTTGCTAGACAAATTGAATCAAAAGAATAATTTTCATCTACATTGATTGGGTCATACCAATCGAAAATGCAACATGTTATTAATGAAACGATATACATGAATTCTATTGATAATTTGGTTGAGTTTGAAAACTTGATAAATGACACACTTCCACATGTGCAAGAGTTATTAAGGGAGCCTGAAGTAATGGGTGTTAATATAATCTCCAAGTTTTGACACATGAACACTGAAATCTATGTGGGGAACTGTAGTCATATGGTAATCTATAGACCTCATGACTATATAATTCTATGTGCTCATCTATATTGTGATTACCAAATTTATAGCTCACCTATAATGATGTAGTGTTTATTGTGTTGTGCATCAAAAAATAGCTACATGCATGTGTGCTTATGTATGTAGTAAAGTTGTCCCTATAGTACACATTATATAGCTATATACTAAGTACGCATTTTCTTTGTAGTAAACTATGGAGCTACAATGCACAATACATAGCTATGTACTTGTACATAGCTATGTACATGTATGCATACCTATGTAGAAACAATGTGTGTAATACATATATAGTTATGTTTTCTTCAAGAAGGCTATGTAGCACTTATTAGTTTCATGGTAATTAAACTAAATAGTATTGCATAGACCTAGTTATATAATACTATAGGGAAATACATAACTAAATTGCACTATATTGTTGTGTTCTTACATAGACTTTACATATTCATACCACTAAGTTATAATTATATAGTGCTATTTATACTAGTCATTGAGTGCTAAGTTGCTTTATAAAGTATATAGGGATATATAGCTATATAGTCATGATGTATCTATATAGTTGTGTGCCACTATATAGTTGTTTATACTACTCTACACTCTTATATAGTAGTTTTTTAAAGCATATAGTGAAAGAGTGTGCTATATAATGCTACTCTATTGCCATGTGCCTATATTTTCTCTATAGCTACATAGTCGTAATGTGATTGTGTAATTACAAAGTTCTATTTATAGTAATTAAATAGTGCTAGATTGTTGCATAGACTATATAATGATATAGTCTTATATAGTTAGATAATTATACTATGTAGCCAAATTATCTCTGTGCACTTGTATATAGTGTTAAGTACACTTATATAGTTACAGATTGTGCTCTATAGTGATACAATATGTTGCAGCCATTTTGATGTTATGTACTTAAGCAAAATGGAAATATCTACTTGACATTGGGTGATTTGTACATTATAGGATGATAAACATTGCTAGACATATGCAAATCAATTATTCTTCACTGATGGATTGAAATCTACGTTTGTTTTTTTGTGTGTACAGGTTGAACAGAGTTTGAGACTAAGCATGTTTGTTATTCATAAATATGAATTTTGTAATTAATTGGAAGCAATGCTATCAAAATAGTTGCCCCCTCTTTTCCATCTAAGGCCACTTGCACAAGTCATGCTTGCAAGACCATAATAATATCTTCACCTTATATTAGATGGTATGTCACTTCCTTGTGGTCACCACTTTCTTTGAGGTTGAGCATGTCCGTTATTCATAAATATGAATTTTGTGATTAATTGGAAAATTTGATGTCAAAAGACCCCTCTTTTCCATCTAAGACTACCTTGCACAAGTCATGCTTGCAAGACCATAATAATATCTACACCTTGTTGTAGATGTTATGTCACTTCCTTGTGGTTGCCACTGTTTTGCACACATGGTCCATTCCTTTCAAAAGTGTGTGGCACTTGATTGTGAGAAATATGTGTCTCTCAAGATGAAGGTAATGATAGGCTTGCAAGTTGAGGCATGTACTACAGCTAACCCCCCCAGCATAAGTGAACTTCTACCACTGCCATATTTGTGTTTATGTCCATGGTTTGGTAAACATTTTCCTTGGCTACTAACCCACACGATCTGTGCATTTTGTTGATCAATGCTCATAAAGTGTCAACAACCCACATGGCAGCCTTCATGGAATGTATTTCCAATACCACAGTCATGATTGATAACATTGCTTACAACATGTTCAAAATGAGAGGGCCAACTACCTGATTGCCCCAAATATTGGAAGTCTCTTAAATGAGGAGGGTGCACAATACCTAACGACTATGTTTTCAACATGGCTCTAAATTTTTTGGGTGTGTGCTAAGATTGAGCAGGAGTACACCTTTGAGACATCACTAAAGTGTCCCCTAGATGAAATTATTTGCAATGTTTTCATATAAATTATTGGTGATGGTTACTTTGATCCTTGTATAACCAAATTGAACAAAATAAACACTTTAAAACAATGAAAGACCAAATTATCACACTACCACCTTAGAGCTCCATCGTATTTCTAACATCAAATTTCTATATATCATCACCTTATGAATACAAGTATCCACTACAAGTATTCATAAGGTAATGATGGAAACTAAGATGAGTTGCACTCATCATCCACAAAGATTTTGCATTATATAAATATATATACTATACATATACACACATATACATAGACACATGCTATCGTGTTGTGGCACGTTTACAATGTGAAATTTGAATGTTCACCTCACTTTTTATGTGTTTTATTATGTGGGACCAAATGCTACAATGTACATAGTGTGATATATGCGAAAATAGATTGCTCATAACAAGAGAAATTTAGGAATTTTTTAACCAACATAATCCAAATCAACTTTGCCAAAGTCTATACATAGCAAAGAAAGGTCACAAAATTATCCATTCATTGGGCTTTACTATAAGTTTGGTTATGTGTGCTCACCAATAAGAGCATTGTAGACATCTACCTTGCCTAGCACTGACTAATGTATGAACATGTTTTCATTTTGGCTCAATGGAAGCACTCTCAAGAAAATGAAGTACAAGTGCTTGCAAGCCAAATAAGAATTTTTCTTGGTTTTTCTATTGGTGAAATCAGGGTATGTGCAATATGGCTCATCCGTGATGTGCACCTCATACACCCCCACATGACCATTTCCTGCATGAGACTTCACCTTGAAGACTTCATGTACATTGTCTAAAATGCATTTCTCTTCAATCACCTTGGCCTTCAAACCAAGAGCCAAACCAATTTTCTTTGTTGCCTCCTATGAAATAGAAGTGCAAATTTTGACTCTTATGCCATGTTTTAGTATTGAACCACTACAACCTACTTTGGTGAAGTGGAAGAGGAATCACCTCCATCCCTAGGAGCAGTCCACATTGTAGTTTCACCCATTTGTTATTTTCCAATTGTCTCCACTTGAAATCCTCCTTCAAGAAATATCTCAACTTCATTATCTATAAGGTTTATTCCTAGATCAATCGGCCAAATTGTCGTGGAGAAACTAGCCTTGGATCTATGATATGATCTAGCACATAATAATGAATAACATGGTTGGGACAAAACCAAAACCATTGCCCAAGTAGCCCATTTGGATTTTTTCTATACTCCTCAAATGATGGTGCAAGAGTCCCTTTTCTACATGCCACTATATTTTGTCCACATATTTTTCCACCATTGGGGGTGTCACTACATGTTACACAGCTGCCAAGAGGAGTTCTTCTAGCTGCCCATATAGCTTCATTGAGCTTTGTTCCAAAATGCAAACATTTGCCTTGTCTTTTGAATTATCTCCCATATTTAGCCCCTGAATCCTCCCTGAAATTGATTTTCCTCGGCCTTTCATGGAATGCACATTCATTATTTTTTGCATTGTACTTTGGTCTATGCATGGAGTCATCCTCAACATCAATTGCAATTGATGGCCCTTGCTTTTGCAAATGGTTTCTTTGTCTCCTTGAAGAGGTGTGTGAGATTTACACATGGGTGTTCCAGATGTAGCCTCATTTACTACTCTTATCACTTGTGTTGGACTAGAGGAAACTCTCTCCTTGAGTCTCTCTCATGAAGAACCCTTTCCAATATGTTTATCTTAAGAGTAAGAAACTGCCTTTGTGATTTGTAGTATTGCATTAGCCATATCTAAATTACATGCATCATATAATGAGATTTTCTTTTTGAATCCCTCGCCTATGAGTCAGCTCATATGCTTACTCAGTCGAGTTTGTTATTGGAGTGTTTGCTACATCACTACTTCTCTCCATCGTTGCCATGATGCTTCCCCAATGTACAATATGAATCTCCCACCAACTCAACCAAGATTCCATTGTGGGGATGTTCTTATCCATGCAATGTCTATTGCGCAACCACTGTCAAACAAGATTAGTCTCTCTGATGTTGCTGCCTCTCTAGAGGGGGCTAAAGGCCACTTTTTGCACATTTCTTTGTGATTTTCTTGAGATGAAGAAACAATGTACTTTATTGTGTGCACTACCATGATTTGATTCCAATGAAAATGGTAAGACATTTCTCAATCTTGTAAAATATTGTCTTTCCTATCATTGAACACAATGTGAAATGCATTCCAATTGGCTTGTGCTGCGGCAGGCCATGAATCCATAGAGATCCACTTTCTCACATCCATGCCCATCCATAACTTCATTTATGCACTCTCAAAATAGGATTTGTGCTTCTATGTCCTCCTCTTTCATCTTACAAGTTGCAATAGTGAAGAGGTCTTGCATGTTATAACATAAGAAATTCATATTAGTATATATATTGATAGTCATTTCTTAAGATATATCAAACTTGAAAATATGTTGTTAAAAAATCAAACCTTGGATTGTATACATGGAATGCCATGGCCACATAGTTTCCACTCAGTGAGTGTGATTAGACTGCCCCTAAGTGTGTTGAAGATCTCCAATTCCACTATGTCTCATCCAATTGACAAAATCTTATCCAGAGACGGGGCCAAAATCTTAGACATTTTGAACACAAAGCACCACTCTCCTTTTTCTCCTTGTTCAGGAAATTTTCTTTCGTGAAAAAAATCACATGTGCAATCTCTTTTTAGCTGCAATAGGGAATCTACACAAAAGCTCTCTTTTGTTGGGCCATTTCTTGTTGCTACCACAAGCCTACAAAACCTACATTATAGAATTTTGTTACTTAAAAATAATATGCACAAAGAAGAGCAACAAGTAATCATCTTCACTAGTTGTCCTTCACTAAGGGTCCCATTGCTTCACCAACATTGAGAAATTCATACTCGCCAAGTACATGGCAAGAGTCCCCCTTCTTGCATCAAAGTTGTTTTCACAATTTCCTTTGCCACACACATTTGTACCTTTTGTTCACCTGCATGTCTATCTACACTAAGGAATACTACAACCATTTCTTTGGTGTTATCAGCAAATCTTTGGAATGTACCATCCCTCATGTCATTTTGGTGATTCCCTTGATGTACCATCAATCTACTCATGATTTCATCCCTTGGCATGACATAATAGACAACATAATCACATGTATGCAAGCAAATGGGTGGTTTCCATGACAAGTAAGTTTGACCCCATGTCCATCACATAACTCGCACATACATGGAAATATGAGCATGCTACGATTGAAATGTAAGGTGTTCAACTTCCCAAAATGAGCTAATTTTTGACAATTTTCATTGAGACATTTTAGGGCACCTACACAGTGGATTTTGCAACACACTCCAGGAAATGCAATGTTTAAGATTTACGGTCTGGTCCAATGGTGTGGATCATACTTCTATTCCATAGCATCCACTAGATGAACCTTATCTAAGGTTAGTGGAAATTCAAACACCATACCATTGTACAATTTTGAAATTTCTTGCACTTGTTTCATTTCCACCATCTTCAAACTAGAGTGCATCGTTAGCTACATTCTCATCAAATTGAGATCAAGAAAAGTATTGAAAAACTATATATGCCATTTCAACAATTCTCAAATGAAAAAATATCGACGAGTTCTATTATTTGATGCTATTAATAATGTCTAAGATATTTATTAGTTGGGAGGAGAGACATTAAAGTGAAGGGGAGAGAGAGAGAGAGAGAGAGAGAGAGAGAGAGAGTGCTTTTTCGTCAAAGCATATTAGACTTTTTTACATGAGAGTGCATTTGGGATACCGAGCATAGTGTTTTAGAGGTATACCTCATAAAAAACCACAAGGAGAGTTAGAGTTTTGTGAAGCTCAATGTTATTAATCATACAAGATGTCAGTGTTATTAATTGTTTGTTGTCCCATTTTTATGTTTCAAAAAAAAAAAGAAAACATGCAAGTCTCCTTGCATGGGGGAGTTTGCACAGTCCTCCCGAATTTTTATAATACAAGGAAACATGTCATTTCCATGGAAACATGTCATTTTTTTAGTGTGTTCATTAATTGCATTCTTCATGTCAAAATCAAAACATGTTAATGCTTATTCACCGTGCGATTGAATGTCTATTCTTGGTTGCATTTAACCTTCCGTATGACCGCACTACTCAAAACAAACATGATAGCGGAGGCAGAGTGGACATTACAAAGCCTAACACTGTGTTACCAAGCTTTGGTATGGAAGAGCCAAGAGGGCTCTTTTAGAATGGTAGAGGACCACTTTGATCACAGTAGGTGCATACTAGAGGCGTAGTGGCCAAGGCGAAGGCTATAGCTGCATCACCAAAGCTTTGGTATGGAAGAGCCAAGAGGATCTTTTGGAGTGGAAGGGGGACATATATGAGTGCGGAAGGTGCATATGATATTTTGCAACTAGATATGTTTGCCTTATAGATACTTGATAGCTTCATTAACAAATCATTGAGCCCTTCCACTTGCATTAGTCCCGCAGCTATGTCCTAGATACTTTTGAGAAATATTCTTAATCTTCATGCATTCAAATTTTTGTGTCGTCTTTGACATGCCAATAGATGCATAAGAGTCAGTCATTAACACATGTTGTAACAGATTTTTGTGCTTTTGTAAAAGGGCACCACATTTGGTAAACATATGAGCCAAAGAGCTTCCTCGGCCTGCCCTTGTTGACATACCCTCTTATAAGAGCACTCCGGGAGACTTCGTTTAGTGTGAAATCTCAATTTGCATCCATTTTGTTCACATGCTTGCACCTTGAAAAAGGTGCAAGCATGTGTGAATGCATTTGAAGAGATGAAAGTCTTTCCCTTTGTGTTTGGTTAAAACATCCCAGAGCTAGTCTTTCCATAGCCATGTTTTTGACTCATCAACATGCTCTTCATGTCTACACTTGATTTGTGTTACAAGTGTTGCTTCTTCCCTAGAGTTGTTAGTAAACTTTTTGCCTCTCCATGGATAATTGTTGGCACCACAATTGGCATACATATCAACCAATGTGCACATTCACTAGTAGGATCCTAAACATGCAACTTTCTTATGTGAGGCAACACAACTCACTATTGACTTGGTACAAATCCTTCTTTGGGCACCTGCTTCTAGCTGAAATGCATGAAGACCATGATGAGGACTCAATCACTTTTTGTGCTTTTTGAAGTGCACCACATTTTTCATACATATCGACCAAGTCAATGCCAAGCACGACATCTTTTTTTCAAGAGAATCTTACATAGATCCACATGCCTTCAAGATGCACATGTAGGTGATAGCGTATGGAGAAGCACCCTCACTTTGCACCTATTGAAAATAGCCCATAGCTTCTTGGGTCGGCCCTTGTTGGGCATGTCCTACAATCAGTGCGTTCCAAAAGAAGACATCCCCCACAGGAGCACCACGTTTGAAATACATATCAACAAAGGCATTTCCAAGCATGGTAGTTTTTTGCAATAGCCCAAGACTAGCAATATTAGAGTGAATTTTTAAGCCCATATCGGCATCTAGAGTATAGCCACATGCCTTCAAGATGCACGTGTATGTGATTGCATGTGGAGGGAGGCCCTCACTTTGCATCTGCTAAAAACATCCAAGCTTTCTCACCTTGCACATGTTGCATGTAGCCCGCAATCAATGCACTCCAAGAGAATCCATTCGAGACAGGAAGCTCCTCATGCATGTTTTGTGCTTTCTAAAGTGCACCACATTTAGCATACATATCAACCAAGGCATGGCCAAGCACGACAATGTTTTTCGATAGCCCTTGACTAACAATATGATAGTGAAGTTCTAAGCCCATATCAACATATAGTAAGATGCACGCATATGTGATTTCAACTAGACAAAGCCCCTCACTTTGCATCCGCTAAAAATAGCCTAGAGCTTTTTGTCCCTACTCTTGTTGTGTGTATCCCACAATTAGTTAACGTCGTTCAAAATTGTGAGCTCCTCAAGCACCTGCTCAAAAAAACCTAGAGCTTCTTTGGCCCTACCCTTATCGGGATTCTCTTGGAGGCAGTGCATTCCCAAAAGAGGACATACCGCACCACATTTGGCATACATACCAACCAAGGCATTGCCAAGCACGACAATTTTTTGCGATAGCCCTTGACTAAAAATATCAATGTGAATTTTTAAGCCCATATTGGCATCTTGCATACAGTCACATGACTTCAAGATGCACTATTATGTGATTGCATATGGAGAGAGGCCCTTGTTTTGAATCATTGCAATGCACTCCAAGAGATGGCATTTGAGAAAGGAAGCTCCTCAGGCACGTTATGTGCTTTTGGAAGTGCACCACATTTAGTTTACTACTATCGACCAAGGCATTGCCAAGCATGAGAATTTTTTGCAACATCCCTTGACTACCAATATCAGAGTGATTTTTTAAGCCCATATCAACATCTTGTGTAGAGCCACATGCCTTCAAGATGCATGCGTAGGTGTTTGCATCTGGACAGATGTCCTCACTTTGCATCCAATGAAAATAGCCTAGATCTTTCCATCCCTGCTCTTGTTGTGCATACCCTGCAATTAGTTAACGCCATTCCAAATAGTAATCTCCTCAAGCACCCACTAGAAACAGCCTAAAGCTCTTGGCCGGCCCTTGTCGGGCATATCCCTGCAATCATAGGGTTCTAAAAGAAGACATCTTGCACCACATTTGGCATACATATTGACCAAGGCATTGCCAAGCATAGCATTTTTTTACGATAGCCCCCGACGAACAATATTAAAGTGAATTTTTAAGACCATATCGGGATCTTTCGTATAGCCGCATTCCTTCTAGATTCATGCATATGTAATTGCATTTGGAGAGAGGTCCTCCCTTTGCATCCACTGAAAATTCAAGACCATTCTCGCCCTGCTCCTGTCCCTGCCATAGGGGCAAATCTTGCAATCAGTGCATTCCAAGAGTCCACACTCCGGGCAGGAAGCTCCTCGAATTGCGTAGAGCCACATGCCTTTAAGATGTAAGCATAGCATGCAATACAAAAGTACATATGACTGAATTTGGAGAGATACACGTGCTTTGCATTTGTTGGAAACATTATAAAGCTTTCAAGAAATTGTTTGATGCACATTATAAAAAATATATCGGCATTAAAAACCAGTAAGAAACCATTACAAACAACTGAGATAAACTATCCAAAGATAGTACGCTATAGGTGATTAAAACTCATTGTCAAACCAAGTATCCTTAATTCACTTGGTTTAGCGACCTAACAATTGACAAGTTTTGCGTCCATGGTGGCCAAGACCAGAAATATTGGCCAACAATATGAAGTAGTATATTTCCATCATCAAGTTGATAATTCTGCTCCTCGTTGAGTTGGTAAGGTATCTACCCTCAAGAAGCTTGCTCATTGTGTACTTCATCACATTCACCACAATCAAAAGGTCACTTACTTGGCAGCATTGATCATCGTCAAGTTCACACTTAAGATCTCCTAGGTGTATACACAAATTATCAACATAATTGATGAGGCAAACAATTTTGTCTTAGTCTTTTGTGGTGTCCTTGCATTGTGCATAGTCTCCTCATTCTCCAAGGTGTCTTTTGTAGAATCGATTGAATTCTTGAGTAGGAAAACATCGTCACATGAAGATGATGTTGTTGTGAAAAAGATAGTGTGCATGTGCAAGGAGAGAGAGAGATTGAGATCAATAACAGGGAGAGTTAGAGAAAGAGAATTAGTGTGTGTGTGCATATAAGAAGGAAGGAAGGGGGGGGGGGGGGGGGGGGGGGGGGGGGGGGGAGAGAGAGAGAGAGAGAGAGAGAGAGAGAGAGAGAGAGAGAGAGAGGAATGAGAGGAAGAAGTAGTGTGTGAGTGAAAGTGAGGGAGAGATTCTTCACTTGGGAGAAAAGAATGACTATCAATCTTGTATTTATAGCTATTTTGTAAGAATCCATTGTTTATTAAACCAATAGTATTTAATAAGGTTATCTTTTTTTGCAATTTTATTAAAATTAAACCTTTTTCTATCACTCACAAACATTCAAATCATAGTGCACTCACACCCTCTCTCTTACTCTCTCTCTCTACACACACACATTCTCTCTCTCTCTCTTCCCACACATTTGTCTTCTCTCTCTACCACACGCACACTCTCCCTATCTCTCTCTCTCTCTCTCTCTCTCTCTCTCTCTCTCTCTCTCTCTCTCTCTCTCTCTCTCTCTCTCTCTCTCTCTCTCTCTCTCTCTCTCTCTCTCTCTCTCTCTCTCTCTCTCTCTATCTATCTATCTATCTATCTATCTATCTATCTACAAATACTCTCTCTATCTATCTACACAGACCCTCTCTCACATACACACTGTAGACGGCTGGATAATCACCATATGGGAACGTGTTCTTATAAATAGGGCCCATTACATTGTTATCAGGGGGGCAATTGTTATCACTTGTATTAGCGCTTTGAGCTATAATTGCACTTGAGCATCAGTGGCAGTATTATCGGCTACACTTTCTCTCTCTCTAATCATATTCGTTGTAATCTCAATTATGGTATCTATATTCCAGTGATACTTACTTCTTGACAGTCTTCTGAATCTGAATCTGAACCTCGTTCCAGTCTTTAAGTCTGATTCTCATTTCAGTATTCACATTTCAGTCTAATCATTGATTTCTGTCTGGTCTGCTATCTGAACTCTTCCTACTCTAAGTAGCTGAAATCCTTCAACACTGGAATTAGCTGTCTCAAGAGATCAGCTCCAATTCCATTTTGGCGATCACGGTGGCTAGAGCTGAAGCTCGTTGACTGAAAGACTCTTCTCCCATTTGAAGTTTTCAGCAATGGCACCAAAGTCCAATCGTGGCCGGAAATCTACCAATCGTGTGGACCCCATTCCTAAGGAGTCAAGAAGAGAGTCTGACCCCAAGCAAGAGAAAACGACTGGCACTGAGGCTCAGAAGGAGCATAGTCAGGCTGATGAGGCGCAGGACTCACAGCACTCCAGTCATTCTCGACGCAGACGGACAGAACGGCAAGCACTAAAAGGCGAAGAGTTCAAAGAGTTCTCAATCTCGCCAAAAAGATGAGCATATCACGGGCAGAAAGGGAAATCACCGTACTTCTAGCAAACAGAGAAGATACTGATACTGAGACAGAGATAGAGATTGATTGGGATGCTGACACTGACAATTGCAAGAAGGCTTCCAAGCATCATTCTGAAGCCAAGAAGAGAACTGGTGGGATCAGCAGTAATCGAAAGGATTACCCTGCTTCACTGAAGATCTCCTTTCCCATTTTCAAAAGAGAGAAAAAGGATGATCCTGATGTTCACATACAAGCTTTCGAGCAGTATGATGAACTAAAAAACATTGATGAAGATGATTCGGGGGAATATTTCCCACAAACCTTGAAGGAAGCAGCAAGAAAATGGTATTACCATTACCCGGCATGCCAGTTGAGATCATATAACAAATTACTTAAGGCCTTCAGGCTGGAATATTCGGACAATCCAAGGGACGAGGATATTCTCTGTGAATTGGATCAGATCAAACAGAGGAATTTGTCAGTCCGTAGCTATGTCGAAAACATAAAAGAATTGACCAGGCAATTGCAAGAACCGCCGTCTGAGAAGAGATTGAGGGCATGGTTTGTGAATGGGTTCAGAAGCAAAAAGCTGAGAGAACAAGAAGTACCATCCCCTACAAAGAAATTCAATGATCTCGTCCAACAAGCATAAAAACTGGAACAGCAGGCTAAGAAAGAAAAGAGCCACAAGAAGCGAAGGACCAGTAGCAGTAGTTCGGCTACTGAAGCTTCTGATTCTAGTGCAACATCCAGCAGTTTCGAGAGTAGCTCCAATGAACGGACAAAGGAAAAATCAAAGAAAGGATCATGGACCAAGAAAATTGAAGAAATGGCTAGGCAGATTGCAGAAATTAGCCACACAAGACAGCCGGTCCGAAAGATGGAGACTTGGTGTTCCAGATGTAAATCCAAGAAGAGACATCAGGTACCAGTGGTACTGGTCAAGGACGTGGCAGATACCAACCAGGAATGGGCAGAGGAAGAGGAAGAGGCAACTTCCAGACCAGGAGCATGAATTGCTATACCTGTGGGAAGTATGGTCATTTTGCAGCCCAATGTCCAGATGCACCGGTAACGACTGCTACTGAGGCTAAGGCACCAGAGCCAGTCCCAGTCAGAGTAGTTACCAGGAGCAAAGGAGTGATCATTGAAGAGATTCCATAAATTTCAGAAGTACGAGCCAATCCCAACAGCAGCAAGTGGACCCAACAAAGGGAAGTTTGAAAGGCCAAGGGTAAAGAAAAGGTGGTGGATGAGTGGCAAGAGCAGCGGGAACTAGCAGCTTAAATCACAAAGGATTTAGCTAAGAAGCTTCCAGAGCAGCCAGAAAGTTCTGAGGCTAGAGTCATTCAGAAGATACCAGCCCAATCGACTGATAAAGATCAGTCAATACCGGCCATGACAGAGACCATGCTGGTTGTGGTACATGGACTAGCTGGTGAGATGGAAGAGGAAGGAAAGAGTAGTACTGCTAAAGAAGAATGGCAGTATGAAGACACTAGTTCTTCAAGCTCTAACAACCAGTCTGACCAGGACCAAGAGGAAATTCAGGTAAAAATTTGTGATAGAATCCAGAAGCTGACTGTAGAGCTGGAGGATATAAGAAAGACCTTACCTCAGGTGGCCAAATTTATTAGACAACGTAGGAAGACTGAGGCAGAGGCTAGAACAATGGACCTGACGGCTGTCAGGGATGAAGAAGTTCCACTTATTCAGGTAGACTACAAGGTCAGGAAGCAATGGGAACCTCTCTCAAGTGTCATACTGGATGGAGGAGCAGGAGTCAACATAATGGGAGCCCATCTTCAGCAAATAATGGGTATCACTAACATGAAACCAGCACCGTTCAAAGTAAGAATGGCAGATCATCGGGTCGTACAAGCAACGGGCATGATTGAAAACATGCAGATAAGAGTTGGGAGGGAGAAATTCAAAACTAGTTTCCTAGTTCTGGATGTTTAGGGCGCATATGGAATGCTACTAGGCCGCCCATGGTTATGAACAGCACATGTTGTTCATGACTACGCAAACCACACTTTAACCATAGAAGTGTTGGAATTAGGGTTGCAGAGAAACACACACAGCTTGGAGAAGACGAAGGAAGCTCAAGGCACACAATAGAGAGTGTGTTACTTAGTGTGCAATGGAAAGATAGATAGCCCTAGAGTGATGGGCGTATATACAATGCACGGGGGAAAAAACCTCCTAAAGAGGGAAAAAATGCCCCGGCGGTCCTAGTGTGTTCACACACATCACTACCACATGTATATGGTAACAAATCCCCCCTGGAGTGATGTGGTGAACGAGAGTTGGCACATGAGTAAAGGGAAGTGCCATGCCCTGAGGACAGGATCAGTCCACAAAGGGGAGTAAGCCCAAAGCTTTGCGGAAAGCTTCAAGCTTCTCACGAGACAATGCCTTTGTGAAAAGATCTGCAAGGTTGTCCTGTGTTGGCACATAAGCCAAGCTGATCTCTCCTGCTGAGAGCCTCTCCCTGACATAGTGGTAATGCACCTCAATGTGCTTTGTGCGAGCATGAAAAACTGGGTTCCTCGCAACTGCCAATGCGGTCTGGCTGTCAGTGTAGATAGTGTTGGCAGTGTCCTGTCCAACACCCAAGTCAGCCATAAGGCGTCTGAGCCATACACACTCAACCGTAGTTGTGAAGACTGCCCTGTACTCAGCCTCACAACTCGAAGTGGCCACAGTAGGTTGCTTCTTGCTCAACCATGATATACATGAACTGCCAAGCATGAAACAAAAACCACTTGTAGACACTCGCGTGTCAAAACAACCAGCCCAATCTGAGTCCGAAAAAGCATGTAAGTATGGCGGCAATGATCCCCCCTTGAGATAAAACAAGCCAAGATGTAAAGTGCCACTAAGGTAGCGGAAAATCCTCTTGACAACCTGCCAATGCTTAGACCCTGGGCTATGCATAAATCTGCTGACCTGCGAGACTGCAAACTGAATATCTGGCCTCGTGTTGCATACATAAATGAGGCAGCCAACAGCAGTTTGGTAAAGAGTGACATCAGCAGGATCGCCAGCATCATGTAGACTCAATTTCAAACCTGTTTCCATGGGAGTGGCAATAGGTTTGCAATCCTCAAGTCCAAACTTACATAGCAATGTCTCTATGTAACTTTTCTGACACAAGGCAACACCACCATCACACTGCTTAAACTGTATACCCAAGTAATGATGCAACAGCCCCAAATCTTTCATCTTGAAAGTAGCATTCAAATCAGCCTTAAATTCAGCAATATGTCTCTCATTTGGTCCAGTGATCAGCAAATCATCAACATAAAGAACCACAATGAGAAATACATCATCCTCACGCTTTACATACAATGTGCTTTCTGTTGGACTGTTACGAAATCCTCGTTTAACCAAATGAGTGTCAGCTTTCTCATACCAAGCACGAGGAGATTGCTTCAACCCATACAAAGCCTTCTTACATTTGCACACTTTGTCCTCTTGTCCTTTTATGACAAAACCGCGAGGCTGCGTTACATAAACTTCCTCAAATATGTCACCATTCAAGAAAGCAGTAACAATGTCTAATTGATGTACATCCCAACCAAAATGAGCTGCCAATGCACATAGAAAACGCACAGTAGTCATACGACAAGTGGGAGCAAAAGTCTCTTCATAATCTATGCCTTTTTGTTGTGCATAACCCTTTGCAACAAGTCGAGCCTTATGGCGATCGATCTCACCATCCGGCTTGCGTTTCAACTTGTAAACCCACTTCGTACCAATGGCCTTTTTGCCAGGAGGCAAATCACATAAAGTCCATGTGTCATTCTCTATAAGTGCATCATATTCTGATTTCATGGCAGCAATCCAATTTTCTGAATTCTATGCTTCATCAAAAGACAGAGGCTCCTCAACATCATGTAAACTAGACACAGCCAAAGCATAACAATCTGATGCATAAGATGCATGGCGAGAGCCTGAACGAGTACGACTAGATAAAGGTGCATCCAATTTACTGTCACGCAAAGTGTGCACCAGCCATTTTGGCATACCTCTAGCCTGGTCATTTTCAACGCTTTCCTCATCAAGTACATCATGTACATCAGTAATAGGCTGTTCTAAAACATTTTCAGAAACCCCCATAGGCTGTACATTTGCCTCATTGGAACTTACATTCGTATTTCCACCACTGAAAAGAGGCAACAAAGTGTCATAAATGTCCTGTGAGCTTACATTACTGTCTCTAGTACATGACAGCAAGGGCTGAACAGAGTCTTCCACAAACACTACATCCTGTGAAACCAGAATACGTTTTGTTTGCGGATGATACAACCTGTAACCTTTGCTTTCAGCACTATAACCAACAAAAATACATTTGACAGCCTTATCATCCAATTTCCTGCGCTGCACTTGTGGCACCAAAGCATATGCCAAACAGCCAAAAACACGCATGTGCTCAATAGAAGGCTTTCTATCATGCCATGCTTCATATGGAGTAATAGACTGCAAAGCTTTCGTAGGACACCTGTTAAGTACATAAGTGGCACACATGATGGCCTCAAGCCAAAAAGAATGCGGCAAAGCTTGATTTTTTACCATACATCGTGCCATTTCCGTTAGTGACCTGTTTTTCCTCTCAGCAACACCATTTTGCTGAGGTGTATAAGGCACTCTACATTGGTGTTTTATCCCACGACTAGCCAGAAATGCATTAAATTCATGAGACATATACTCCCCCCCTCGATCGGAACGGAGGGTGCCCATAGTACATTTTGACACATTTTCAGCCATAGCCAAAAAATGTTTGAAGCACATAAAAATTTCGGACTTCGCTTTAAGCGGAAATACCCATGCATGCCTGGAGTAATCATCAATGAAAGTCACGAAGTACAGGTAATTGCCCAAGGACGGAGTTTGCATGGGCCCACAAACATCACTATGCACAAGTTGCAACCTGCATGTGGCCCTAACTGAACCATCCTTTGGAAACTTAGAACGCTGCATTTTACCCAGAATACAGCCTTCACAAACATGTTTGACAGGTGCTTCAAGAGGCGGCAAAGAAGCAACCATATCAGATTTCTGCAAACGCAGCAAACTGGCAAAATTCAGATGACCAAAACGTGCATGCCAAAGTTTTGCATCTGAAATAGCCCTTGAATCTGCAACAGCATTTGCAAAATTTTGTCCACACTTGTCATACAAAGTGAGCTTATACAGCCCACGGCACAAAAGGCCAGATGCAACAATTTCATCACCAAAACTGAGATCATGAACTGTACATCTGTCATCCACAAATTTGACTACAAGTCCAAGTCTAGCAAGTGCGGATACAGACAAGAGATTCTTCTTGATCCCAGGTACATAAAGTGCATCAACAAGTGTGAAGGAACTGCCATTAGCAGCAGTGAGCACAATCTTTCCAACTCCCTGAACTGGATAAGAGGCGTTGTTGGCACAAGTGACTGAATTCCCATGAGGGACAGACTCGAGAGAGGTAAACAATTCACGATGTGAGGTAATGTGCTTTGTAGCACCACTGTCGAAATACCACACATGTGAATCTGCAGCAACTGACAAGCATGCATCATGGACAGCAGGATTGTAAGTGCACTCTACGCTAAAAGCCCATTCTGCATCAACATCAGCATCACAATCTCCTTTCACAGAAGACTCAACAATGGCTGCATTTGTAGTGGAACCAGCATTTGCAGTGGAACCACCCTCTTTCTTCTTAGCCTCTTTGGCCTTCAACTTAGGACACGACTTGATCAAGTGATCATTGGCTTTACAATAATGGCAACGCATCTTCTTTTTGCCCTTATCACCAGAATTTCCAGACGAAGTGCTGCCAGCAGAAGCATTAGGAACAGAATTTTTGCCACTCGCAGCAGAACCATAAGAAGTGGCTGCATTACTGTTACCACCCTTTCTTTGAGAAGCAATAAAAGCCTGTTCAACTGCACGCTGCCTAGTCCTGTTTTTTCTAGAAAGTGACTCTTGCAACAGCAATGTGCATAATGCATCAAACTTGACAACTTCAGGATTTCCTTGGGTCATCAGTCTCCAAGTACTAGCAAAAGTCTGGTAGGAATCTGGTAAGGCATCAAGAACAGTCTGCACAAGAGAACTGTCCGAAATGACTTCACCTGCAGAAATGAGTTGCTCATTGATATCCTTGACACTAGCAAGGAAAGTGTCCATATCATCTTCCTCATGCATAATCTTCGACTCTAGCTCTTTACGCAGCAAAGCAATTTTAGCCTCATTGCGGCTTGCATAAAGACCTGCTAGAATATCCCAAGCCTGTTTTGCAGATTTTGCTGAACGGATGTGAGGAATAATGGTGCGCTTCACAGACAAGGCAATCAATGCATGAGCCTGCGCATCCTTAACATCCCAACGAGCTTGTTCTGCCGTAGGCAAAACAACTCTAACAGCTGCAATCCTTGCAGCAAGACCTGCAACATCCTCAACATCGCCTACATCTTCAGAACCAGGACGTACATCAATGCCCTGTACAATGTTCCAGACACCTTTTGACACAAGAACATGTTGCATCATATAAGCCCACATAGGGTAGTTGTCCCCATCCAACCTGTCCTCAGCAGCAAACATCTTGAACACATCTGTGTTGTTGTTGTCAGCCATGGTAAATGCTGCACCTGATGTGAAAACTGCCCAAAAATAGGAGAAATGGAGCGGGAACAACTTGTGCTATATAGCACAAACCGTAGAAGACTATAAGGCACCTGTTATGCAAAAAACGGCACTGACAGAAAATCTGCACAAAATGACGAAATAGCCTGTGCAGTAGTGGAAACGGAGGTCGAAATGAGCCCAAATCAAAATTCTGAGCAGACCGAGCTCTTCGATCGATCCCAAAATATTTGTCGACCTGCGAACGCTTGCCAAAGCTCACTGAAATCGGAGAAAGTGAGCAGGCGTGTGCTGGAGCAGCTGGCGACTAAGCCCGGGAGGACGTGACCTGCTCTGATACCAATTGTTGGAATTAGGGTTGCAGAGAAACACACACAGCTTGGAGAAGACGAAGGAAGCTCAAGGCACACAATAGAGAGTGTGTTACTTAGTGTGCAATGGAAAGATAGATAGCCCTAGAGTGATGGGCGTATATACAATGCACGGGGGAAAAAACCTCCTAAAGAGGGAAAAAATGCCCCGGCGGTCCTAGTGTGTTCACACACATCACTACCACATGTATATGGTAACAAGAAGGGGCTAGTGGCAGAATCAAAATCCAAACCAACAACACCAGGAGCTGGAAAAAGGAACTGAGGCCGAAGGAGTTGTGTCAGAAATACTAAGCTAAGAAAATTGAGCGAATGATAGCAGCTATGAACATATTTCCTTTGGAAGAAATTGATTTGAATGCAGTCCTACTGAACAAAGAGCAAGCTGACAAGCAGAAGAGACAATTCCCTCATCAGTTTAATGAAGTCAATACAGGGGAAAGAACCATTCAGCTAACTGGAAGAGTGGAGGAACCAGCTGATACTGGTATAATGGAAGAATCAGCATGTTCTGAAGAGTATCCACCTGATCAAAATAATGATTCAGAAATGAATGGACCTTCTTGGGACTACGCTAAAGAATCGACCAAACGAAAAGGAGGAGGACCAAACAAGCTGCTTCTAGATGATCAGGAAGTAGAGGAGTGGAACCTGGGATCAGAGGAAAATCCCAGAATGATCAAAGTCAACAAGCACCTGAATCCGGTAATGAAGGAAAAGGCACGAAAAATGTTCCAGAACTATAAAGATGTATTTGCCTGGGAACATACAGATTTGAAGGGAGTAGATCCTGAAGTCTATCAGCACCGAATACCACTGAAACCGGATGCTAGGCCAGTCAAATTGCAAAGATACCCAATGAACCCCAACTATGCAAAGAAGGTCAAGGAGGAGATTGATAATCTTCTCAAGGCTGGGTTCATTTTGGAAGTAGCAAGCAGTGATTGGTTATTTCCATTAGTTGTCATTCCTAAGAAGAATGGGAAATTAAGGGTTTGTATCGACTATAGGAAAGTAAATGCCCATACCATTTCGGTGGCGACTGCGCAGCAAATAAGTATTGCTCTAAAGGAGGATGAAACAGCTAGAAAGGAGCGCAAGGCAAGTGCTCAAGGAGTTCCAGTAGTAGCAGGACTGGAAGCCTCTGCTGCTTACAGGTTTGTAGTTGAAGCCGTCAGTCTTAAGAATAACCCAACTTATGTGTCAGAAAAATTATTTGCTATGCTATTGGCCAAGATACTGGATCCACAAGTCCATAGCAACCTGTGTCAAATACTCTCGCATAATGTACTCCAACAGACTGCCAAGCTGAAATCTCAAACTGTTTTCAAGGCATGGTATGTCTGGCAATTTCTGTATTGGGCTATTGCTGCAGATGTTAATGAACAGGTAAAGCAGGCTTGGAGTGAACAGCCTACTTTTGAACCAGAGAAGATTGAACTGTCCTCAGACGACGAGGAAACGGACAGTCAAACGATTTCCAAAGACCTAAAAAGGAAAGCCACTGCAGAGGAAGTTGGCGGTTCAAAGAACCCAAGAATTACACTGACAAAAAGCAGTGAGTTCTTGAAGCAAATAGAAATCCAGGTTGAGGCAGTGAGCACTGAGAAAGCTGAGAAAAGTAAGACTAAGAAGCAATTTGCTCAGCAAACTGTGCCTGATCAGTCAGTTCTTGCTACTGGCTCTGGGAAAGATCATGTGAAGCCAGTCACTGAGGAGAAGGTATCAGACCAGTCAAGAGACAAAGGCAAGAGTCCACTGGATAAAGGGAAAGGTCCAGCGTCCTCGACCTTGTCTGAAGAGTTTCCTGCCATTTTTGGAAACCCTCTGCAACTGGTTAAAAAGGATAAGTTGCAGCAAAGGAATGAAGCATTGAGAGCTGCCGAGCGAGCTAAAACGGTGCTCAGAATGAAGCGGGCAAAATTCAGAAAACTACTCTTACACCATACAGCTCTGAAGCGTTCGCTGACTGAGAGATACACCTACAATAGCTTGTCGGAAATTTTAAACCCAGCAGGCAATGCTGTTTTTTATTTAGAAAATTTAAAGTCCTTGATGGAAAGTCTGCAGAGTGATTTGCAGGACAAAGTGAGTGAGTTCAACAATGCTCTGATGAACCAAGCAATAATGGATTATATTGAGCAACAGACTTCCCCAAGGGAGGATGAAGAAGAGGAAGAAGATGAAGCTGATCAGGAGGAGGATGGTCAACAAACCGGGCATACAAAGGATGATGATGATGCCCCACCACCATCTCCACCTCCAGGACCTGGTACTGGTGAGAGAGGGCGAGATGAAGACGCCAGTCACAGCCAGACCAACCAGAAGGGAATGAGGGTCAGCAGGAAGAACAGGATAAAGAGCACCAGTCGGGCCATCAGCACACTGAAGAGCAGCAGCCCAGTAACACTGGAGATCAGCCAACTGATCAGTCCCATCACAGCAGAGAAGCTAAAGGGAAAATTAAGGTTCAGGATGAGGGACCAGTGATTGATCATCATCATTCACTGCAGCTCATTACTTTGAATAAGCAACTGAGACACCAACAGGCCTCCATCACCAGACAGTATTTAGAGGATGATGCTCTCTGAACTGATTTAGAAAGATTTCAAACACTATATGTGGGAGCCAGGGAAATGGTAGCACATTGGAAATCCGTTGCTTTCCATGATCAAGAAGCTTGTAGACTACCTGCACATCCCAGTACAGTTCAACTGTGGGAACGAGTTCCAGAATGGATACTCAATGCTGATGAGAGAGTTGTAAACCCGCACTGGCAAAGACAGTCTACTGCAGATTGTCGGTCTTTAGCCCTAGAACTGGAACTTCTGTTGGGTAACAAACCAACTTACGGTTGCATCAAGGATGTTAGGGTCCAACTCAAGGAAGTTCTGGTACAACTGCAAGCTGCCATAGGTGTTTTGGATCAAACAGTGAAAGCCATTCTTGAGGACCAGACAGCCACTAGTAGAGGACCCCCAATGCGAATGTCACTAGGAGCACAGGCAACTGCTCTCCGAACCCTATTCCAGCTAGTGAGAATCACTAGAAAGATGATGCAACAGGAGAACCAGGCTGTTCTCAATTTCCTCGAATTTGAGCCTGATTCTCCATTTCTCTTGTATGCTATTCCGGTAAGAGAAACTGAGCTGCCAATATTCTTTCCAGCGATGTATCCTCAGCATCAGGAACCAGTTGATCGACTCACATATTTCAAAATAACTGATGAGCTTCAGGATTGGTATGAGTGATCAACTATGGAATGGAAGATTTGGCAGACATTGTTCAATGATGCTCTTCAAATCAATGACATTCAGGCAATGAAAGAAGAGCTACATAGGATTCAGTTGTGTATGGGCCAGTGGAAGATTCAGGTCAGAGGATTGACTAGGATTACTAATCAGTTACTACAGCTTACGGTCGAATCTTCCAAACTGCCTGAGAAAGATATTGCAGCAAAGCCGGGTCTGGCACCGCAGTACATGGAGATGGCTCAGATTCTTTTCGAAGCTCGTGTCAAAACAAATCAGCCTCTTCCACAAGGATGGATCCATACTGCTTCGCATTGTCATAAGCTGGCCAGGACCAGACTGAGCAAGGGCAGGCGTACACTCTATGATCCTGATACGAAAACCTATCATTCTCTCACACCTTATGAGGTCGAGATGACCACCGATCGGCGGGATCAGCTTGAGCAGGAGGCCATTTATCGAGTGATTCAGAAGGAGAATGCTGGTGCTGGGACTTCTCAGGCACCAACCCGGTCGAAGAACAAAGGCAAAAGGAAGACGGTCCAATGGAAGGATACTAGGTAGTTCTATCTCATAATTCAGTGGCGGCTTTTCTTCTCAACAACCAGGGAGACATGACAGCTCCACCTTGGCTAGTGATAGCTCCACCTTGGCCTTTTCAGCTGCCTCTCACAATCTGTGGTCCTTCTTGAACTCCTGCATCCCAACATCAAAACCAGATAATGGATTTTTCAGTTCCACACCAGAATTCAAGAAAGAAGAGAAGGATGTAGACGGCTGGATAATCACCATGTGGGAACATGTTCTTAGAAGATGGGCAGCGAATTACTTAGTAATTACTAGAGTAATTACTACAGTAAACCCGAAGTGTATAAATAGGGCCCATTACATTGTTATCGAGGGGGGCAATTGTTATCACTTGTATTAGCGCTTTGAGCTATAATTGCACTTGAGCATCAGTGGCAGTATTATCGGCTACACTTTCTCTCTCTCTAATCATATTCGCTGTAATCTCAATTATGGTATATATATTCCATTGATACTTACTTCTTGACAGTCTTCTGAATGTGAATCTGAACCTCATTCCAGTCTTTAAGTCTGATTCTCATTTCAGTATTCACATTTCAGTCTAATCACTGATTTCTGTTTAGTCTGCTGTCTGAACTCTTCCTACTCTAAGTAGCTGAAATCCTTCAACATTGGAATTAGCTGTCTCAAGAGATCCGCTCCAATTCCATTTTGGCGATCACGGTGGGACGCTTTGTCAAAATTCCATATAAATTTTTGTATCCATTTTGGCGATCACGGTGCCTAGAGCTGAAGCTCGTTGGCTGAAAGATTCTTCTCCCAGTTTATGTTTTCAGCAATGGCACCAAAGTCCTGTTGGGGTATAAAGCCCAATGTGGTCGCCCACGTAAGTGGGCGGGCCGCCAGGTATGTACACATATTCTTTTGTAAAAACCTAATAAGAACTCACTATGCTCTACACATTACAGTAGAGCGAGTTCACCATATCGTCGTGCTCTTCTTCTCGCACGCTCTCTCGCGTCGCACTTCCGCTCGTACTCCTTCAACTGGTATCAGAGCTCAGATCGAGGCTCAGGGCAGCACTGCAGGAGGCTAGAGTCACCAGCTCAGATTGGAGTGAAATTCGACAGGCGAAGACACGGCCCCAAATCCTGTGGACGTGCCCGAAGGGCTCGGTGTTCTCAAAATTTCATTCTGAGGTCATCTCGGCCACCGTTCGGCTTCGACAAAGGTCTGCGCACCCCATTTTCGACTACGTGGTCTTGGCGGGTGGAGATCCGACTCTGCAAATTTGGGGTTTTCGGCCTACGACTGCAGGTGCTGAGGATATCGACACTCCCAGAGTGTTGATTTGTGGCTGTCTACACATCGAAGGACGGCTCACAGTTCTTGGAGGCGTGTCACATACGACACTGGCGCATCTACACACAAATTGTAGGCGACATCCACTAGTTCATCAGGTAGCTTGTGTTTGCTGCTTGATATTCCAGATTTCATCCTGACATTGCAGGTACTTCCACATGGGATGTATTGTCAGAGATGATGTATGTCTGTTGAGGGTTTGCTGGCTATGAGTCACGCAGCAAACAACCGCCGCAGCGGTTACAGTATACAGTGGGAAATTTGTGGATGTATGACTTTGTGGGAAGTCTATGTACTGTCAGATTTACTGCAGCCTTTGTTGAGGGTTGAGTAAGGTTTTATTGAGCTGGGGGATTCTCGAATGTTGAGATCCTTTCGGTGATATAGGTCTTGGAGCGATCCCTCGAGCACCCTTAGATAGGCATCTAGGATGTATTGACTATGAGTTAGACAGTTGGGATTGCATCTTTGCTTTACTGCCGTTGATGCATTGTCACAGTCCAGGTTGATATTGGTTTAGAGGTCAGTTTACAGGGGAAACTCTGCCGAATTTTTCCCAGGAAAGTAAACCACTGTGAAGCGTAGCTATGGCTGGATCACAGGACACTACTCTTTACAATATCAAGAAGCTGGATGGAACCAATTTCCCATTGTGGAAGAAGCAGATTTGGCACGTGTTGGTACAAAAGAAGCAGATAAAACCTATAAAGCTCAAGGGGATAAAACCAGAAGATATGGACGAAGATGAATGGAGCGAAATGGATGAATTAGCACTTTCTACCATTATGCTGACTTTGGCAGAAAGCGTTTACTTTAATGTAGCAGACGAGATGTCGGCTTATCAAGCATGGTTAAAGCTGAGTGATCTTTATGAAAAGCAGAGTGCAGCTTCACAGGTATATTGGCTTAAGAAGCTTGTTGACTTGAAGATGAAAGAAGGGACACCTATGTTCAATCATCTGAATGAATTCAACACAATCTATAGTCAGTTGTCAGCTCAAGGTGTCAAGTTTGATGAACTTGTTAGAGCTATGTTCCTGTTGATCACATTGCCGGAAAGTTGGGACACTTTTCACACAGCTTTGAGTAATTATGCACCTCCAGATGGTTTGAACATAGCAGGTGTAGAAGGAAGTCTGCTTACTGAAGAAACCAATAGAAAGACAATGGACAAAGGTAAAGGAACAGCCTCAGTTGTCAGGGGAAGGACCAAAGAAAAGTACAAAGGTGGAAAGAGGAATCAGTCTTGTAGAAAGTCCCGCAGTGCTAAAGGCAAGAGTGACATAGAATGCTACCATTGTGGCAAGAAGGGTCACATGAAAAGAGACTGCAGAGAATGGAAAGCAGAAAAAGGCAAAGAGAAATCTGAAGACCATGGTGAGAAGAACAAGTCCTCAGTGAAGATTCAAGAAATAAATGTGACAAACACTGTTGCAGAGGATGACAGTCTAGTGTCAGGAGACATCTACTTCTTGAAGAATACAATGGACTCAGCTCTTCTTACAGCATCTGATGGAAATGCACTGAGTGACTGGATTATAGACTCAGGGGCATCACTTCATGTGTCTCCAAACAAGGAGTGGTTTACCTCTTATGTGACCACTAAAGATCATGTTCGGCTAGGCAATGGGCAGACATGTGAGATCTTAGGTGTTGGAGATGTTCAATTGAAGTTTCAGAATGGCTCTTCTTTCACGCTGAAGAATGTGAGACATGTTCCCGCAATTACAAAGAGCTTGATCAGCACAGGTTTACTTGATGATGCTGGCTACGTCACCACTTTTGGACAGAACATGTGGAAGATATCCAAGGGTTCTATGACAATAGCACATGGAGTAAAGTCTGGAGGAATTTACATGATTTATGTATCAAATGTCTCTAAAAATGTAATCAATGTAACCGAGCAGCCGAACGTTTCTTTGTGGCATAACCAGTTAGGACATATGTCCAAGAAGGGAATGTAAATCTTGTCTCGTTCTGGTTATTTGCCTGGCTTTTCATTTAATGATTTTGAATTCTGTGAACATTGTCTGTATGGTAAGGAAACACAGCAGCCACATAAGCATAGAAGTAGTAGAAGAGATACACAGTTGGCACTTGTTCATAGTGATTTGTGTGGACCTATGCCTAACCTATCTCTAGGGGGAGCTTCTTACTTTATGACATTTATAGATGATTACTCGAGGAAATTATGGGTTTACTTTCTCAAGCACAAGGATGAAGCGTTTAGTGCTTTCAAAACGTTTGTGACACTTGTGGAGAATCAGAGTGGCAAGAAGCTTAAATGCTTATGCACTGACAATGGTGGAGAGTATGTTTCAAAGGCCTTTCAGGACTTTTGTGAGTCAAAAGGTATAAAACGTGAACTTACTGCTCCTTACAATCCTCCTCAAAATGGTGTTGCTGAGAGGATGAATAGGACCATACAAGAGAAGGTCAGAAGTATGTTGTCTAATGCACAGCTGCCTAATGGGTTTTGGGCTGAAGCTGTATCAACAGCTGTTCATCTTGTAAATAGATCTCCTAGCAAGGTTTTGCAGAAGGATTCAGTGCCAGAGATGGTATGGTCAGGAAAAATGCCCTCATACAAGCATCTCAGAGTCTTTGGCTGTGAGGCATATACTCACGTTCCAAAGGAATTTAGGAACAAACTTGAGCCAATGAGTAGAAAGTGCATCTTTCTAGGCTATGGTAATTCTGGTGAGATGGGGTACAGACTTTGGGATCCCGAATCCAGAAAGGTTGTCCGCAGCAATGATGTTCACTTTAATGAATCCTAATATCATTCTAAACCAGAGAGGGTTGAGGAGATTAGAAGAGTTGTCTTCCAAGAAGATGGACCTGCACGTGCAAGACAAAATGTCAGAGCTCAAGAGGAGCAAGGACAGGATAGAGTGGAACCACAGGTTGTGGCTGAGCCTGAGCCACCTATTGTGCGTAGATCTGGACGTGTCATGCGACCTCTTGATAGGTTTGTTCCATCTATGAATTATGTCATGTTGACTGATTGCAATGAGCCTTCATGTTACAAGGAAGCAGTGCAAATGAAGGACTCCGGGAATTGGCAATTGGCCATGCAGTCAGAGATGACAACTCTGCATAAAAACCAGACATGGAATCTAGTTAAATTACCACGGGGAAAAAAGGCTCTACCCTGTAAATGGGTTTACAGGTATAAGATCACCGCTCATGATAGTCAGCCAAAGTACAAAGCAAGGCTTGTTGCCAAGGGCTTTAAGCAAGAACAAGGCATTGACTTTGATGAAGTCTTCTCTCCGGTGGTCAAGATGACTACATTGAGATGCTTTCTTGCATTGGTTGCCATATTAGATTTGGTGTTGCACCAAATGGATGTCAAGACAGCGTTCTTGCATGGTGATTTAGATGTGGAAATTTACATGCAGCAGCCAGAAGGGTTTGTTGAGAAAGGCAAGGAAGATTGGGTATGCCAGTTGTTAAAGAGTCTTTATGGCTTAAAACAATCACCGAGGGCATGGTACCATAAATTCCACAAGTTTATTCTTTCTCAAGGCTACAAACGTAGTGAGTTCGATCACTGTCTATATACAAAGAAGGCTAAGGATGGTAGTTGGCTGATCCTTATTTTGTATGTGGATGACATGTTGATTGCTGGCAAGCACTTGGAAGAAATTTCAGCTTTGAAGTCAAAGATGGCAAAATCGTTTGACATGAAAGACGTGGGTGAGGCAAGTCATATACTTGGTATGCGCATTGAGGGAGACAGATCAAAGAAGTTGATTTGGTTATCTCAAACAGAGTATATTGACAAGGTTTTGCGACGTTTCAATATGGAGAAGGGAAAGGCACTGAGTGTTCCATTGCCACCATATGTGAAACTTAGCAAACAAGATTGTCCTGTGTCTGAGGAAGAACAGGCTGAAATGGATAAGATTCCATATGCGTCTGCAGTGGGTAGTTTGATGTATGCAATGATTGCTACTCGCCCAAACATTGCATTTGCAGTGGGAGTAGTAAGTCGATACATGTCAAACCCAGGCAAGAAACATTGGGAGGCAGTGAAAGGAATATTGAGATACCTGAAAGCTACAAAGAGTATGCGTATATGCTATGGGAGTCAGGAGCTAAGTGTAAAGGGTTTTACAGACTCAGATTATGCAGGTGACTTAGACAACCGAAGGTCTACGTCAGGGTATGTCTTTACATTGGCTGGTGGAGCAGTATCATGGCGTTCTAGATTACAAGATTGTGTTACTGAGTCTACTACAGAGGCTGAATATGTTGCAGCATCAGAGGCATGCAAAGAATCAATTTGGCTTAATCGACTAGTAACAGATTTGGGAATCAAAGAAGAGATGCCTGTGTTATATTGTGATAGTCAAAGTGCTATACAATTGGCTCGCAATCCAGTTTATCACTCAAAGACAAAGCATGTGGATGTGAAGTATCATTTCATCAGGGAAATGCTCGAGGATAAGCAACTTCAGCTTGTCAAAGTTCACACCACAGAAAATCCTGCTGATCTACTTACAAAAGGACTTCCCTCAGAGAGCTTTGCGCATTTTGGCAAGCAGTTAGGTGTAGGGTAGTACATCACTTCTCTACATCTCTTGTATATTAGCTTGTATAGTAGCTTCTCTCACACTTAAAGTACCACATTGGACTTTAAGTGGGAGGTTGTTGGGGTATAAAGCCCAATGTGGTCGCCCAGGTAAGTGGGCGGGCCGCCAGGTATGTACACATATTCTTTTGTAAAAACCTAATAAGAACTCACTATGCTCTACACATTACAGTAGAGCGAGTTCACCATATCGTCGTGCTCTTCTTCTCGCACTCTCTCTCGCGTCGCACTTCCGCTCGTACTCCTTCAAGTCCAATCGTGGCAAGAAACCTACCAATCATGTGGACCCCATTGCTGAGGAGTCAGGAAGAGAGTCTGACCCCAAGCAAGAGAAAATGACTAACACTGAGGCTCAAGAGGAGCATAGTCAGACTGATGAGGCGCAAGACTCACAGCACTCCAGTCATTCTCGACGCAGACTGGCAGAACAGCAAGCACAAAAGGCGAAGCGTTCAAAGAGTTCTCAGTCTCGCCAAAAAGATGAGCATATCACGGGCAGAAAGGGAAGTCACCGTACTTCTAGTAGACAAAACAGAGAGGATACTGATACTGAGACTGAGACAAAGATTGATTGGGATGCTGACACTGACAATTGCAAGAAGGCTCCCAAGCGTCATTCTGAAGCCAAGAAGAGAACTAGTGGGATCAGCAGTAATCGAAAGGATTACACCGCTTCACTGAAAATCTCCTTTCCCATTTTCAAAGGAGGGAAAAAGGATGATTCTTATGTTCACATACAAGCTTTCGAGCAGTATGCTGAAATAAAAAACATTGATGATGATGATTCAGGGAAATATTTCCCACAAACCTTGAAGGAAGCAGCAAGAAAATGGTATTACCATTACCCGGCATGCCAACTGAGATCATATAACAAATTACTTAAGGCCTTCAGGCTGGAGTATTTGGACAATAGAGGGGCCGAGGATATTCTCTGTGAATTGGATCAAATCAAACAGAGGAATTTGTCAGTCCGTAGCTATGTCAAAAAGATAAAAGAACTGACCAGGCAATTGCAAGAACCGCCGTCTGAGAAGAGATTGAGGGCATGGTTTGTGAATGGGTTCAGAAGCAAAAAGCTGAGAGAACAGTAAGTACCAGCCCCTACAAAGAAATTCAATGATCTGGTCCAGCGAGCATTAAAACAAGAACAGCAGGCTAAGAAAGAAAAGAGCCACAAGAAGCGAACGACCAGTAGCAGTAGTTTGGCTACTGAAGCTTCTGATTCCAGTGCAACGTCCAGCAGTTCCGAGAGCATCTCTAATGAATGGACAAAGGAAAAATCAAAGAAAGGATCATGGACCAAGAAAATTGAAGAAATGGCTAGGCAGATTGCACAAATTATCCACACAAGACAGCCGGTCCAGAAGATGGAGACTTGGTGTTCCAGATGTAAATCCAAGGATCACATCTCTACGGAATGTCCACAATGTACCTACTGCAAGGCCTTTGGTCACCTATGGAATAATTGTGGCATCAGAATTCACCATTTTCAGAAAGGCAAGGATATATCAGTGGTTGCCTACACTGAACCAGTGAAGGCAGAGCCAATCAAAGTAGCCCAAGAAGAGAGATCAGGTACCAGTGGTATTGGTCAGGGACGTGGCAGATACCAACCAGGAATGGGTAGAGGAAGAGGAAGAGGCAACTTCTAGACCAGGAGCATGAATTGCTATACCTGTGCGAAGTATGGTCATTTTGCAGCCCAATGTCCAGATGCACCGGTAACAACTTCTACTGAGGCATAGCACCTAAAACCGGCAATGAAGGAAAAAGGCACGGAAAATGTTCCAGAACTATAAAGATGTATTTGCGTGGGCACATACAGATTTGAAGGGAGTAGATCCTGAAGTCTATCAGCACCGAATACCATTGAAACCGGATGCTAGGCCAGTCAGATTGCAAAGATACCGGATGAACCCCAACTATGCAAAGAAGGTCAAGGAGGAGATTGATAATCTTCTCAAGGCTGGGTTCATTACGGAAGTAGCAAGCAGTGATTGGTTATTTCCAATAGTTGTCGTTCCTAAGAAGAATGGGAAATTAAGGGTTTGTGTCAACTATAGGAAAGTAAATGCCCAGACCATTAAGGATCCATTTCCCTTACCTTTTATTGATATGTTGCTTGATCAGATCGCAGGATATGAGATGTATAGCTTCATGGATGGTTATAGCGGCTATAACCGGTTACAGATTGCTCCTGAAGATAGGGTCAAGACCACTTTCATCATTGAGTGGGGAGCATTCATGTATATGGTGATGCCTTTTGGCGTATGCAATGCACTAGCTACTTTTCAGCGGTGTATGATGGAGATGTTTAATGAATTTCTTCATCGGTTCCTCGCCATTTTCATGGATGACTTCATTGTCTATTCAGATGAGGAACAGCACCTTCTATCCCTAGAGATGGTTTTTAAACGCTTTCAGGAAAAAAGGATTTTCTTAAATCTATTCAAATCTGTCTTTCTGGTTTGGAAAGGACAGCTACTGGGACATGTGGTTTCCCGCAATGGAATAGAAATGGCCAATGACAAAATACAGTGTGTCCAGCAAGCTAAAGAACCCAGAACTGCTTCTGAGTTGAGTTCTTTCTTGGGGTATGTGAATTTCTATAGAAGATTTGTACACAAGTTTGCTTCTCAAGCAGTACCGCTATATGAGCTTACAAAGAAGACCAGTAAGTTCCATTGGACTACTGATGTGAGGAGAGTTTCCAGAATTTGAAAAAAGCCATTACTAGTAAAGCAGTCCTCAGGCAGTCGAATTGGGATATTATTTTTCATGTACATGTAGATGCTTCAGGTTTGGCAATGGGGGCAATATTAGCTCAGCCAGATGGCAGAACAGACTATCCGGTCTATTTTGCTAGTCGGAGATTCAGTCAGGCTGAACAAGGCTATACGACTACTGAAAGAGAAGCCCTCGGAATGGTTTTTAGCGCCACAAAGTTGAGGCATTACTTATTGGGGAAGTTATTCCATTTTTATGTGGATCATCAAGCTCTTCTATTTTTGATTATTTAACAAAGTTATTATTCAAGGCAGGCTGATAAGATGGATGATGTTCCTTATGGAATTTGAATTCAGAATTTTCCATAAGCCTGGCCGAAATCACTGTGGAGCTAACTTTCTTTCCAGAAGTACAGAAGGATATTCAGAATCACCTCTGAGAGATGAGCCAGTGGGTGCTGATTTATTTCAGTTAGAAGCAGAAGAATCAGTGGATCCTGAATGGTATGATAATTATCAATTCCTTTCCAAAGGTGCTTTTCCAGAGGATTGGAAACAGAATCCGAAGAAAGCTCTGATCATAAAAAGTCTGAAATTTACCATCATTGGGGGAGTACTTTATCCATTACGTGTGGATGGTATACTTCGAAGATGTGTCCCTATGCAAGGAAGAATGCAAGTTATGTCAGAAGCAAATAATGGCGAGTCCGGTGGACATTTTTCCAACGAAGTAACCTACAAGACGATTCTGCAAGCACGTCTGTGGTGGAAAACAATGATTGTTGATGTCAGAAGCTTTTGTAAAACTTGTGACATATACCAAAGAATGGGCCGACCAACAGCTGCAGACATGACTCCTTTAATGCAGATACAACCATTGGGAGTATTCATGAAATGGGGACTGGATTTTATGGGACCTTTTAAGAAGGTGACTCCCAGGAAGAAAAAGTACATCGTGATGGCTACTTGTTATGTTACCAAGTGGGTTGAAGCTAAAGCTCTTCCTGACAACACAGCCAAGTCAACTGCAAGGTTTCTGTTTGAGAATACTGTCTGCCGATATGGATGTCCAGTGGAAATTGTGACCGATCAAGGGACACACTTTATCAATGATACTATGGAAATCCTATTGGATATGCTTTCAGTCAAGCATCGGAAATCTACCCCTTACTATCCCAGATGCAATGGATAGGCTGAAAGTAGCAATAAGACAATCAAGATTATTCTCACTAAGGTGGTGCAAAAGAAACCTCACCAGTGGGATTTGAAGCTTCAGACTGCTCTATGGGCTTATAGGACAGCTTATAAGGTAACTACTGGAATGACACCATTCAGAATGGTGTATGGTACAGAAGTTGTGGTTCCTATGGAGTTTGTAATCCCCAGCCTGAGAATGGCTGTGAAGGATGGATTAGATTTCAACCATAATCTTAAGAAAAGACTGGATGAATTGATGCAGTTAGATGAACTCAGGCAAAGAGCTATATTGCACCAGGAGATTGTTCAACAAAGAAGGAAGCACTGGCATGATCCCCGAATTAAAATCTGAGAATTCCAGAAAGTAGACTTAGCGCTTCTATATTAGTCTAAATTGGGTCCAAAGAAGCCGAATTTGAAGATTGCCTGGGCAGGACCTTTTGAGGTCCATTGGGTCTTCTCCAATGGCACAGTCAGATTGAAAGATTTATCTGGACTGGTGTTGCCGGGTGGCGTAAAGATCAATCTTTATTATTTAGAGACCAGAGAAACTGGGTTGGAACAAGGTACTAAGGAACTGGCGGATGTTGATCAAGAGATACCAGAATCAGACATTTTTTGTCTTTTTCAAGTGCAACCAGTTCTAGCTTCACAACCAATACCAGAAGAACCAGATCAGGGTGATCTGAGCACCAATACCAGTATGGTCCAACCAGAGTGGGAATCAGTCCCCAGAACCAGTATGGACAGACTTTCCTAATTTTAAGTGGGCAACGGCCAAGTGGTATGCTAGTGGTGGTAATTATTACAAGGATGGGTTGCAGTCTTGTCCAATGCATGTTCGCCACGACAGCAACGGCGCACACAAGCTGAGGAGTGGCGAGTGGTGGAGCTTTTATGGCACGAACACGTATAACAGTCAGGAGATTTAGCATTTTTCCTCATAAATATCCTGCGCGACGCTTTCCTCCTGTCAACCATTCGCCATCGCCGAGCTTCGAGGTTATTTCACTACAGCCGCAAACTTCAACCTTTGACGAAACAGTTGACTGTCAGACAGCCTTACCAGCAACACCAGGAAACGGCTTTGACACAAGTAAGTCCTCTTCATCTTCGCCTGTTTCATCGTCGTCATCCTCACAGTGTATGGTTAAAGGAAACACTCAGAAAATATGCACGAAACTCTTGAAGAAACCCAGGCTATAGTTGTTGAGGCAAAGGCAAGCCTTCCTGTTCTTCCATACAGTAAAATCCAACGATATGTCTTTACTGATCACGCAATAACTCTGCTACAACTCTGGGATCTGCGAGTGGTATTGTTAGCGACAAGGATTTCTTTTGATGCAGAAATCATCAAGCAAGTTCTTGATTCCTTTGATGCTGAAAACAGCAGTGCTATAATAAATAATAGGAAGGTGTCAGTGACACCAGAAGCCATTGCATTTGCATTTCGGATGCCTAATGAGCCCAAACCATCGGTGGCAACTGCGTAGCAAATCAGCATTTCTCTAAAGGAGGATGAAACAGCTAGAAAGAAGCGCAAGGCAGGTGCTCAAGGAGTTCTAGTAGTAGCAGGACTGGAAGCCTCCGCTGCTTACAGGTTTGTAGCTGAAGCCGTCAGTCTTAAGAATAACCCAACTTATGTGTCAGAAAAGTTATTTTCTATGCTGTTTGCCAAGATACTGGATCCACAAGTCCATATCAACTTGTGTCAAATACTCTCGCATAATGTAGTCCAACAGACTGCCAAGCTGAAATCTGAAACTGTTTTCAAGGCATGGTATGTCTGGCAATTTCTGTATTGGGCTACTGCTGCAGATGTTAATGAGCAGGTAAAGCAGGCTTGGAGTGAGCAACCTATTTCTGAACCAAAGAATATTGAACTATCCTCAGGCGACGAGGAAACGGAAATTCAAACGATTTCCAATGACCTAAAAAGGAAAGCCATTGTAGAGGAAGCTGGCGGTTCAAAGAAGCCAAGAATTACACTGACAAAAAGCAGTGAGTTCTTGAAGCAAATAGAAAGCCAGGTTAAGGCAGTGAGCACTAAGAAAGCTAAGAAAAGTAAAACTGAGCAGCAATTTGTTGAGCAAACTGTGCCTGATCAGTCAGTTCTTGCTACTGGCTCTAGGAAAGATCATGTGAAGCCAGTCACTGCGGAGAAGGTATCAGACCAGTCAAGAGACAAAGGCAAGAGTCCACTGGATAAAGGGAAAGGTCCAGCGTCCTCGACCTTGTCTGGAGCAATTCCTACCATTTTTGGAAACCCTCTGCAACTGGTTAAAAAGGATAAGTTGCAGCAAATGCAAACTCAAAAATTGAGAGGGCATCTTTCGCTCAGCAAAAGAGATTATGCAACTTTACCCTATATGGCTCCTGTGGCAATATATGAACCTGTTGATTCTGATCCACAACCACAGTCAAAGACAGATGTTCAGTACTGATACAGTCTTCTTGGAATAGCATTATCAGCTATATGGGACAATTGGTGGAGGCTGCTAGATCAGAAGATAAAGTCAACAACCTTAAAGCTGACTTGGCAGAAGAACAACATCAGATTACAACACTCCAGAAAGCCCAAGAAGTGCAGAACATACAACACAGGGTATTGGAAGCTCAATCAGAAAGGGCTCAGGAGTTGCTGAACAAAAAGTTAGCTAAAGCTGAGTCTGAAATTATGATCATAAAGAATCAAAGGAATGAAGCATTGAGAGCTTTCGAGCGAGCTGAAACAGTGCTCAGAATGAAGCGGGCAGAATTTAGAAAACTACTCTTACACCATACAACTCTGAAGCGTTCGCTGACTCAGAGATACATCTACAATAGCTTGTCTGAATTTTTAAACCCCGCTGGCAATGCTGTTTTTGATTTAGAAAATTTAAACTCCTTGATGTAAAGTCTGCAGAGTGATTTGCAAGACAAAGTGAGTGAGTTCAAAAATGCTCTGATAAACCAAGCAATAATGGATTATATTGAGTAGCAGACTTCCCCGGAGGAGGATGAAGAAGACGAAGAAGATGAAGCTGATCAGGAGGAGGATGATCAACAAACCGGGCATACAAAGGATGATGATGATGCCCCACCACCATCTCCACCTCCAGGACCTGGTACTGGTGAGAGAGGGCGAGATGAAGACGCCAGTCACAGCCAGACCAACCAGAAGGGAATGAGGGTCAGCAGGAAGAACAGGATAAAGAGCACCAGTCGGGCCATCAGCACACTGAAGAGCAGCAGCCCAGTAACACTGGAGATCAGCCAACTGATCAGTCCCATCACAGCAGAGAAGCTAAAGGGAAAATTAAGGTTCAGGATGAGGGACCAGTGATTGATCATCATCATTCACTGCAGCTCATTACTTTGAATAAGCAACTGAGACACCAACAGGCCTCCATCACCAGACAGTATTTAGAGGATGATGCTCTCTGAACTGATTTAGAAAGATTTCAAACACTATATGTGGGAGCCAGGGAAATGGTAGCACATTGGAAATCCGTTGCTTTCCATGATCAAGAAGCTTGTAGACTACCTGCACATCCCAGTACAGTTCAACTGTGGGAACGAGTTCCAGAATGGATACTCAATGCTGATGAGAGAGTTGTAAACCCGCACTGGCAAAGACAGTCTACTGCAGATTGTCGGTCTTTAGCCCTAGAACTGGAACTTCTGTTGGGTAACAAACCAACTTACGGTTGCATCAAGGATGTTAGGGTCCAACTCAAGGAAGTTCTGGTACAACTGCAAGCTGCCATAGGTGTTTTGGATCAAACAGTGAAAGCCATTCTTGAGGACCAGACAGCCACTAGTAGAGGACCCCCAATGCGAATGTCACTAGGAGCACAGGCAACTGCTCTCCGAACCCTATTCCAGCTAGTGAGAATCACTAGAAAGATGATGCAACAGGAGAACCAGGCTGTTCTCAATTTCCTCGAATTTGAGCCTGATTCTCCATTTCTCTTGTATGCTATTCCGGTAAGAGAAACTGAGCTGCCAATATTCTTTCCAGCGATGTATCCTCAGCATCAGGAACCAGTTGATCGACTCACATATTTCAAAATAACTGATGAGCTTCAGGATTGGTATGAGTGATCAACTATGGAATGGAAGATTTGGCAGACATTGTTCAATGATGCTCTTCAAATCAATGACATTCAGGCAATGAAAGAAGAGCTACATAGGATTCAGTTGTGTATGGGCCAGTGGAAGATTCAGGTCAGAGGATTGACTAGGATTACTAATCAGTTACTACAGCTTACGGTCGAATCTTCCAAACTGCCTGAGAAAGATATTGCAGCAAAGCCGGGTCTGGCACCGCAGTACATGGAGATGGCTGAGATTCTTTTCGAAGCTCGTGTCAAAACAAATCAGCCTCTTCCACAAGGATGGATCCATACTGCTTCGCATTGTCATAAGCTGGCCAGGACTAGACTGAGCAAGGGCAGGCGTACACTCTATGATCCTGATACGAAAACCTATCATTCTCTCACACCTTATGAGGTCGAGATGACCACCGACCGGCGGGATCAGCTTGAGCAGGAGGCCATTTACCGACTGATTCAGAAGAAGAATGCTGGTGCTGGGACTTCTCAGGCACCAACCCGGTCGAAGAACAAAGGCAAAAGGAAGACGGTCCAATGCAAGGATACTAGGTAGTTCTATCTCATAATTTAGTGGCGGCTTTTCTTCTCAGCATCCAGGGAGACATGACAGCTCCACCTTAGCTAGTGATAGCTCCACTTTGGCCTTTTCAGCTGCCTCTCACAATCTGTGGTCCTTCTTGAACTCCTGCATTCCAACATCAGAACCAGATAATGGATTTTTCAGTCTCACATCGGCATCAGACTGGAATTTTTCAAAAATTTTGGAATCTCACCAGAATTCAAGAAAGAAGGGAAGGATGTAGACGGCTGGATAATCACCATGTGTTCTTAGAAGATTGGCAGCGAATTACTTAGTAATTACTAGAGTAATTACTACAGTAAACCCGAAGTGTATAAATAGGGCCCATTACATTGTTATCGGGGGGGCAATTGTTATCACTTGTATTAGCGCTTTGAGCTATAATTGCAGTTGAGCATCAATGGCAGTATTATCAGCTACACTTTCTCTCTCTCTAATCATATTCCCTGTAATCTCAATTCTGGTATATATATTCCAGTGATACTTACTTCTTGACAGTCTTCTGAATCTGAATCTGAACCTCATTCCAGTCTTTAAGTCTGATTCTCATTTCAGTATTCACATTTCAGTCTAATCACTGATTTCTGTCTAGTCTGCTGTCTGAACTCTTCCTACTCTAAGTAGCTGAAATCCTTCAACACTGGAATTAGCTGTCTCAAGAGATCCGCTCCAATTCCATTTTGGCGATCACGGTGGGACGCTTTGTCAAAATTCCATATAAATGTTTGTATCCATTTTGGCGATCACAGTGGCTAGAGCTGAAGCTCGTTGGCTGAAAGACTCTTCTCCCAGTTGAAGTTTTCAGCAATGGCACCAAAGTCCAATCATGGCCGGAAATCTACCAATCGTGTGGACCCCATTCTTGAGGAGTCAGGAAGAGAGTCTGACCCCAAGCAAGAGAAAATGACTGAAACTTAGGCTCAGGAGGAGCATAGTTAGGCTGATGAGGCGCAGGACTCGCAGCACTCCAGTCATTCTCGACGCAGACGGGCAGAACGGCAAGCACGAAAGGTAAAGAGTTCAAAGAGTTCTCAGTCTCGCCAAAAAGATGAGCATATCATGGCAGAAAGGGAAATCACCGTACTTCTAACAGACAAAACAGAGAAGATAGTGATACTGAGACAGAGACAAAGATAGATTGGGATGCTGACAATGACAATTGCAAGAAGGCTCCCAAGCGTCATTCTGAAGCCAAGAAGAGAACTGGTGGGATCAGCAGTAATTGAAAGGATTACACCGCTTCACTGAAGATCTCCTTTCCCATTTTCAAACGAGGGAAAAAGGATGATCCTGATGTTCACATACAAGCTTTCGAGCAGTATGTTGAACTAAAAAACATTGATGAAGACGATTGGGGGGAATATTTCCCACAAACCTTGAAGGAAGCAGCAAGAAAATAGTATTACCATTACCCGGCATGCCAGCTGAGATCATATAACAAATTACTTAAGGCCTTCACGCCGGAATATTCTGACAATCGAGGGGACGAGGATATTCTCTGTGAATTGGATCAGATCAAACAGAGGAATTTGTCAGTCCGTAGCTATGTCAAAAAGATAAAAGAACTGACCAAGCAATTGCAAGAACCGCCGTCTAAGAAGAGATTGAGGGCATGGTTTCTGAATGGGTTCAGAAGCAAAAAGCTGAGAGAACAAGTAGTACCAGCCCCTACAAAGAAATTCAATGATCTCGTCCAACAAGCATTAAAATTGGAACAGCAGGCTAAGAAAGAAAAGAGCCACAAGAAGCGAAGGACCAGTAGCAGTAGTTCGGCTACTGAAGCTTCTAATTCCAGTGCAACGTCCAGCAGTTCAAAGAGCAGCTCCAATGAATAGACAAAGGAAAAATCAAAGAAAGGATCATGGACCAAGAAAATTGAAGAAATGGCTAGGCAGATTGCAGAAATTAGCCACACAAGACAATCGGTCCGGAAGATGGAGATTTGGTGTTCCAGATGTAAATCCAAGGATCGCATCTCTACGTAATGTCCACAATGTACCTACTGCAAGGCCTTTGGTCACCTATGGAATAATTGTGGCATCAAAATTCACCATTTTAAGAAAGGAAAGGATCTATCAGTGGTTGCCTACACTGAACCAGTGAAGGCAGAGCCAATCAAAGTAGCCGAAGAAGAGAAATCAGGTACCAGTGGTACTGGTCAAGGACGTGGCAGATACCAACCAGGAATGGGCAGAGGAAGAGGAAGAGGCAACTTCCAGACCAGGAGCATGAATTGCTATACCTGTGGGAAGTATGGTCATTTTGTAGCCCAATGTCCAGATGCACCGGTAACGACTGCTACTGAGGCTAAGGCACCAGAGCCAGTCCCAGTCAGAGTAGTTACCATGAGCAAAGGAGTGATCATTGAAGAGATTCCATAAATTTCAGAAGTACCAGCCAATCCCAACAGCAGCAAGTGGACCCAACAAAGGGAAGTTTGAAAGGCCAAGGGTAAAGAAAAGGTGGTGGATGAGTGGCAAGAGAAGCGGGAACTAGCAGCTTAAATCACAAAGGATTTAGCTAAGAAGCTTCCAGAGCAGCCAGAAAGTTCTGAGGCTAGAGTCATTCAAAAGATACCAGCCCAATCGACTGATAAAGATCAGTCAATACCGTCCATGACAGAGACCATGCTGGCTGTGGTACATGGACTAGCTGGTGAGATGGAAGAGGAAGGAAAGAGTAGTACTGCTAAAGAAGAATGGCAGTATGAAGACACTAGTTCTTCAAGCTCTAACAACCAGTCTGACCAGGACCAAGAGGAAATTCAGGTAAAAATTTGTGATAGAATCCAGAAGCTGACTGTAGAGCTGGAGGATATAAGAAATACCTTACCTCAGGTGGCCAAATTTATTAGACAACGTAGGAAGACTGAGGCAGAGGCTAGAACAGTGGACCTGACGGCTGTCCGGGATGATGAAGTTCCACTTATTCAGGTAGACTACAAGGTCAGGAAGCAATGGGAACCTCTCTCAAGCGTCATATTGGATGGAGGAGCATGAGTCAACATAATGGGAGCCCATCTTCAGCAAAGAATGGGTATCACTAACATGAAACCAGCACCATTCAAAGTAAGAATGGCAGATCATCGGGTCGTACAAGCAACGGGCATGATTGAAAACATGCAGATAAGAGTTGGGAGGGAGAAATTCAAAACTAGTTTCCTTGTTTTGGATGTGCAGGGCGCATATGGAATGCTACTAGGCCACCCATGGTTAAGAACAGCACATGCTGTTCATGACTGCGCAAACCAGACTTTAACCATAGAAGGGGCCAGTGGCAGAATCAAAATCCAGACCAACAACACCAGGAGCTGGAAAAAGGAACTGAGGCCGAAGGATTTGTGTCAGAAATACCGAGCTAAGAAATTTGAGCGAATGCTAGCAGCTATGAGCATATTTCCTTTGTAAGAAATTGATTTGAATGCAGTCCTACTGAACAAAGAGCAAGCTGACAAGCAGAAGAGAGAATTCCCTCATCAGTTTACTGAAGTCAATACAGGGGAAAGAACCGTTCAGCTAACTGGAAGAATGGAGGAACCAGCTAATACTGGTATAATGGAAGAATCAGCATGTTCTGAAGAGTATCCACCTCATCAGAATAATGATTCAGAAATGAATGGACCTTCTTGGGACTACGCTGAAGAATCGACCAAACGAAAAGGAGGAGGACCAAACTGGTTGCTTTCAGATGATCAGGAAGTAGAGGAATGGAACCTGGGATAAGAGGAAAATCCCAAAATGATCAAAGTCAACAAGCACCTGAAACCGGCAATAAAGGAAAAGGCACGAAAAATGCTCCAGAACTATAAAGATGTATTTGCCTGGTAACATACAGATTTGAAGGGAGTAGATCCTGAAGTCTATCAGCACACCGAATACCACTGAAACCGGATGCTAGGCCAATCAGATTGCAAAGATACCGGATGAACCCCAACTATGCAAAGAAGGTCAAGGAGGAATTGTTAATCTTCTCAAGGCTGGGTTCATTACGGAAGTAGCAAGCAGTGATTGGTTATTTCCAATAGTTGTCGTTCCTAAGAAGAATGGGAAATTAAGGGTTTGTGTCGACTATAGGAAACTAAATGCCCAGACCATTAAGGATCCATTTCCCTTACCTTTTACTGATATGTTGCTTGATGAAATCACAGGATATGATATGTATAGCTTCATGGATGGTTATAGCGGCTATAACCAGTTACAGATTGCTCCTGAAGATAGGGCCAAGACCACTTTCATTATTGAGTGGGGAGCATTCATGTATATGGTGATGCCTTTTGGCCTATGCAAGGCACCAGCTACTTTTCAACGGTGTATGATGGAGATGTTTAATGAATTTCTTCATCAGTTCCTCGTCATTTTCATGGATGACTTCACTGTCTATTCAGATGAGTAACAGCACCTTCTATTCCTAGAGATGGTTTTTAAACGCTGTCAGGAAAAAAGGATTTGCTTAAATCCATTCATATCTGTCTTTCTGGTTTCGAAGCGACATCTAGTGGGACATGTGGTTTCCCGCAATGGAATAGAAATGGCCAATGACAAAATACAGTGTGTCCAGCAAGCTAAAGCACCCAGAACTGCTTCTGAGTTGAGTTCTTTCTTGGGGTATGTGAATTTCTATAGAAGATTTGTACACAAGTTTGCTTCTCAAGCAGTACCACTATATGAGCTTACAAAGAAGACCAGTAAGTTCCATTGGACTACTGAGTGTGAGGAGAGTTTCCAGAATTTGAAAAAAGCCATTACTAGTAAACCAGTCCTCGGGCAGTCGAATTGGGATATTATTTTTCATGTACATGTAGATGCTTCAGGTTTGGCAATGGGGGCAATATTAGCTCAGCCAGATGGCAGAACAGACTATCCGGTCTATTTTGCTAGTCGGAGATTCAGTCAGGCTGAACAAGGCTATACGACTACTGAAAGAGAAGCCCTCGGAATGGTTTTTAGCGCCACAAAGTTGAGGCATTACTTATTGGGGAAGTTATTCCATTTTTATGTGGATCATCAAGCTCTTCTATTTTTGATTATTTAACAAAGTTATTATTCAAGGCAGGCTGATAAGATGGATGATGTTCCTAATGGAATTTGAATTCAGAATTTTCCATAAGCCTGGCCGAAATCACTGTGGAGCTAACTTTCTTTCCAGAAGTACAGAAGGATATTCAGAATCACCTCTGAGAGATGAGCCAGTGGGTGCTGATTTATTTCAGTTAGAAGCAGAAGAATCAGTAGATCCTGAATGGTATGATAATTATCAATTCCTTTCCAAAGGTGCTTTTCCAGAGGATTGGAAATAGAATCCGAAGAAAGCTCTGATCATAAAAAGTCTGAAATTTACCATCATTGGGGGAGTACTTTATCGATTACGTGTGGATGGTATACTTCGAAGATGTGTCCCTATGGAAGGAAGAATGCAAGTTATGTCAGAAGCAAATAATGGCGAGTCCGGTGGACATTTTTCCAACGAAGTAACCTACAAGATGATTCTGCAAGCAGGTCAGTGGTGGAAAACAATGATTGTTGATGTCAGAAGCTTTTGTAAAACTTGTGAAATATACCAAAGAATGGGCCGACCAACAGCTGCATACATGACTCCCTTAATGCAGATACAATCATTGGGAGTATTCATGAAATGGGGACTGGCTTTTATGGGTTCTTTTAATAAGGTGACTCCCAGGAAGAAAAAGTACATCGTGATGGCTACTTGTTATGTTACCAAGTGGGTTGAAGCTAAAGCTCTTCCTGACAACACAGCCAAGTCAACTGCAAGGTTTCTGTTTGAGAATATTGTCTGCCGATATGGATGTCAAGTGGAAATTGTGACCGATCAAGGGACACACTTTATCAATGATACTATGGAAATCCTATTCGATATGCTTTCAGTCAAGCATCGGAAATCTACCCCTTACTATCCCAGATGCAATGGACGGGCTGAAAGTAGCAATAAGACAATCAAGACTATTCTCACTAAGGTGGTGCAAAAGAAACCATACCAGTGGGATTTGAAGCTTCAGACTGCTCTATGGGCTTATAGGACAGCTTATAAGGTAACTACTGGAATGACACCATTCAGAATGGTGTATGGTACATAAGTTGTGGTTCCTATGGAGTTTGTAATCCCCAGCCTGAGAATGGCTGTGAAGTATGGATTAGATATCAACCATAATCTTAAGAAAAGACTGGATGAATTGATGCAGTTAGATGAACTCGAGCAAAGAGCTATATTGGAACAGGAGATTGTTCAACAAAGAAGGAAGCACTGGCATGATCCCCGAATTAAAATCCGAGAATTCCAGAAAGTAGACTTAGCGCTTCTATATTAGTCTAAATTGGGTCCAAAGAAGCCGAATTTGAAGATTGCGTGGGCAGGACCTTTTGAGGTCGATTGGGTTTTCTCCAATGGCACAGTCAGATTGAAAGATTTATCTGGACTGGTGTTGCCGGGTGGCGCAAAGATCAAACTTTATTATTTAGAGACCAGAGAAACTGGGTTGGAACAAGGTACTAAGGAACTAGTGGATGTTGATCAAGAGATACCAGAATCAGACATTTTTGGTCTTTTTCATGTGCAACCAGTTCCAGCTTCAGAACCAGTACCAGAAGAACCAGATCAGGTTGCCCTGAGAACCAGTACCAGTATGGTCCAGCCAGAGTGGTAATCAGTCCCCAGAACCATTATGGACAGACTTTCCTAATTTTAAGTGGGCAACGGTCAAGTGGTATGCCAGTGGTGGTAATTATTACAAGGATGGGTTGCAGTCTTGTCCAATGCATGTTTGCCACGACAGCAACGGCGCACACAAGCTGAGGAGTGGCGAGTGGTGGAGCTTTTATGGCACGAACACGTATAACAGTCAGGAGATTTAGCATTTTTCCTCATAAATATCCTGCGCGACGCTTTCCTCCTGTCAACCATTCGCCATCGCCGAGCTTCGAGGTTTCTTCACTACAGCCGCAAACTTCAACCTTTGACGAAACAGTTGACTGTCAGACAGCCTTACCAGCAACACCGGGAAACGGCTTTGACACAAGTAAGTCCTCTTCATCTTCACATGTTTCATCGTCGTCATCCTCACAGTGTATGGTTGAACGAAAAATTCAGAAAAGATGCACGAAACTCTTGAAGAAACCCAGGCTATAGTTGTTGAGGCAAAGGCAAGCTTTCCTGTTCTTCCATACAGTAAAATCCAACGATATGTCTTTACTGATCACGCAATAACTCTGCTACAACTCTGGGATCTGTGAGTGGTGTTGTTAGCGACAAGGGTTGCTTTTGATGCAGAAATCATCAAGCAAGTTCTTGATTCCTTTGATGCTGAAAACAGCAGTGCTATAATAAATAATAGGAAGGTGTCAGTGACACCAAAAGCCATTGCATTTGCATTTCGAATGCCTAATGAGCCCAAACCATCGGTGGCGACTGCGCAGCAAATAAGTATTGCTCTAAAGGAGGATGAAACAGCTAGAAAGGAGCGCAAGGCAAGTGCTCAAGGAGTTCCAGTAGTACCCGGACTGGAAGCCTCCGCTGCTTACAGGTTTGTAGCTCAAGCCGTCAGTCTTAAGAATAACCCAACTTATGTGTCAGAAACATTATTTGCTATGCTATTGGCCAAGATACTGGATCCACAAGTCCATATCAACCTGTGTCAAATACTCTCGCATAATGTACTCCAACAGACTGCCAAGCTGAAATCTCAAACTGTTTTCAAGGCATGGTATGTCTGGCAATTTCTGTATTGGGCTATTGCTGCAAATGTTAATGAACAGGTAAAGCAGGCTTGGAGTGAACAGCCTACTTCTGAACCAAAGAAGATTGAACTGTCCTCAGACGACGAGGAAACGGACAGTCAAACGATTTCCAATGACCTAAAAAGGAAAGCCACTGCAGAGGAACTTGGCGGTTCAAAGAACCCAAGAATTACACTGACAAAAACCAGTGAGTTCTTGAAGCAAATAAAAATCCAGGTTAAGGTAGTGAGCACTGAGAAAGCTGAGAAAAGTAAAACTAAGCAGAAATTTGCTTAGCAAACTGTGCCTGATCAGTCAGTTCTTGCTACTGGCTCTAGGAAAGATCATGTGAAGCCAGTCACTGCGGAGAAGGTATCAGACCAGTCAAGAGACAAAGGCAAGAGTCCACTGGATAAAGGGAAAGGTCCAGCATCCTCGACCTTGTCTGGAGCAATTCCTGCCATTTTTGGAAACCCTCTGCAACTGGTTAAAAAGGATAAGTTGCAGCAAATGCAAACTCAAAAATTGAGAGGGCATCTTTTGCTCAGCAAAAGTGATTATGCAACTTTACCCTATATGGCTCCTGTGGCAATATATGAACCTCTTGATTCTGATCCACAACCACGGTCAAAGACAGATGTTCAGTACTGATACAATCTTCTTGGAATACCATTGTCAGCTGTATGGGACAATTGGTGGAGGCTGTTGGATCAGAAGATGAAGTCAACAAGCTTAAAGCTGACTTGGCAGAAGCACAGCATCAGATTGCAACACTCCAGAAATCCCAGGAAGTGCAGAACATACAACACAGGGTATTGGAAGCTCAATCAGAAAGGGCTCAGGAGTTGCTGAACAAAAAGTTAGCTAAAGCTGAGTCTGAAATTATGATCATAAAGAATCAAAGGAATGAAGCATTGAGAGCTTTCGAGCGAGCTGAAACAGTGCTCAGAATGAAGCGGGCAGAATTCAGAAAACTACTCTTACACCATACAACTCTGAAGCGTTCGCTGACTCAGAGATACATCTACAATAGCTTGTCTGAATTTTTAAACCCCGCAAGCAATGCTGTTTTTGATTTCGAAATTTTAAAGTCCTTGATGGAAAGTCTGCAGAGTGATTTGCAGGACAAAGTGAGTGAGTTCAACAATGCTCTGATGAACCAAGCAACAATGGATTATATTGAGCAGCTGACTTCCCCGGAGGAGGATGAAGAAGACGAAGAAGATGAAGCTGATCAGGAGGAGGATGATCAAGAAACCGGGCATACAAAGGATGATGATGATGCCCCACCACCATCTCCACCTCCAAGACCTGGTACTCGTGAGATAGGGCCAGATGAAGGAGGCTCGTCACAGCTAGACCAGCCAGAAGGGAATGAGGGTCAGCAAGAAGAACAGGATAAAGAGCACCAGTCGGGCCATCAGCACACTGAAGAGCAGCAGCCCAGTAACACTGGAGATCAGCCAACTGATCAGTCCCATCAAGATGAGAGACCAGTGATTGATCATCAGCATTCACTACAGCTCATTACTTTGAATAAGCAGCTGAGAGAGCAACAGGCCTCCATCACCAGACAGTATTTAGAGGATAATGCTCTCTGGACTGATTTAGAAAGATTTCAAAGACTATATGTGGGAGCCAGGGAAATGGTAGCACATTGGAAATTCGTTGCTTTCCATGATCAAGAAGCTTGTAGACTACCTGCACATCCCAGTACAGTTTAGCTGTTGGAGCGAGTTCCGGAATGGATACTCAATGCTGATGAGAGAGTGGTAAAACCGCACTGGCAAAGATAGTCTACTGCAGATTGTCGGTCTTTAGCCCTAGAACTGGAACTTCTACTGGGTAACAAACCAACTTACTGCTGCATGAAGGATGTTAGGGTCCAACTCAAGGAAGTTCTGGTACAATTGCAAGCTTCCAGAGGTGTTTTGGATCAGAGAGTGAAAGCCATTCTTGAGGACCAGACAGCCACTAGCAGAGGACCCCCAACGCGAATATCAGTAGGAGCACAGGCAACTGCTCTCCGAACCCTATTCCAGCTAGTGAGAATCACTAGAAAGATGATGCAACAGGAGAGCCAGGCTCTTCTCAATTTCATGGAATTTGTGCCTGATTCTCCATTTCTCTTGTATGCTATTCCGGCAAGAGAAACTGAGATGCTAATATTCTTTCCAGTGTTGTATCCTCAACATCAGGAACCAGTTGATCGACTCACATATTTCAAAATAACTGATGAGCTTCAGGATTGTTATGAGCGATCAACTATGGAATGGAAGACTTGGCAGACATTGTTCAATGATGCTCTTCAAATCAATGACATTCAGGCAATGAAAGAAGAGCTACATAGGATTCAGCTATGTATGGGCCAGTGGAAGATTCAGGTCAGAGGATTGACTAGGATTACTAATCAGTTACTACAGCTTACGATCGAATCTTCCAAACTGCCTGAGAAAGATATTGCAGCAAAGCCGGGTCCGGCACCGCAGTATATGGAGATGGATGAGATTCTTTTCAAAGCTCGCGTCAAAACAAATCAGCCTCTTCCACAAGGATGGATCCATACTGCTTCGCATTGTCATATCTGGCCAGAACCAGACTGAGCAAGGGCAGGCGTACACTCTATGATCCTGATACGAAAACCTATCATTCTCTCACACCTTATGAGGTCGAGATGACCACCGACCGGCGGAATCAGCTTGAGCAGGAGGCCATTTACCGACTGATTCAGAAGGAGAATGCTGGTGATGGGACTTCTCAGGCACCAACCCGGTGGAAGAACAAAGGCAAAAGGAAGACGGTCCAATGGAAGGATACTCGGTAGTTCTATCTCAGAATTCAGTGGCGACTTTTCTTCTCAACGGGCAGGGAGAGATGACAGCTCCACCTTGGCTGGTGACAGCTCCACCTTGGCCTTTTCAGCTGCCTCTCACAATCTGTGGTCCTTCTTGAACTCCTGCATCCCAACATCAGAACCAGACAATGGATTTTTTAGTTCCACACCAGAACCAGACGATGGATTTTTCAGTCTCACATCGACATCAGACCGGAATTTTTCAAAAATTTTGGAATCTCACCAGAATTCAAGAAAGAAGGGAAGGATGTAGACAACTGGATAATCACCATGTGGGAACGTGTTCTTAGAAGATGGGCAGCGAATTACTTAGTAATTACTACAGTAAACCCGAAGTGTATAAATAGGGCCCATTACATTGTTATCGGGGGGGCAATTGTTATCACTTGTATTAGCGCTTTGAGCTATAATTGCACTTGAGCATCAGTGGCAGTATTATCGGCTACACTTTCTCTCTCTCTAATCATATTCGATGTAATCTCATTGATGGTATATATATTCCAGTGATACTTACTTCTTGACAGTCTTCTGAATATGAATCTGAACCTCATTCCAGTCTTTAAGTCTGATTCTCATTTCAGTATTCACATTTCAGTCTAATCACTGATTTCTGTCTAGTCTGCTGTCTGAACTCTTCCTACTCTAAGTAGCTGAAATCCTTCAACATTGGAATTAGCTGTCTCAAGAGATCCGCTCCAATTCCACACACTCGCTCTCTCTTTACACACACTCTTTCTATCTATCTATCTCTCTCTTCCCCTACACACACCCTCTCTCACAGACACACTCGCTCTCTCTCTACACATGCACCCTCTCTCTCACATGCACTCTCTCTCTACCCCTGACTGTATCTAACATACACACACTCTCTCCACTTCTGTGTGTGTGTGTATGTGTGTAAGAGAGAGAGACACAGAGAGAGAGAGAGAGAGTGAAAACCAACCATAAGGAGAAGTCGTGCATTGTGTACAGCAATGAGACACTTGTGGTTTGGGACATGGGATGCATTGCACTTGCTACATGATGCCTCAATAGACTCCCAAGTGAATGAAGTTTCTACAACGCCAATGTATTACGTCTTGGGAGGAATTCGGTGGGTCAAAAGTGCTTCATACATTACACCACCCATATTGCCCCCAACTACAAAACCATGTATTTTATTGAAAGAGGAAACCATACTTACCCTTCATGCTTGAGCCTATTCCCTTGTCAGTGATATGCACTATCTTAGCCATTTGGCTTAGCTCCCACTCCCTTTGATGCGAGAGAGGGAATTGGGGAAGTGGAGAAGGGTTAAATCAATGTGCACATTACGCTCACTCCAAGTTCAAGAGTCTAAGTACCACACACTACTAGGGTACTTAGCTTTTGGTCACATCTAAACTTGCTTCCCTCACATTTTAAGCCGTGACTTAGACCTACACACTTTCCTCTCCCACCCACAGTGTCGGCTCTCCATTGCGACTCTCATAACCACAATTTTGATGCATCCAAAAGAACTTATCGACTGCAGACATACTACATCACATGTAACTTTGGTCCCATAGGTCATATTTGGCCTCCAAGGACAATAATAAAATCTATCTATCTCTCTCTCCCAGGCTACACATACACACTTTCTCTCTATCTCTATCTACACACATACCCTCTCTCACTCTCTCTCTATCTACCCTTGCCTCTCTCTCTCTCTCTCTCTCTCTCTCTCTCTCTCTCTCTCTCTCTATACATAGACCCTACACACTCCCTATCTCTCTCTACACACACTTCCTCTCTCTCACTCTCTCTCTGACTTGCCTCTCTCTCACACACTCTCTCTCTACACACACACCCTCTCTCTCTCTCTTTAGTGTAGCCATTTTTTGACCTTGTAGATAGCAGTTTACTATTTTTATCATAGCTTCTTCATCCGAACTCCAATTTGGGTGATCTATAGCCTCAATCAAAGAGCACAACTCCCTCTACACATTGATGTAAAAACAAAAAAGCAAAAGAAATTATGGGAGGCTTTTTTGTGGCAGCATTTCTAAAACAGGTTCAAAAAAGTTGAATCTCAACTCTTATTTTTACACACAATGTCTTCCAGCACTCGCAAGGGTTCTTCTTCTTCAACAAGTTCCACAACCATTGTAGAAAATGATTCAAAATATCCTAAGTGTGGAGATAGCAACATGAACACTCAACCAATGACATCAAAAACCATGATCGTGGCATACTTGGTATTGTTGTTGCAAGAGATTGTAAATAAACAAGGTGAAGACTTACACCCACTTGCAATGGAGAATGGTACGCTAAGGGTTCTTGTGGTTGAGATTTTGAGAATCTCAAAAGGACTCTTGAGATGCAAACAAACACATTTGATGTAACTTGAAGAGGAAGTCAAGGAATATAAAATCTCTCTTGTGAACTTGAATGCTTTGAAGGAGCGCATGAGCAAAGTAGAGCATGACCATGTATTGAAAGAGAAGAAATTTGACACCATGATCCGGGATGTATGCAACATAAAAAATGTATGCACAAACAAGTCTTGGGCTAATGTATGTGGTAGCAATGTGGTTTCTGATTCCTCCCTCATGCAAGCTATGGCTTAAACAGAGAATGTTAAGAATGTGAATGTTGAGGAGTTGAAGGAACGAGAGCGACGTTCCAAGAAGTTCGTGGACTTTCCAAAGAGAAATTAGAGACACCTCCTTCTCTTGCCATTGTTATCAAAGATTTGTTCAAAACCCACTTTGGCATGTCAAGAGTTATGGTTTATGGAGAACATTGAGTGGGTAAGCAAGGAGCTCCTTGCTTGGGATAACGGCCAATTATATGGACCATGCCAGATGAGACCAAACAAAAGATTATCCTTGATAATAGTTGAATCTATTTGAGGGATACAAAATGTTTTTATTCGAAGGTTGCACACACATACACACATATTGCTAAAACCCCCATCTCCCCACACGCATTTACAAACTCTAAAACTCTCTCTCTCTCTCTCTCTCTCTCTCTCTCTCTCTCTCTCTCTCTCTCTCTCTCTCTCTCTCTCTCTCTATGTGTGTGTGTGTGTGTGTGTGTGTGTGTGTGTGTGTGTGTGTGTGTGTGTGTGTGTGTGCACGCGTGCACCTCTTTTGCCTTCTTTGCCGCTTCTTTGGATTCCTTTAGCTTTAAAGTTTCTGCTTCTTGGTACATCCGTTCCAGTACTTCAATGGTCTCTTTAGCCTGCTTCCTGGTGTGATGCTTGTTCCCTGGTCCCTTAATTCCACTAGGCATCCATTTTTTTGGGTCCTTTCCTTATGCTTGTTGGCTGCATTGGTATGCGTATTTCTCTCTTTCAAATTGGACTTGCTTTTGCACAGACTCTTCTTGGTGTGTTGCCACGGCTTTTCTCTTCATTTTCTCCCTCCATGCTCTCTTTTCTTTGTTATCTGAGCTTTCACTGTTGTGCCTTTCCGGCGAGCTTTCAGTCGATTCTTCATCAGATTTGTAGGATCTCTTGGCTAATCTTGTAGCTCGAGGAGATGGTTGAGCTGACACTATCCAAGTGTTTTGGTATGGGGCAGGTGGTAGGTTGTCGGCCATGCCAACCTCTGGTGCACCCAGGTAAGTAATCTTTCCTTCTTTATTTGTTCCTTTCAAAGTGGTCAAGACATATTGTGTGTGGTCCATTGGTTGCCTGGTTGTTGACTTGAGGACTTGCGTGAAGGTGGTGGCAACCGCATGATTGGGCGTGGTATACCTTGGTGTCCTTTTAGCAAGGAAATGAAAGTGTTGGTGGTATAACCTGGCTGGCTCTTCAACCTGTTTGTGAATAAGGTCAGCGAAGGTGGCTGCGGCGGTTTCTTTGGTGAAAGTACCTGCCATTTTCCTGTTCCTTGCCCTCATTGTCATTCCTTCTGTGGGCAGTCTGAGTGCTTCTGCCACTATTCCTTGATTATCACCACTTCAACTTTATTTCCCTGAGGGTCAGAAATCTATGTCGTTCCATCTTCTTGATCGTGGATAAAAGCTTGTAAGCTTTTTGGGAATCCACACCGCACGGCTCCTGTTCATAGAAATCTCTGAATCCTAGCATGCGGTTGGCTTCTTTGGTCTCAGGCTTCGTGGCGACATCATACACTTCTTTTGGTAGGAGTTGCAACTCTACCTGATGTCCCTCCTCACTCTTGAATCTGCCGATGAACACTGTGGTGTAATGCTCTTCGAGTTGTTCTTTTGAAAGATAGGCTGCCTTGGTGGCTTTGACTAAATCTGGATCTAGTTGGTATGCGGGTAGCTCCTGCAACTTTTCTTTCTGGTTGAGTTTCTTCTTGGCCCTCTCTACTGCTTGCATGACTCCTGCTCAGTGAATAGAGTGTCAAAGTTAACAGATTTGTCGAATTTTTCTCTGAAGTGTCCTTTAGTCTGAAATGCTGACAATTTTAGTCCAATTTGCTTCAAATCAATTTTAGAACAAGCATAGATGCATAAAAACATGCAAGGAACAAAAATGTCAAGTTCAAACAAAAATTTGCAACAAAAGTAAATAATTGCGATTATTTACAACTGAGTAATTTCTCCAACTTTTTACAAACTTGGCATCACAGGCTTGAGGTATATACCAAATACATGCTCTGAGTGAAATAGGGGCTCATTTGGATGCATAGGGTGAAAATGGTACCAGCTTTTGGCTTAAGGTCTCTGAAATAGTAGATATAATGGAAACTTGAGATTTTGAGCTCCAAATTGGTTCAAAGTTGGCTAGTGGGCTTAACACATCATGTACTTTGGATGTATGATGGCAAAACATCAAAATTCCCCCATTTTAGCTAGAAAAAAAATAATCGCGATTATTAACATTTCTACCAAAATCAACATTTTTTGGTACAAATTGGTTCTAGGCATTGTATAGACTTTGTGTATGAGATATGCGGTGATTTGAATCAAGAAATGTGGTCCATAACCCAAAAATTGGCTTGCAAAGACTTCTTTGTGTTTTCTGGCAATTTTCCAAGTTATAGGTGCTCATTATGGCTCATACTTGATTTTAAGCATGTAATAGGTGTGTACACATGATAGGTAAGGTGATGATACAAGTTCCAAGCAAAAATAGTGCAAAAGTAAATAATCGTGATTATTTACAGCAGTCACAATTTTCTTGCTAAACTTAAAAAATTTGACCTAAACACATTCTATACACCTAAAACAAGTCCTAAATTGAATTTGGTCAATTTTGGTCTTGCCGACATCACTTTGTGCTTTGTCGACTCTAAAATTTCTGATCTTTGTGACTATACTGCCTGTTGAGTTGGTCAGTCAATTTTGGGGCTTTGGACTTGTCCGCAACATAGTCGTGAAGCAACTCATCCAATTCTGGCTCATTTGGAGTCAATTTGACCCCATATGTCGAATTTGATGCTTTGTAGCCTTCGAGCCGTTTTCTGCTTTTCGAGGGCTTTGCTTGATTGATTTCACGAAACCAATCATATACATTGTATATGAACCTCGTAGGCAAGCTGTCTGTGGAGTCAGATCAGAATTCGGGTATCTGCCAAAAACCTAGCTTTTCTACTGGGGACCCCCTCGACCCCTGCCGAATGGTCAACTGATGATATAGAAAGGTTTTATTATGTTAGGGCTTTCTTCCTTTCAAATCTCATCCGATTTTGGTCAAGTTGACAGGCCGCTATGGTCAGTTTTTTGCCGTAGATTTTCGTGCACTGCTCGATTTCTAGGGTTTTTTCTAGGGTTTAGACTAGCTACCGGCCGTACAAAATGGATCATTGATGAGTAAAGAACTTACCTCTCATGTCTCATATGAGACGGTGCTGAAAACAGGCAATTGTAGACTCCGGAAAAAACGCGCGAAAGAGGTCGAAAAGCTCTCTCTGCAAAGGTCACAAGTGGAAATGAGGTGGTTTTAGCCTACCTTGGATATCTATACCCGGACTTCCAGAAACCAATTTTCCCCAGATTCCCTCATTACTTGGTCTAGGAAAATCAGCAATGGCATGAATTTTTTCAATATCAGTAGCTATGCCATTTTTTAACACTATATGTCCAATCTTTTTTCCTTGTCTACCCATGAATGTGCACTTTTCAGGATTTAAGCAAATCCTATAAAGTCTACATTTTTTGAATACCTTTTTGAGGTGTTCAAAATGATTAGCTCAGATTGATGAATGTACGCATAGATCATCCATATATACTTCTAAGAATTTTCTAAGATATTCTTTAAAAGCATGGCTCATCAACCTTTGAAATGTGGCTGGAGCATTAGTTAACCCAAACGGAATAACCCGATAGGAAAAAATACCCCATTCTGTTGCAAAAGCAGTTTTATGCTGATCTTTTGGGTCAACCAAAAGCTGATTGTATCCCGAAAAGCCATCTAAGAAGTTTTAAGCTTCTTTTCCTGCAACTCATTCCAAAATATGCTCAGTGATTGGAAGAGGAAAGTTGTCTCTAATGGTAGCTGCATTCACTTTTTTCTGATTGACACACACTCATAATTTTCCATTCTTCTTGGGTACTACCACAATTGGAGACACCCAATCTGTGTGTTCAATTTTGTAAATGAATTCGGCTTCCTTTAGATTTTCAATCTCTTCTTTTATCTTCCTGGCAAATGTTTCATTATACATGTATAGCCTTTGTCTACTTGGTTTGGCATCATCTCTCATGGGTATGGTATGTTGACAGATTTCTGCATCAACACCCTTCAGATCCTTGTAAGACCAAGCGAAGATATCTTGGTATTCTTTTAGCAAGCTCAGCAAGAGCTCTTCTTCTTTCTCTGTTAGGTCGTTTGCAATGTAAGCAGGTCTAGGCTCTTCTCTTGGTTCATCCAGGTCTATCTTTTTAGCATTTTCAGGCCCTTCGTAGGACTCGTCCTGTTTTTGTAGTTCCCTAACAGGTTGTTCGACTATGATTTTTTTATCTTGGAGAGTATACTTTTTGTAATGGGATGGAACACTCATTACATCCTTACCATCCTCTTCTGTGGTTTCCATTTTGGTCATAGATATCTCCTTTAGAGCTTTTTTCAACTCTTGATAATTCTTTTCCCGCTCAACTCGTGTCATGATTGGCTTCTTATCCTATTTGTTTGTTTGAGTATCCTTCCTTGTTTTTCTTCATGTTTTAGACATTTTTGGATTTTTGTTTGAAGGATATTTGCCAGTGATTTTGTCCTTGACACAATCATTTGCATCTATCTGCATCAGGAATTGTGTTCTACTGGAGACTGATGGCATAGGTCATGTTTTCACATTCTGGTGTCTCTTTTTCGCCTATACCATTTTTGTCTTCTTGATTTCTGGTTAGGAAAGTCAAAAAACTTTTCTTCCCCTCCTTTCAAGAGTAGCTTAGCTCTTATATGTTCTTTTTCTGACCCAGAATCTTCTGAGGTAGCTAAGTGTTCATCTAACTCATCTGTTGCATCGTAGTAGAGGTCTGAAAAGATTTGTTGAGCTTTCATCAAGTCCTTGGGTTCCTCATCTTGATCTTCAATGTTGAGGGTTGAAATCATTTGGATGGGAATTATGCCATAGCCATCCTCATTGCAAAATTGAGTAGGCATAGACGTATTCACACATACATCCATTGTCGCTAAAATTTGAGTCCACTTGAATGGCTCAAACAAATGCTCTGGAAAGGGTTAAGGTACATAGGCTTCGTCCGTGCAATCCCTATCTAGAATACATTCTTCTCGTTTTAAACTCCCATTTTCAGAAGCTCCAAACATCCAAATAGGAGTGTCTTTGTTTAACCAGGATGGAAGCTTAGTTTCAGCTGAAGAGACTGGATCAAACTCTTGTATGGGTGTTTTCAAGACATCTCTATAAGTATGATTTTTTAGATTTACCCTGTTATAGATCCCACTTGCTTCAAGTATAGATAATTGTTTCCCCAATGTTGGATAAGTTGTACCTGTCGCATGAAAGGTCTTCCCAATATGATTTCATAATTGAGTTTTTCCCAAAGTCTACCATGGCAAAAGTGTGTTGATATTCAATTCCACAGGAATTGACTATCACTTTTTCAAGCAGCCCTAATGGTCTCTCAATGTGTCCATCAGCCAATTGCAATTTCATTCGAGTTTTTCTAATGGTTGGTTGTCCTTAGGATTCCCATACTACTTTCGTGGCTATGGCTATGCTTGCTCCACTATCCAGTATTTCCATGGTTTCAATGTCATTATATTTCACTGGAAGGGTGGTGTTTCCTTCTTCCCCTTCGTAATATTCTCCGACTTTGTTCATTGGAACATATCGAATCTCTTTGTTGTCCATTTTGTTTTTTAATTTTCCCAATTTTTTTGAGATTAGCCCCGTTATCCCTGCCTTCTCTAGGGTTTTCTGTAGATCATTCCATAAATATGGTCTAGACATAATTGAATGAATGTTGTCTACTTCTAGGGTCTATTCAACTCTTTTTACTTGAGTGGTCTTACACACTATGGATTCATCCTCGTTATCTCCCAAGTAAGAGGGTAATGTTTTCAAGGTCAATGATTTCGACATTCCTAAAACTTCAGATCCGCAATCTTCATACAAGGATTGTATATCCATATTCATATCAGAAGGTAAGTTATCCAACCAAACTTCCTCTATAGGAGCTGACTTTAGAGTTAGGCTCCCATCATTGATCTCTCTAACTTTTTCCCATAAGTGTCATGGACAGTCTTCCTCTACAAATGGAATTTCTTCTAAGGCATCTTCGCTGTCCGGCACTATAAGTTTTGGTTCTTTTGTTTCAAGGTGGGGTTCTGCCACCACATTGGGTTTTTCTTTAGTCTCTTACCACAAGCTCTTCAGGTTTTACTTTCAAAGGGTTTTGGTTTTTCTAGCATTTCTTGCGTGATTCTTACCAAATTTTGATAAGGTTCCACCTTAGTTGCTTCCATGTCTGGAGAAGGATAGTTTTTTCATTTGTTTTCCATGTTTTGGCCTGGTTTACGTCCTGCTTGGTAGGCTTCCAAGGCTGCATTAATAGGCTCAAAAATTTTATCAACCAAAATGGATCCTCCAGATTTCACGGTTGTTTCCTTGATTTCGCTTCCAGTTTCTTTCACCTTTTCTTGGAATAGATTTTTTGCTTTCTCCTCGAATTCAACCCGTTAAATTTGTTTTCTCATCTCATATCTTTTGCTTCTGCTTCTTTTGATCCTTTGAGAGGAAACTTTCGTATTTCCCGAATCATCAAAGGAGTTGTGTTTTTTTTCTTAGCTTAGGTTCTAGTGATTATCTTGATTGGGACAATCGGTTTACTCTCTGATGAGCTACTAAGTATCACTTGGACTATGTTTACTACTGTTTTACCCTTGTTTAAAGGATATTTTAGGACAATCTTTCGAAAAGTGTCCTCCCTTTTTGCAACATTGTATGCAATAGGCTTCAACTGCTTGAGGTTTTTGTCAGGCTCTGGACATTCATTTTTCCAATGATCATCTGCACCACAATTGTGACAGTTTCCCATTCTTGGCTTAATCATGGGTCTGATCATGGGAGGTTTGACACCTTGATTAGCTACATAATACATTGGTGCAAGCTCTAGTGGAGCATAAGTCACAATTTCTTCCATTGGTGGTGGATGTGAATTGTACCAATCTCCTTCTACCATCACTGTAAATGGACTAGGCTCCGCATAGGGTGTAGTAGGCACTAATGCTTGTTCATCTATGACTCCTTCGGACTGCGTGTACTTTACAAGCACTGCATTATGTTCTGGGTATGGAGGTTGTTGACCCAACACAGGTTGAGGTCTTTTCATACCCATTGGTGGTCTGTGAGCTTGGGCCATATTAGGCTAATATCTGTACATGGGTTGTCCTTGTGGCCTCATAGGCACGTACTGAACATTCCCATCATACTTTCGTCAGAGGTAGCACTCATGGGTCTCATGGTTGGTCCATTTACCCTCAATTGCACACCATTTTTGTGGCTGAATTGGTTGTCCCTGTTGAGGTATCCCTTGTCATGGTCCCCTCATAGGTGCTTTTTGCATGTTGTTCATCATGTCGTTCATCCTTTTGAGCATAGCTTCTATGGTTGAAAGTGGTGCTGCAGCAGCCATTCCCACTTGTGCTAGTTTAGCGGATGTTGTTTTCTCACTTTGGTTATCCTTAAGGACATCTTCTTCATTAAAAATATCACAACTTTCTCCTAAGTCAATAGCATCCGACACACACTCTTCTAGGGTTGTATGCTTTTTACTAAAGAGTATAGCATAAAATTCTTTGTTTAGCAGTCCCTCCAAAAACAAAGATACGAGTCTTTCTTTTGCAGGTATCTCTAGCCCTGGGCATCCGGCAAAGTATTGTTTCATTCGAGTTGCGCAATCCCAAACAGACTCACCATATTTTTGTTTAAAGCTGTAGATTTGAGCTACCGTATTATGTTTGATCCCCTTTTTGGAATAAGCACCTACAAATCCTTGAGCTAATGTGTTCAAGTCCATGATTGACCTTGGTGGAATGTTTTGGAACCATGTCAATGCTTTTCCTTCTAATGTCATTCCAAATCCCTCGAATTGAGTATGGATGTCAAATATACGTTTTGCTCTTAGCACTTGCTTAAAGCTTTCTAAGTGATCGTATGAATCCCCTGATCCACTGTATTTTCTGAACCATTTCTGAAAATCAGCTGGTCTGATACGTCTGTTTGGTTTAACTCCCGGTCTCCTGGCAGTTGGTCCTATTCCGAGTCCTTCAGACCAGCCTGTTGGAAATAGTGACTCGTGTAGCCTTGGATTGGCCTTAGTGTCACCCAGTTTTCTACATGATGAGGTGGTTTGTGGTTTCTTAACATTAATCTCAGATGATCTCTCACGGTGTTCATCTCTTGGAATTGTTTCTGGTCCTTGTCTCAATATCTAATCTCTTATGGAATACCCTTGGTATTTGGTTTGTTCTACCTCCTCAAGAGTCGTCATAACAAAGTTGTTGTTATAGCAATCCCTAAACAGGTAGATTGGTAGGTCTGTTGATCCCTTCTCTTTGATCTTGAAGATATAGATGATCTTCATGGACATTAGTTGTCCTGATTTGGCATGTGAAGTCCACAGAAGATCTTTTATGTTTCTATCCTCCCAGCAATAGACTCCGATCCTAGGATTATCCGTACTAAGCCGTATTAAAGGCTTCAAATCTACTTGATCATATTGCTCGAATTCTAAAGTTAGTGGTCCTTCTTTTGCTGAAAATATTGGGATTATGATGCTTACTTCTAACCCCCATTTGTCTATCACGTCAGCGTTTTTGACTTGTACATACTGAGTTCCGTTTCTGTCCATGTACATTTTTCCTTGTTTGTTTACCCTAATCTCTTCTTCAAACTAAATACCATGGTCATCAATGCAAATAGCATACTCCTCGTTAGGGTCCAGGTAAACCTGAGCCCCATGGCGGCTAGTCTTATAAAAAGAGAGTATATGCTTATAGCGTATTGTCGTTCCGGTTTTCGAGTGAGTCGAGTAAGAAGAAATTTCAGATGTTGAATCTAAAAAAGTATCTGAGACTTCTTCAAGAATTGTGTGCAAGGAATTGCCTTGATTCACGCTTTCTTCGGTGGATACTCTACTGGAGGTTTCTCCGAATATGCCTTGATTTTCTAGTACACGACCAGATATAAGGTTCATAAAGACTGGTGAAGCCTTGGTTAGAGTACTTACCTTTGGATTGACTTTTTGTCAATTTCTACTTGATTCGATTGCAACTTTCTGTCAAGCTACCGATTCCTCGTCTGCAACCTGATTGTTGTACAAATTTGATCAAGTTAGTTATTCTTATATAAAGACAGTAGAGTTTTTGCTAACTGTTGTGATTGGTCTATGTGTATCACTTCAAATTGAGCTATGGGAGCCAGCAATTGACTTTTAGATTATTTGACTTTGGTAAAAAAATCAAAGGATTAATCTGCAACTTAAAAACTGAGTGAACATGTACCAATTTGGATCCGATTGAACCCAAAATTGCCCGATGGCTTTGTATTATGCTGGTCTAACACTGTACAAGTTCAAAAGTCAAAATTGGTGTCCCTGGGTTACTTTTACTAGTTTTTTTCACTTTTTGGTTTGGTTTGGCAAGTATACAACTTGTTAAAGTCCCTGGACAAGTTTGAACAGATTCTGTTCAAGTTTATCAATTGTTTTGTGTCCGCAGACTTTGATTTCAAGAATCTAGCTTAAGTCTCACTTTTGTGATCCAAATTTCACCAAAATTGATTTGTGGAGTCTACTTGATATGCTTGACCTTGTGGTATACTCAAATTTGTAAAATTTTCAAGTTTTGAAGCAGATGTAAATAATCGCGATTATTTACTCCTGCTTAATTTTTGCAAATTTTTGTCCCAACTTTGACACAGATCTGTTAAGCACCTCAAGTTAAGGTCCCTAGCCAAGTTTCATCAAGTTTGGACAATTTTTGGTCGAATGGTCATCAATTTTTTATCCATAGACTAACTTTGCAAATTTGGTCACAATTTCAATCCAATAATCCAAATCTTACCAAATTTGGTTTGTGGGCTTATTACAACATGGTAAAACTAGTGGTATGCTGACTTGGTCAAAAAAGTTGAAAAATGGGGCAGATGTAAATAATCGCGATTATTTACAACTGGCAACTTTTTGCATCTTTTTGGTCAACTGAGCATGTACAAATGTTTATCGCATCAATATAAGCCTATGAATCAAATTTCAACAAGTTTGGACAATTTTTTTTCCAAATTTACACTCAAGATTCAGAAAGTCGGTACAAACTTTAGTTTTTACCCAGTTTTTTGCCAGTTTGGTGATCCAAATCTTTTGTGCCTTTACAAAAGTTGTTTGTACACATGCAATGAGTCATTGGTATGAACCTTGGTCAAATCTCAGCTAAAAGTTAATAATCGTGATTATTAACTTCAGGCTTGAAATGAACCAATTTTTACAATTTTTCAATGGACAGTGTTTTTATGAGCTATTGTAAGCCTATGAATCAAGTCAAAACTTAATTTGGCCTAAAATGTCAAGAAAAAGTAAATAATCTGAGTTTTGGTCAACTCTTGAAATTTTTACCTCGAAGTGTCCTTGAGCTTACCAACTGGTTCAGAAAACTTTTAAGCTTACTCTCCAGTCGGATTGTGTGGTTTGGAGTCTTTTCGTGCTATTTCGTCTTAGACCTGAAATTTTGTAACTTCCAATAACAACTCACAATGATTCTTTGAGAGAGAGCAATGTTCTAAAATCCACCTTGATCCTACTTACCCTACTCCTAGATTCTCATGCAATGGGGTTGTGGAAAGTGTCCACAAACACTCGTTTTCTTGTCTTTTATGGTTTTTTGAGCATTGATCTTAAGACTTGTGTCTTCTACCAATCATCTTTAAAATCCTAATCTATTTCTACAATCCTACAATCCTAAAGGCACTCAGCAAGTATGATTACTTCCAAGCTACCTCTACACAGCAAACGACGACAATCTCAAGCTATGTGGTTTCTAAAAGAAAGTTTTGAACTCTAGGTGATCCTAGAGGAAGTTAAAGGATAACTTCACAAGACACTCATGTTTTTTTCCTAGTTTAGGTCTCTTCGGTCCCCGGCAACGGTGCCAAATGTGGGACGCATGTCTAACCTCACCATCATATCTTATTGTAGTATTAGCGAGAACCACGATTAAATTGTCAATCCATGGGGTGAAGCTGACTCAACTAGTGCATAGAGACTACAAGAGGTTGTCAATCTCTCAGAAAACAACTAGCAACTCGCATCTAACTCAAGCTACACTCAAGTGACTGAAATCACCAAAAGCCAATCGCTCATCGACAAACAAATCACATCCGTTACAGCATCAGATGACATCCAAACGTAACGAAACTTCTCGGACAAGTTTATAAGACCTAAGAACACATGCTTATGGTCTCAAACCCCATTTTAGGTCAAGTTCCAAAATCGTAATTATTAACAGCAGTGGATTTTTGACCTAGTCGTTTTCGACCCAGAATGCATCTAAATGCTAAGCAATGATGCCCAATACCCCGCCTATGCTTAGTTTTTTATTTGAAAGTGTAAATTCCTAGTTATGATGAAATTAGGCTGCGGGTCAGCGACACCAAAAACTATGAATTACTGTGATGTGTTTATGTCAATGCGTAGAGCTCTTACCTGCGGTTGCAATGCAACAAACACGATTGCAATGTGACAGTCGGAGAGGGAGTAGGAAGTGCGAGAAGGAGAGGAGTGGGCACTGTTAGCTCACACTGTGTATTTCATTATCCAAAAACTTGATAATAACTTACAAAAATTGGTTTTTATACCTTAGCCAAGGTTTTTGGTGGTCAAAACTAATAATCTGGGAGTTCTACCAAAGATGGATAATCACAGATTGATACAATCTGGAAGCTTGTAGCCTCGGCTCATTAATTATAGAGTTTATTCGAGAAAATAGGAGTTACAATATTCTCAATTTATCAAAATAATGTGTTTTACAATGAGAACTCTAAAAAATGGTATCCTTGTTAGCTTGCTGCTAACAGTTTCTTGCAGCATGAGATGGTTTTTTAAGAAGGTTTTTTTCATAAAGAGTAAGTCATGAAAATCACGTGTCTTCTGGATAAATCTTTGGATGGGTTCCATGCTACATATCAGAAGGATACTCGACAACTTGACTAGAGATAGCAATTTGACAAGGATTCTTTGTATTAGTGTAAATCACGTTACTAGAATTGTCTTATGCAAAGAACGATGAGTAACTTAAAGTTATTTTGGATGATTCTTTAAAAGGGTTTCAAGTTACTTATGACAAGGGCACCCAACAACATAATGGGGTATTGGATGTAAAGCAAAGAGAACATGAAGATGATGAAGAACTTATGATGCTATTGGATGAGGCTTTAGAGGATTTTATGCCTACTAGAGAAGTTATGCATGCAGTAATCGTGGTATCAAATGAGATAATGGAAATAATATGACTCAATGGTTCACTCGTGCATACTGATGTTTTTGAGATCATAGGGACTGAATTCATTTCACCAATCGGTTTTTCTATGATGGGGATATGGGACTACCTATGATGCAGGAGGTGTCATTGACCAAAGGAAGATTCCAAACAGTCATGGAATCATTATGCCCTTTGATCCATGTGGGAGATTCAATGTACACAATTTTACATGGAGCTTTGTGGTCCTATGGAAGGGTGATATATATGCTACATGAGCTTTTGAGACCATATGATCCAAGTGGAGTGGTCACCCAACACAAGATAGGTTCACCAAGGTTGCAGAGAACTATTTGGTTTGCCCTGAAGATGTTGTATAGAACATTTGATTCTAGAGGTTGGATGATGCCAACATTTTCCATTGTGTATGTGCCCAGTATTTTAAAATTTCAAGTTTATCCTTATGATGTAGGTTCCATGATAGAAACAATATTCATGCTAGCTTTGCCAAGAGATTCAAACTTTCATTGCTCTTGAGATAGAGGGGGTGAAGTTATTCTACCAATTTTGGAGTGTAAGCAGAGTTATGAAGTTTGATGCACAAAGATTTGGGATATTATACATGCTTATGCTAGCTTTCTAATAGAGTATACAAAGGGTTAGTGGCTATTTTTATATCAAACTATCTTGAGAGAATTTTGGAGGTTAGCATGCATTCTTTTATGTACTTGGTGATTGGATGAAGATATTATAACTTATGGTTCCAAGAAATTGGAAGAGATTGAAGAAGGATATCAAAAATACTTGATGATGCCTTATGATCTATGTAGGACTAAAGGCCTTAGTATGCTCCAAATATGTTATGAAGGGTCATTATATGTAGGTCAATAACCATCATTTTTTAACAAAACAAATTTTGCAGAGAGATGGTTTGGGCCATATGTACATGAATATGAAAATGCTACATATGCCTGAGTGAGCTTGATGGGACAAAAATGAGAATTCATTGCATGAAAACATATTAATTTTTTCAAACAAGAAGGAATGTGAATCCATTTGATGCCAAAGGTTGTGAAGAAAAGGATGTCCCTTAGTATATGAAAAGTGAGAATGAAGGTGAAGATATGGTGTTTAACAAGGAATTTTGTGGCTTAATGAACTCTATTGTGGCACTTGCCAGAGGATGTGCAGGTTTAGAGGGGGTGAACATTGTATTATGGCATGTTTACAATATGAAATTTAAATGTTCACCTCACTTTTTATGTGTTTTGTTATGTGGGACCAAATGTTACAATGTACATAGTGTGATATATGCAAAAACGAATGCCATGTTTGTAGTCATGCGAGGTCTTGGACATGGATGGACACTCGGTGCAATTTCCCCCCCATGAAAGAGTGAGCATTTTCCTCTTGCATGTATTTATTTACATATTTCTTGAAAGCTCAAAATGAATATAGAATGTCCATTCGGACATAAAGTGGCCATATGTCTAAATGAGCTCTTTAATAATACAATGTCTGTAAACTTGATATCCTTTTGTATTTTTGAGTGTTTGCTTATACTTTTTCCAGCTGCAATAAATAACTAATTATCAATTTCCACTACCTACCTCTCCATTAGGAAGCAATTGTTCTCAGTTTCTAAGTATGAGGGCGCGTGTGCACGGATGCGTGCGTGCGCGGTGCTGTGCGGTGTGTGCTGGGAAGGGGGGAGCATGAGAGTGTGGGTGGAGCAAACCCTCAAGAAGTGAGTGAGTGAGGAGCTCCTTATTCTTCATATACAAAGAATAAGGGTATGTACACATGGTGGGCAGGCATGCGAACGTCCGGCCCCGCACAAAGGTGGAGCGCCTTTATCCCAGCAAACTCCCACATAAAGGTGATGCACCAATAAGTGATACCTACTAGCTAAACTACTAGTATGTACAAGAAACTAGGTGAGAGACTCTCTCAACCTATGCCCATTGGCTCACTCTGTTGATCTACATGCAACCATATCGGCTCTAGTGGTAGACGAGCGTGCATTAGGAAAATTTTGAACTCCTTTTTGGGCCTTTTAAGAGTGCCACATCATCAAAGTTGTACAAAAGAAAGCAACCCGGTAGACCCCTCTAAATATTGCTTAGAACCCCATGATATGACCTATCATTGGAAAGTTCTTGAAAAATGGATTCTAAAGAGCCAAGGTCCGAAAAGTTTGGATGACTTCTGTGAAAGTTATGCCATTTTTTTTCAATCAGCCAGGTTTTGTTACCGTTACGGTAATCTAAAATCACCTTTTTCTAGATCTACATGAAGGCAATGTCTGATACATGCATGCTATATATCAATAGATAGCATTTGAAGAGTAGATTCTAAATATCCAACCTCCGACAAGTTTGAATCTTATTTGCAAAAAAAATTACCAATCCCCACTTTTTGACAGCTATGCCACATCAACAATTTTTACAAGGCCCATTTTTGAGTCCAAACTTTTCCTAATGTGTATCCATGCTAGAGCCTACAAGTAAATCCTACAGATAACTCTGTATGGTCTACAAAGCTCCACAAAGCATCATGCTAGTGTCAGTCATCGTACAATTGACAATCCCTGGTACAAATGCTCCCACTCCAACTGCTATCTTGGGCCTCGACACTAACAAGTCGAACATGAGACGCTCAAACAATGATGGGATCTGTGCAAACCTAGTTGTACTTGCCTCCCCTATGCTATATGCATGAATTTCATCATCAATACTACTCATCGCATATTGATGTGTCAACACCAACACTGGGATGGCTACGTCCCTCTCATCTATAGGTGAAACTGTGTATCCTAGCACCAACTCATGAGCCTCTAACATGAGCATATCAAAGAACTCCATGTCTATCGTCTCTATCTGTGTCTCTAGGGAACATACCTCTCGTCTCTCGCTCAAAGCATGTCAGCAAAAAAACCAAGACTATGTCATCGCGAACCTCAAACACATGCATAGGATATACCAAGCCACTACGAGCTCCCTTGGCAATCAGTAATGATCCACAATGCATCTGGAAAGACTCCTCTCTAAGAAGTGTCTGACAACCACAAGCTACTAACTATTTCATTGAGATCAAGCCTATCTCAACTGATGAACATAGCACACATGTCGTAGCCTATATGATGCATCATTGGGCAAAGACAAACAAGCATCTCTTCCACCCTCTATGTCACATCCATCAGCAAGTCACATGCAACCAATGTGAAGAAAGTGTGCTATCCATAGACATATCTGCAAGAGGTATACTCTCGAGGCAAGCATGACATCAGTGTCACTGGCCTAGACTGCCACTAAAATTGTCTCTCTAACATGTGTCAAAGATGTATCCGCATCATGCATACATCTCCGTTGTTGTCTCATATGTATGAAACAATAGCGCCTAATGTGCCTTGTGTCAACACAATGCCAACATCGTACATATCGGCAAGAACGAGACCGCCATCTCTCACTGTCACACATGTTTGCTACCATAAGTGAATGCCAAAATGGCAATAAAGTGGGAGATCACTAGACCGCTACATAATCATGAAAACCATGACCAATAGCATCAAAACCGGTGCTCGCATATGCATAAAATATCTCCACAATCTGTTATCTGCAAGCATAAAATCTAGGACAAACTGCTTAACCGAGCATAAAGCGCATAACCATATATGCAAGTAGAGAGAAAACTAGCTCAAAACACATCCCACAAGAGAAATTGCCTGCAAAAATTTGCAAAAACCTGTTAAATGTGTGATTGTCTATCTGTAGCCACACAAGCATATGCAATCACTTGATCAAGCAGTGTCCCAAGTGGAAGGCCAAAGAGGCAAAGAAGAAAGAGGGTGGTTCCACTGGAAATGCTGGTTCCACTACAAATGCAACCATTGTTGAGTCTTTTGTGAAAGGAGACTGTGATGTTGATGTTGATGCAGAATGGGCTTTTAATAGAGAGTGCACTTACAATCCTATTCTCTATGATGCATGCATATCAATTGCTGCAGATTCGCATGTGTGGTATTTCGCTAGTGGTGCTACAAAGAACATTACCTCACATCATGAATTGTTCACCTCTCTCGAGTCTGTCCCTCATGGGAATTCAGTCACTTGTGCCAACAATGCCTCTTATCTGGTTCAAGGAGTTGGAAAGATTGTGCTTACTACTGCAAATGGTAGTTTCTTCACGCTTGTTGATTCACTTTGTGTACCTGGAATCAAGAAGAATCTTTCGTCTATATCCGCACTTACTAGACTTGGACTTGTAGTCAAATTTGTGGATGACAGGTGTACAGTTCATGATCTCAGTTTTGGTGATGAAATTGTTGCATCTGGCCTTTTGTGCCGTGGGCTGTATAAGCTCAATTTGTATGACATATGTAGACAAAATTTTGCAAATGCAGTTGCATATTCAAGGGTTGTTTTAGATGCAAAATTGTGGCATGCACATTTTGGGCATCTGAATTTTTCCAGTTTGCTACGTTTGCAGAAATCTGATATGGTTTCTTCTTTGCCGCCTCTTGATGCACCTGCCAAACATGTTTGTGAAGGCTGTATTTTGGGTAAAATGCAGCGTTCTAAGTTTCCAAAGGATGGTTCAGTTAGGGACACATGCAGGTTGCAGCTTGTGTATAGTGATGTTTGTGGGTACGTGCAAAGTCTGTCCTTGGGCATTTACCTTTACTTCGTGACTTTCATTGATTATTACTCCAGGCATGCATAGGTATTTCCATTAAAAGCCAAGTTTGAAGTTTTAATGTGCTTCAAACAATTTTTGGCCATGGCTCAAAATGTCTCAAAATGTACTATGGGCACCCTCTGTTCTGATCGAGGGGGGGAGTATATGTCTCATGAATTTAATGCATTTCTGGCTAGTCGTGGGATAAAACACCAATATAAAGTGCCTTATATGCCTCAACAAAATGGTGTAGCTGAGAGGAAAAACAGTTCACTTACGGAAATGGCACGATGTATGGTCAAAAGTCAAGCTTTGCGGCATTCTCTTTGGCTTGAGGCCATCGTGTGTGCCACTTATGTACTTAACAGGTAACCTATGAAAGCTTTGCAGTCTATTACTCCATATGAAGCATGGCATGATAGAAAGCCTTCTATTGAGCACATGCGTGTTTTTGGTTGTTTGGCATATGCCATAGTGCCACAAACACAGCGCAAAAATTTGGATGATAAGGCTGTTCAAATGTATTTTAATTGGTTATAGTGCTTAAAACAAAGGTTACAAGTTGTATCATCCGCAAACAAAGCATATTTTGGTTTCATAAGATGTAGTGTTTGTGAAAGATTCTGTCCAGCCGTTGCTGTCATATACTAGAGACAATAATGTAAGCTCACACGACATTTACGACACTTTGTTGTCTCTTTTCAGTGGTGGAAGTTCGAATGTAAATTCCAATGAGAAAAATGTACAGCATTTGGGGGTTTCCAAAAATGTTACAGATCAGCCTATTACTGATGCAGATATACATGATGTACTTGATGAGGAAAGGGTTGAAAATGAGCAGGCTAGAGGTATGCCAAAATGGCTGGCGCATACATTGTGTGACAGTAAATTAGATGCACCTTTGTCTAGTCGTACTTGTTCACGCTTTGGCCATGCATCTTATGCATCAGATTGTTATGCTTTGGCTATGTCTAGCTTACATGATGTTGAGGAACCTATGTCTTTTGATAAAGCACAAAATTCAAAAAATTGGATTGCTGCCATGCAATCAGAATATGATGCACTTATAGAAAATGACACATTAAATTTATGTAATTTGCCTCCTGGCAAAATGGCCATTGGTACGAAGTGGGTTTACAAGTTGAAACACAAGCTGGATGGTGAGATCGATCGCCATAAAGCTAGACTTGTTGCAAAGGCTTATGCATCACAAAAAGGCATAGATTATGAAGAGACTTTTTCTCCCACTTGTCATACAACTATTGTGCATTTTCTATGTGCATTGGCAGCTCATTTTGGTTGGGATGTACATCAATCAAACATTGTTATTGCTTTCTTGAATGCGGACATATTTGAGGAAGTTTATGTAACGCAATCTCGCGGTTTTGTCATGAAAGGACAAGAGGAAAAAGTGTGCAGATGTAAGAAGGCTTTGTATGGGTTGAAGCAATCTCCTCGTTCTTGGTATGAGTAAGCTGACACTCATTTGGTCAAATGAGGCTTTTGTAATAGTCCAACAGAAAGCACATTGTATGTAAAGTGTGAGGGTGATGTACTTTTCATTGTGGTTCTTTATGTAGATGATTTGCTGATCATTGGACCAAATGAGAGACATATTGCTCAATATAAGGCTAATTTGAATGCTACTTTCAAGATAAAAGATTTGAGGTTGTTGCATCATTAATTGGGTATACAGTTTAAGCAGTGTGATGGTGGTATTGCCTTGTGTCAAAAAGGTTACATAGAGACATTGCTATGTAAGTTTGAACTTGAGGATTGCAAACCTATTGCCACTCCCATGGAAACAGGTTTGAAATTGATTCTTCATGATGTTGGTGATCCTGTTGATGTCACTCTTTACCAAATTGATGTTGGTTGCCTCATTTATGTATGCAACACAACGCCGGATATTCAGTTTGCAGTCTCACAGGTCAGCAGATTTATGCATAGCCCAAGATCTAAGCATTGGCAGGCTGTCAAGAGGATTTTCCGCTACCTTAGTGGCACTTTACATCTTGGCTTGTTTTATCCCAAGGGGGGAATCATTACCGCCAAACTTACATGCTTTTTAGAACTCAAATTGGGCTGATTGTTTTGACACGTGAGTGTCCACAAGTGGTTTTCGTTTCATGCTTGGTAGTTCATGTATATCATGGTTGAGCAAGAAGCAACCTATTGTGGCTACTTCTAGTTGTGAGGCTGAGTACAAGGCAGTCTTCTCACAGCTACGGTTGAGTGTGTATGGCTCAGACGCCCTATGGCTGATTTGGGTGTTGGACAGGACACTGCCAACACTATTTACACTGACAGTCAAAGCGCGTTGGCAGTTGCAAGGAACCACTATGTCAAGGAGAGGATCTCAGTAGGAGAGATCGGCTTGTCTTATGTGCCAACACAGGACAACCTTGCAGATCTTTTCACAAAGGCATTGTCTCGTGAGAAGCTCAAAGCTTTCCGCAAAGCTTTGGGCTTACTCCCCTTTGTGGGATGATCATGTCCTCAGGGCATGGCACTTCCCTTTAGTCATTGTGCCAGCTCTTGTTCACCGCATCACTCCAGAGAGGATTTATTACCATATACATGTGGTAGTGATGTGTGTGAACACACTAGGACCACCGGGGCATTTTTTCCCTCTTTAGGAGGTTTTTTCCCCCGTGCATTGTATAAACATCCATCACTCTAGGTCTATCTATCTTTCCATTGCACACTTAGTAACACACTTTCTATTGTGTGCCTTGAGCTTCCTTTGTCTTCTCCAAGCTATGCGCATTTTTCTACAACCCTAATTCCAACAAACCCAAGCCAAAAAACTGCAGATAACTGCCAGAGTGGGAGTAAACTCGACCACTAAACCATCAAAGAGTTTTTAGCGCTTGATGTGTGAGGGTATTTATCTTTTTTGGACTATAACTAAGGTCTTAGTTTTAAACCTTAGGGGCAGTTTTACACAAGTGCCTAATGCTTAGGTAGTTTGAAATATGTCTTATGGCGTGTAGCAGTTTTTGGATGTTACCAACGAGCAGTTTGCAATCTCCTAGAGTTGAACTACTGTTTTGGGCCTGTAATATGATGGTGATGATGAATACACAATGAAGCAATACCTTCTTTCTCTCAATCATGGTGTTTATTATTCGCATGCTTTGCAGTTTTTGACTTAATGTGCAGTATATTGTCTTCTCTTTCTCATACAGCACTCCATGTTTCTTGTAATTAGTACATGTTAGGACTGTGAGCCCCTAACACTTTGAAAATCTTGCAATTAATTTTAATTTAGCCTAAGCCATATGGCACTCAAGAATGGAGCAAGGTATTGACATGCTAGTTGACATAGAACACCTGCGGGAATTCTCAATTTAGAGAACCCCGCAGGAAGAGTCTGAGGAATATGCAGCAAAGTTCTTGGAGTTCTTCCCCAATCTACCAAGGAAAATTAAAATTGCAATTTCTCACAAGGTAGTTACATCATTTTTACCTTTTGGTGCACCTGCAATTTGCCTTCATGTTACAGTTTGTATGAAAGAAAAGTGTTGGTACATTATCTAAGACAAAAGAGAATAAGCAATGCATGAGTGGGTCAGGGCAAGGGTACAATTTACCGCAACACTCATATGGCCCAAGGTTTAGACTGAGGAGAGAATTCTCTGCAAGGGGAAGACCAAAATAAAAGTTTGGTAGTGATGACAAGAAGAACCTATAAGGGAGGTTGTTGCAGGAGTAGGAACTATTAGAGCGGGGACTGAACTACAAGAACCTGAACACAGGCTATAGGAGACCCCACCTACAAACCAAGGAGGACAACAAAAAATTCCTCCTACAGTAGACCCACTTTTGGGACAATTGGTTAATGTACTGCTAACTCAGATATTCTTAAGGGCAAGAAGACAATTACAGTTTGTACCATTAGGGATAGGTACTTTACATTTCAATCCACTCTCGGTAAGAGTAATCGGACCACTTTCAATACCTCCAATGGCTGCACCATATCCCAAACTGGGTGTGGCAAAGCTCAGTGGGAGAAAGTTCCAAGATGTTGATAGCCACGTTGGTCAGTTCCAAACAAGGTGGTCTGCAAGTGGATATGAGGTATTACATCCGAATGAAGTGAAGAAAGAGCATTTTGCAGCAACACTGCAGGGTAAGGCCATGGATTGGTTCTTGCAGTATGGAATGGCAGCTTTTGTTGATTATAATGATTTGAAACATATATTTTTATTGAGGTTCAAGGACGATTAAACATGTGAGAATGCAAATGGTTGCTAAAATGGTCATACCACTTGGTTTTAGTGCACTGCATGCCTATGGTAGAAGAAATTAGAGAGGATGTAGAGGAGGAATTTCTTAGAACTAATTCATCAATTGTACCTATTTTTGAAGTGGATGTGCAAAAAATAGCAACCAATATGTGGTACAGCCAAAAGATGATGGGATACAGTCAATAGCAATGTGATGACATTTGGCTTGAAAAATGCTCCACCAACATTTTAGAAAACAGTATAACATGTGTTTTCTGAAGTCCTTACAACATTTATGAGGATTTTCTTGGATGATTTTAGTGTTTTTGGAAAGAAGCAGGAGCATCTTGAACACTTGAGGTTGTGTTTTCAAAAATGCAAGGAATTCAAATTATTATTAAACCCAACCAAGTGTGCATTTGCAGTTAAAAGGGGAGTTCTTTTAGGGCATGTGATTTTTGAAGAAGGGGTTTCTATTGATCCCATAAAGGTGGAGGCTATCAATAAGGCACCATAACCAAGAACAATTAAACAATGAGCATATTTTTGGGCCAAGTCAAGTGGCACAACATATTCTTGAGGTATTTGGCTTATGTATGCATCTCTGGAAGCAGTCAAGATAAATTTGGACAAGGAATTTGGGGACTTGTTTCCTGAATCTGGAATGGAGCCAAGTGAAAAACCTGTAGTACATGTGTCACTCAAAACAAGTTTTAAACTCAAAAAGCTAAAAGGAAAATTTGCATGAGAGGTACATGTCATCACAGTTGGGAAATCTGTAGTTGAAAAGCCTAGCATACCTAAGGCTAGCTTTTCAAATGTATCTTTCAATCAGGGGCAAAATGCAATTGGTGTAGTCAAAGAATATATGGAACATCATACAATTGATTCTACTTTAGTGAAGAGGGTGAATAAGAGACTGCACAGTGAATTGGAGCGGATTAAGGAGGAAGCACTGAAAGAAAAGAAAGTTCAGACTAAAGAAGAAGTTTTACAGAGGAAAGTTAAAGAGTTGACTGAAAGCCAAGAGCTAATGCAAAAGGAGTTAGCTTCATATAAGCAATTGGTAGTATACAAACAGAAAAGTTCAACTATAATTGCTCATCAATGGAGAGATGAGTGGTTTAATGTCTTGCAGGGTCAGCTGATTGAGATGAATACTCTGAATGCCACTTTGGAAAGCAATGATAGGGTTTTGTTGAACAGAGTTACATCATGTAGAAAAGTGGAAGAGAAGATTAGAGAAATGTTAGAGTAAGAGCTAGATGTGGAGGGCTAGTATCTGGCTTCAAGTGATGTGGAGAAGATGAAGGCTGAAATGAGGGATTATATGAAAGGTGTTTGGGAGCAGATTAAAGTCATTATGTATGATGTGGTCAGTAAACCATATCAAATCTTTGCAGCAGAAGAAATAAAGGAGGAGAACTTGTTTGTGCAGAGATAGTATGATGAATTGAAACAGTACTATGAGGAATTGCAAAAGCAATTGGAGCAGCAGAAACATCATCAACCTAAACAACTGCATGCTCAGGGTGATACTGTAATGTTGGATAAAACAAAAATTGAAGTTCGGAAACAATCAAGAGACAGATGATGCAGGTGGACAATAGAACTTAAAGATCCAGTATTGATTATTGTTGAGGATATACTCGGTAAGGAGAATATTGAGGTTATAAAGGAAGCAACTGAAGCTGAAGTGGATGCAGGACTTGGTGGAGATGGCGAGACAAGTGTAAATGAAGGAGAAAGTGCAAAGCACATTGGAGTTAAAGATCATATTGATGTTGTTATTTTTTATCAAGGGATGGGTTCTCACAATGTTTGATAAACATTGCCCACCAGGTGTGCCAAGTGTTAGTGCCTGATGTGTCAGGGTACTTATCGTTTTTGGACTGTAACTAAGGTCTTAGTTTTAAACCTTACGTGCATGTTTACACAAGTGCCTAATGCTTAGGTAGTTTGAAATACCCAGATTGTCTTATGGTGTGTAGGAGTTTTTGGATATAATCAACGAGTAGTTTGCAGTCTTCCTGTAGTCGTACTACTGTTTTGGGCTTGTAATCTAATGATGATGATGAATACACAGTGAAGTAGTACCTTTTTTCTCTCAATCATGGTGTTTATTATTCACATGCTTTGTAGTTTTGTGACTTAATGTGCAGTATATTGTCTTCTCTTTCTCTTGCACTACATGTTTCTTGTACTTAATACATGTTAGGGTTGTGAGCCCCTAACAAGAGTAAATACAAATACGGGAAAAACATGGCAAGAATCTACGGACAAATGGACAAAATTTTCCCTACAAACTGAGCAAAAACTCAAAAATTCTCACCAAATCGCATAAAGATAGACACTCAGTGTCTTAGTAAATAGATCCACAAAATGGTCTACATATGTTGCCAAAAGCCTGGCAAAACAGCTCACTCCTAATCGAGTGGCTCTATGGGCGTATACCTGTCCAAAAACACATTCAGACTTGTGAACTTGCTACCTGCGAGCTATGCCGAGCTCAAGTTGTATCCACAAGTGCATACATAGCATGAAATTGCACAAGGCCGTGCCAAGCCATCGAGACAAGAGCGGACAAGAACATGTGAGCAAAACTGCTGGGAAACTAGCACACACTACCTCATCGATCAGTAAACTTGTCGAGCGGAAACACCTGCCAAGAGCTGAGAGCGCTCAAGGGAAAAACCTACTGTGGAATGGTACATCAAAGTCGTATGAGCCCTATGTGTGTCGTCGAAGTCAAAAATTGGAGAGTCGTCGAAGTCGAAACACCATGGAGAGTACATCAGAGCCAAAACCGCTCCGAAATGAGCACATGGGAGGAAAATCACTCGGTGAGAAAACCCAAGAGCTACCCAGTCGTAGGGCCGATGTCAAGAATCCAATATTCGGAGACAATCCGCTTCGGATATACCAATAAGCCAAGTCAACACCAAGCCATCAAGACAAGAGCCGACAAGAATCTCGTTGTCTCTCTCACTCGCTCTCGAGCTTGTGTGAGTGGGGGATAGACTGTCCAGCCAGATTTGTCGAGGTCTTGGTGGGATCAGGAGCTTGCACACATCGAATTGTAAATCAAATATATTTTTTTAAAGTCGACTTTTGCTTCTCTCTGTCGAAATATTCCACAGGCTCTGCATGTTGTCAGACGACGGTGGGTGTGTGTGTGTGTGTGTGTGTACACCACCCCTTCTTTTGTCTCGCAAGCGCTGCAGGCCAATTTTGAGTTGCTTTGCAAAGCTTTTGATTTTTTTCTGTTGCTGCCTGAAATCAGCCTTGCTTGATGGCCTTACTCACAAGTCCAATTGTATGATCAAGCTCTTGAGCTCCTTACTCTACACACGCTGCATTGCTAAGATGTCGAAACTTGCCAATATCTGCACTCGATTCCCTGCCATGTAACACTCGATTCCCTGCCATGTTACAGAGCTCTCAAGCCTTTGCTTCCACTCTCACAAGCTCGATGCCGACTTGCTCCTATTGCTCGTCGTGTTGCACCTCAACCTGCTTGAAGCTTCCAAATCTACTCATGCTCTCCACTGTTTGCAGAATCTCCAAGACCCCCTCCAAGCCAAGAGGGGATGCACACACCAGAGTTTTGAGCTCCACGATTTTCTAGGATCTGCTAAGATCTGACTCCTTCGTATCGAATCTAGCGCCATCAATGACCGAGCTCTATTGTTGCTATCAAGAGCTTGTTGAGCCTGCACATGAACGTTGGGAAGTGAGACGAAAGAACATAGCTCTGATGCCACTTGTGAGGGCATGTGTGTGCGGATACGTGCCTACGTGGTGCAGTGCGGTGTTTGCGGGGAAGGGGAGGAGCGCGAGAGTGTGGGTGGAGCAACCTCTCAAGAAGAGAATGAGTGAGGAGCTCCTTATTCTTCATATACAAAGAATAAGAGTACGTACACACAACGGACGGGCAGCCGCGAACACCGAACATCTGGCCCCGAGCAAAGGCGTAGTATCTTTACCCCAACACTAAGATAAGAATTTGCAAACCATACTTATAAAAAATAATGGTTATCCTTATGTGTCAAAAAAATTCTATATAAAATTCCATAAACTTAATATTTTTATATTCTTTAAAAATTTCCATAAAGTTAAACAACTAGATTTTCTTATGCATGCCATCTTCCTATAGTGATTCCACATAGCTGTGAACAAGCGGCAAGGGGGGGGGGGGGGGGATAGAGGATTTGTAGCAAACCTCCCAAATTTGTAATTGGAAATCCTTATTATGACATTCGCATGAGATTAGTAGTACAGACAAGGGTTCTCCACAATAGATGAAAATTTTGTCTATATAAAATAGAGTTTGATATGCCCCTTATAAAAGGTTACGTTTTAGCATATCAAAACATGCCTAATTTTCTTTAGAAATGTCCAGTTGTCAAGTGTTTGAAGTGGCACGCTCGTTTTGCCTGGAAAGTTCAATGCGGATGATTTCGGTCAAAATAGTAGGTTTCATGCGTGATCGTAAATGATGTGTCCAAAGCCAAGTTAAAAAATGAGATTCAACATGAAACTATACCCTAAAGGTACCTTTCCACAAATTTAGGAATTTTTCCTAGCTTGTTTGGGCTTTTCATGGACAAAAAGGAGCATTTTTTGGTTAAAAATGGTCAAAAATAATCCCAAATTGATATACAATAGGTCAAAATTCCATGTAAACAATAGATTTTTCCTTTCTCAATCTGAGGGTGAGTTTATAGAGCCATAAATGAGCTCTTTTGGACATCTAAGGAAGGAGATACGGCAGTTCTAAATCACGGTGCTAATGCAGTCCCATGCTATTTTCACTACATGTCTAAGGCTATGAGGCCACCAATTAGGGTTTCTCCCCTTCAAATAATCACTTGGAATTCTCTAGTGAAGTTTTGAAGCTTCCATGTAATGGTGACAAAAAAGAATTGAAGCATCATGTAGATGGTAGGGAGAAGGCAAAAGAGCACTGTGCAATTGGGAGCGAGGCTACACCAAATCATCACACACAAAAGAGTTTTGAGTTGATCTTGCTTGTTTCATAGAGTTTAGCATTCATGGCTAGAGTTTTGTTTATATGGAGTGTGTCTTTTGCTTCAAAGGTTCTACGACTCACTTGATTTTGCTACGAACCGTGACAGTCAGAGGCTTGGCGCTTTCCTAGCCGCACTGCGTACTTCTTGACAACGCAAACTATATTTATATGCATACACATACTAGAAACTCTTTCATTGGATATGTAAGGAAAATCCAGGGGCACTGACACCAACATAGATTGGGTGGTATGGGAGGCCTCTTGGACCTCCTTATAGGCCACACCAACATAGAGGATAGCCACAAGAAAGAGGTGAGCCCCAAGTGGGAAATCAAAGGCAACCAGGTTGCCAAAGTCCAAGGATGAGAAAACTCCCAGGGAGACCTCAAGACATAGTTCTTGAGAAACGGTGGACTCTTGTTTACTCAACTATTTGGTAATGGACCGCTTGAGATAGACATGGCTAGCCGCCTTTACCTCACTAACCATTCAAATATCTTATTTATACATAAGTGAATAAGGAGCACGTAATGAAATGTAGATGCAATGGCTATAGGAGTGAAGGATTGCTCAGATATCTTCATGTGTCGCTCTCTCTCTCTCTCTCTCTCTCTCTCTCTCTCTCTCTCTCTCTCTCTCTCCATGCACGCCTCGTTTCGTACAAGTGGTATTAGAGGCAAAGTTTTGGCTTGGACACAAAAAAAAATTGACATAGCTTCAAAGGTTTGCAAGAATGGAATGGAAACTTGAGAGCTCAATTCAAAGTTGAGGTTTCGAGGGATCTTTTTGAACAAGCTTTGGAGTAAGATTTTTTCAGATATTGCTCAACTGACCGATTCAAAAAAGAGTTCGCTTTCCTCCAAAAAGAGTTTTGGAGCGAGATTTTTTTTATCCCTCTCTCTCTCTCTCTCTCTCTCTCTCCACCTTTTTGGGCTGGAACACGGGTAGCAGCAGGTGGAAAGCACTTGCAACAAGCTCGACAAGGAGTAGTTGCTGCAAAAAATTGCAAAATAGCTCTTCTTGCAGTGGCTATGGAGCATAGTTGTAGGCCCCTTCTTTTATTGCAGCCTCCAGAGCCACTGGGCAAACGTAGCTCTCAGTCCAACCCGCCTTAGCTTTGGATAGTCCATGAGTTGGTCCCCTTGGTAGACACATGGCAGGTGGCGTGACCGACTCCGCCGGTTTGCCAGTTGCTCCTTGGAGGGTAAACACCAAAGTGTTCAATCACGCAGTGATCAACCACTGTGCGTTGTCAAAAAACTAGCAACATTAAGGCCATCCCTTTTAATTGAGCATGCACAAGCATGTTGAGAAGTTCGTGCCAATCCACTAACGTAGGCTACGCTAGATGAGACCAACATCTTCCTAAATAAAAACAAAGTTAAAAAAAGGGGGGAGGGGCCACTTTTTAACTTGCACCGTGTCGATCGGACATCAATGGAATTTTAATCAATGAAATGTTATCAAAATTTGTGGAAATGTCCAAAATACCCCTCTAATTTCAAAAAAACCCAATGTACCCTTCATATTTGGCCAAGATTTTCCAAAATGCCCTTGAATTTTACCAAAATTCCCCAAATACACTTAAATAACCTCGTAAACATCTCTAAAAACAATTTTTTGTGCAACTCTTCACAGGAAGGTTGATTCTCCTCAATAGAAGATGTTAGACATAGGATTTTAGATGATATTGAGGTCACTTTCGCTGAAATATTTACCATTTTTAAACACACATGCCTCTATTTGTGAGCTTATTCGTGAATAATTTTGTATGAGACTCTAAAAGATAGATTTCCATTCCCATAAAACATTAGACTATGCAAAAATTGGGGCAAATCCATCCCAAAATGATGCAAGAGTATATTGGGCATTTTTTAAATTTCAGGGGTATTTTGGGAATTTCCACAAATTACACGGATATTTTGGTAATTTTCCCATTAATCAAAACGCCTCGCCCGCCTCTGCTCCAGATTGCCATGAGTGACCCATCCACTTGATAGTAGTTTTGACCCCACCTGTGTATTGGCTATCGAGCCCTTGCCATCTGCAATGATGCTCACAATCCCCTTCATCGACTACCTGCAATTCTACAAGTCCATAGCCCCCTGAACTCGCCACACCCATCAGCTCATCATCTTACTGGAATGATGAGCACGAGCAGCTCGTGGTTTTACTCCCTCTCTCTGCCATGGAGACTTGGATGCAACCCGTTAATACATGCAAACATGTGTGCTAGAAGCACTGATTGTGCCACATTCCTTAGCAGATATGGTAAGCAACCTTTTAGTAGTACTATTGCAGAACAACCCTTGGACCATACATATTCTCTTGATAATGCAGTCACAGAACAACCCTCGAACCAGATCTCTCTCTCTCTCTCTCTCTCTCTCTCTCTCTCTCTCTCTCTCTCTCTAATATATATATATATATATATATATCCCTGTGCTCTTTACTCCCCACCTTGTCCGAGAGAGTCATGTATGCCATGGGCTTCTCAAACAGACTAGCAATGTAGTAGATGAGATCCTCAAAATTGTAAGGCACCAAAGCCTGCTTAATAGCCACATTTATGATGTACTTGTAGTCTGAGCCTTTGTCATGTTGGTAACAAGATCAGGGTCTTTACCACAGCTTTCATAACAGCGGCCCCAACGCAGCTCTCTCTCTCTCTCTCTCTCTCTCTCTCTCAAGTAGACGTGGGTGCATCAATATGCACCGGTGTGAATATTTGAGATGTGTATTGATACTATGGAGGATGAGGCCCATGCAATAGCTACAAATATGTATAGTTGTGAGAGGCAATGTTATATGCAAAACAATTTTTTGTATACATCAAAGTCTATGAATGTTTGAGGCCTACATTAATGCTCACTTGCACATGCAAGATCTTTTTCGCAGTATCATATCTTTCATCTAAAAGAAAATTCATCACCCAAGTGAAATTTTTGTATTTTGTCAGGTCCTATAGGTGTCAAAGGCATTGTCCATACAACCTCAACCGGATAAGAAGCTTGCAAACCAGTTCCATAACATTCAACCAAACATTTACACACACACACACACAAAAGGAAGTGGGAGCTAAGTCAAATAGCTACAAGAGTGCATATCACTGACAAGGGGGTGAATACGGTTTGCTCTTTCAGCGAAGAACATGGTTTGTAGTTGGGGGCAACGAGAGAGAGAGAGAGAGAGAGAGAGATTTTATAATCATCCTCAGAGGTCAAATCTGACCTATGCAAGAGAGAGAGAGAGGAGGGGGGGGGGGGGGGGGAGGAAGGTATAAAAAAAGTGTTAAGTATGGAGCCTGATTTACCCTTGTAATTTTCTATGGTAAAAGCGCACATTTGTAAGGCCCCCATTATGAGGAGAATCCATCGTGCGTGAAGGAAAATCACTCACCGGAAACCAAAATTTTCACGGACAAGAATCAAGGGCAACTTTAAAGGCCTCGGGGGCGGAGGCCCCCTGAGACTTTATTTTTTTGCCGAAATATTCTTTTTCATCGGAATATTATGGCCGGACGGCGGCCGGAAAGTGGTCGAAAAACAACCGGTCGGTTGACCGGTGGCCGGTAGTCAATGGCCGGTGGTCGAAAGTCAATGGCCGGTGGCCGGTGGCCGAATTCAATGGCCGGTGTCCGAATTCAAAAGCGGACTTGTCTTCTCAAGGGCGGCCACACATGGGCAGATTGGAGGGTCCGATTTGGACTTATTCGCACAAGGGCGGCTACACATGGCTGTCTCTCATAAGAGAGGGCAACCCTTTTGGCCTATAAAGGGAGGCCATTTCTACACACATTTCATAGTGTGAAGTTGATGCAACAAGGTGAGTGTGAGGTGGTGAGAGTGAAGCAAGGCGGGAGCTCCATTAAGGGTATAATCCCTTTGTAAACTACTTCTTGTTTTGAAGTACTAAAGCCATTGAGTGGCTGCTTTCCCGTGGACGTAACCCACATTGGGTGAACCACGTATATCGTGTGTACTCTCTCTCTCTCTCTCTCTCTCTCTCTCTCTCTCTCTCTCTCTCTCCTCTATAATCTCGTGTATATAAATCTGTCTCTCTCCATTAAGTAATCTACTCAATTATCTATTTAGCTACGTTTTATTTCCTAACAACTAGTATCAGAGCAAGGTTTGCTCGTAGCTAAATTATCTCAAGGAAAGGATTCCTTGAATTGAGTGGGAGTTATGGCGGAGGAAGGAAAGCTCAAGATTGAGAAGTTCAACGGCAAAAACTACCAACATTGGAAGATGCAGATTGAAGACTATCTCTACCAGAAGGACCTCTATTTGCCACTAGGCGGTCTTGCGAAGAAGCCCGCAACAATGGCAGATGAAGCATGGATTGTCCTTGATCGAAAGGCACTGGGAACAATCCAGTTAAGCTTGGCGTCAACGGTGGCCTTCAATGTTTCGGAGATGAAGACCACGGAGGACTTGATGAAGTCACTTGACGACTTCTACGAGAAACCATCGGCATCCAATAAGGTATTTCTTATGAAGCGCTTGTTCAATCTAAAGATGGCAGAGAATGGTTCAGTTGCAGAACACCTAAATGACTTTAACACAAACATAAGTCAACTTCAATCAGTGAAAATCAATTTCGATGACGAAGTGCGAGCTCTCCTTATACTATCATCTCTACCGGATAGTTGGGACAGCCTTGTGATGGCTGTAAATAATTCTATCTCTGGCACAAATACTCTTAAGTTTGATGATGTTGTGGGTGTTCTCCTAAGAGAGGAAATGCGAAGGAGAAGCACAGAAGAATCATCAAGTGTTGCACTATCAGTAGAAACAAGAGGAAGGCTTAAGGAGAGGTTCAAAAACCAAAAGGGTCATGATCGCTCAAGGCGGAGCAAGTCACGCACAAAGTCAGTTCTTGAATGTTGGAACTGTGGCAAGAAGGGCCACGCAAGAAGGATTGCTGGTCCAAGAAGAAGAAGGAGACAGAGTCTCAAGACAACAAGCCAACATCGGAGGCCAATGTGGCAGGTAAAGTAGAGCAAGATGCTCTAATTCTCTCATTAGACAATGTGTCTAATTCCTGGATAGTAGATTCCAGGGCTTCATTCCATGCGACACCACACAAGCAACATTTCCAAGACTACACCAAAGGTAATTTTGGGTATGTATACTTGGGAGATGATGAAGCTTGTGAGATTGTCGGCAAAGGTACAGTTTCTGTCAAAACTGCTAACGGAAATGAATGGAAGCTTAAAGATGTTAGGCATGTTCCTTCTCTTCGCAAAAATTTGATCTCTACAGGACAATTGGACCATGAAGGTCACAACATTGCATTCGGAAACAAACGGTGGAAGATCTCAAAGGGATCTTTGGTGGTTGCCAAGAGTGAAAAAGTCGGTACACTTTACTTGTGTTCTGTTAGCACGCAGCCTTCAGCTTGTGCAGCAACTACAGAAGTTGACAGTGGGGTGTGGCACTACCAACTTGGGCATATGAGTGCCAAAGGAATGCAAATCCTTCAAACAAAGAAGCTTCTACCAGGTTTGAAAGAAGTGGACTTAGAGTTCTGTGAAGATTGTGTTTATGGTAAACAAAAGAGGGTAAAATTTCAAAAATCAGGAAATGAAAGAAAAAATAAAAAACTTGAGTTGGTTCATTCTGATGTTTGGGGTCCTGCAAGTACACCATCACTTGGTGGCTCATTGTACTATGTAACATTCATAGACGATGTGACTAGAAAAACATGGGTTTATGTCATGAAGAATAAATCCGATGTATTTTCCATATTTCAAAGGTGGAAAGCCTTTGTGGAGAATGAAACAGGTAGCAAGGTTAAATGCCTCAGATCCGACAATGGAGGCGAATATTGCAGCCAAGCTTTTGAAAGCTTTTGTGCTAGCAATGGCATTCGGAGGCAAAGGACAACCCCAAGGACACCTCAACAAAATGGGATTTCGGAAATGTGACAAAGATACTCGAAGGAGCACTACTGGGTATGTGTTCACGGTTGGAGGCACAGCAGTAAGCTAGGCTTCAAAGCTGCAGAAAGTGGTTTCACTTTCTACCACGGAAGCAGAGTATGTAGCAATGACGGAGGCAAGCAAAGAAATTATGTGGCTTCACAGATTCTTAGAAGAGCTTGGATTCAAACAAGACAATTGTGTCTTGTACAGTGATAGCCAAAGCGCTATCCATCTTGCGAAGAACTTAGCCTTTCATTCAAGGACAAAGCACATTGAGGTGAGATATCACTTCATACGCACTCTTTTGGAAGAGGGACAACTAAAGCTAGGAAAGGTGCATACAAGTGAAAATCTTGCAGACATGTTTACAAAGGTGGTCAACAAGGAGAAGTTGAGCTTTTGCTCATCTTCAATCGGCATTCAAGGATAAGAAGCCAGAATGGAAAGCAGTCACAGGTTTGGTTTGGAGATCAGTCTCCAAGTGGGAGATTGTTAAGTATGGAGCCTGATTTACCCTTGTAATTTTCTGTGGTAAAAGCGCACATTTGTAAGGCCCCCACTATGAGGAGAAGCCATCGTGCGTGAAGGAAAATCACTCACCGGAAACCAAAATTTTCACGGACAAGAATCAGGGGCAACTTTAAAGGCCTCGGAGGCGGAGGCCCCCTGAGACTTTTTTTTTTCGCCGCAATATTATGGCCGGACGGCGGCCGGAAAGTGGTCGGAAAACAACCGGTCGGTTGGCCGGTGGCCGGTAGTCAATGGCCGATGGCTGGTGGTCGGAAGTCAATGGCCGGTGGCCAGTGGTCGGAAGTCAATGGGCGGTGGCCGGTGGCCAAATTCAAAAGCGGACTTGTCTTCTCAAGGGCGGCCATACATGGGCGGATTGGAGGGTCCGATTTGGACTTATTCGCACAAGGGCGGCTACACATTGCTGTCTCTCATAAGAGAGGGCAACCCTTTTGGCCTATAAAAGGAGGCCATTTCTACACACATTTCATAGTGTGAAGTTGATGCAACAAGGTGAGTGTGAGGTGGTGAGAGTGAAGCAAGGCGGGAGCTCCATTAAGGGTATAATCCCTTTGTAAACAACTTCTTGTTTTGAAGTACTAAAGCCATTGAGTGGCTGCTTTCCCGTGGACGTAGCCCACATTGGGTGAACCACGTATATCGTGTGTACTCTCTCTCTCTCTCTCTCTCTCTCTCTCTCTCTCTCTACTCTATAATCTCGTGTATATAAATCTGTCTCTCTCCATTAAGTAATCTACTCAATTATCTATTTAGCTACGTCTTATTTCCTAACAAAAAGGGGGAGGGGATAGAGAGAGAGAGAGAGAGAGAGAGAGAGAGAGAGAGAGAGAGAGATAGGTTTTATTATCGTCCTTGGAGGTCAAATATGACCTATGGGATGTGATGTAGTATGTGTATGGGTAACTCTTGATGCTCCAAAATTGTGGTCATGAGAGTCGCAATGGAGAGCCCACATTGTGGCTGGGAGAGGAAAGTGTGTAGGTCTAAGTCATGGCTGACAATGTGAGAGAAGCAAGTTCGAATGTGACCAAACGCTGAGAACTCTAGTAGTGTGTGGTACTCAGACTCTCGAACTTGCAGTGAGCATAATGTGCTTCTCAGTCAATTCAACTCCTCTCCATTGCCTCAACGCCTTGTCTTGCGTCCAAGGAAATGGAAGCTAAGCTCAATGGCTGCAATAGTGCGTATCACCGACAAGAGGATAGGCTCAAGCATGTAAGTGTGAGTACGGTTTCCTCTTTCAGCAAAGAACATGGTTTTGTAGTTAGGGGCAATATGGGTGGTGTAATGTATGAAGTGTGACCCACCGGATTTCTCCCAAGCCGTAATACATTGGTGTTGTGGAAAAGCTTCACTCACTTGGGAGTCAATTGAATCCTCATGTAGCAAGTGTAATGCATCCCATCTCCCAAACCACTTCTTTATGTCTTGCACCCATCCCATGCTCAAGATCTAACTTTTATGCATCTTTTGAACCTTTTTGCTTGCTTCCCATGCAATTGTAGGAAGTCAATGTGACGGGTTTTTGCTTGCTTCCACAAACCTTTCCATGCCCATAACCTTAATTGGAAGAGATCCCGACTCAAGAAGTAGGAGCATACATGGTGTTTGTGTCTTAACTTGGAGAAAGTTTGTAAGAAAACACTTTTGGATGTTCTCAAACTCTTTCCAAGTAGACTTTGAGATGCTCCCACCCCACACCTCAACTCCATAGAGAAGAACCGGTGTCACCAATGTATCTAAAAGGTACTTCTTGAGAACCCAACACTTGATATTTCCCGCATTACACATGTTCTCAAATGCATAATATGCTCTCTTTCCCACTTCCAAATGACACATAGCACATTCATGCCACTTGTGATTCAATAGAACCTCAAGGCCAAGGTACTTAAAGCTCTCAACAACTTCAAGTGTCTCATTGTTGTACACAATGCATGGCTTCTCCTTATGGTTGGTTTTCACAAGCATAGCCTTTGTTTTGGATTCATTCACAATCAGCCCACTGTGCAAGCAAAAGTTCTCAAGGACAACCATAAGCTTTTGTGCATCTTCTAAAGTGTGTGCTAGAAGCACTACATCATCCGCATACAACAAAAGCATGATTACCGGATTGCAAATAGTGACCTCTTCAATGCCTTCTTCTTGCATAAAGTCAAGTACCATTTGTTCCAATTGATCAATGCATTGACCAAAGAAAGTTGGTGAAAACGGACATCCTTGTTTAACCCCAATAGTGCTTACAAAAATTTTTGAAATTTATCTTCCCATGCGCAATTGACTAATCACCTTCTCATAGATTCAAGAAACCACAAGCATAAACTCACTTGGCACTTGGAGTTCTTCCATCCTTCTCCACAAATTGTTACGTGGAATCATATCAAAGGCTTTCTTAAAGCCCACAAAACAACAATACAATCGCTTGCCTTTCAACTGACTTTCCTCCATAAGAACACGAAGAGTGATAAGATGATCAATGGTGCGATGGCATTGATGAAAACCCGCTTGTCCTTTTGCACGCTTGTCATTCTCTTCAACCCAATCACTCAATTTCATCTCCATTATGCACCCAAATAACTTTGCCATAAGAGACCCAATCATTATAGTCCGGTAGTTGTTTACATTCTTTACATCCCCTCCTTTATGCAAAGGCTTAACCCAATTAGTACTCTAATCATAAGGCATACCATGTTGAAGTGCAAGGTTGAACATATCACATATCCACTCATGGGTAAAATCTTCCTTCCATTTGATCATCTCCGGCTTGATACCTTAAAGATCTCCTGCTTTGCGAGTGGCCCACTTTTCAAGCCCACCGAATACATCCTCAATAGTAAAAAAGAGGGCATACATGGGAGTGAACCATGAAATGGAATTTTTTTAGCATTTGGTTGCTCATATAATTGCCTACAATGTGTGTACATATCCACAAGACTCAAGTTACCAAAATTCTCAACCCACTTGCCCCTCAAGTTTCTCCAAAATCTTCCACATGCATGTGCCTTTTCTTGGACTTGAAACAGTTGTTGCTTTACTTTGCATCTTCTTCTCTTCTTTTGAATCAATGCCTTGTATGTATGAAAATGACTTTGATAGTTGTCTTTGTCCATAGTTGCACCAAGCTTTATCAAGGACTTTCGAGCATCTTGACATTCTTTATAAAACCACCTTTTGTGTGATCTATCTTTGTTGATACCATGGAGATGCTTTATGGCAAAGCATTCTTCAGCACAAGAACAAATAACTTTTTTGAAAGATTCCCATTTAGTTTCCAATGGTGTATCATATTGAAGCTTTGTCATCCATAACTTTTGCTCAACCATTTCAATGTACATTGGTGCCTGTTTGAAATCCATACATAGTGATAATTTCTCTTCCCTTTGCCTGAGATTATCATGCTTAGTTGCTTTTCCACATGAAAGTTCAATACATAAGGTCCGATGGTCGGATTTCGAGGTCCATTAGCTAAACATAAAACTCTTTATGCGATACAAGATGGCTTCAGAGAGTAGCATATAGTCAATCCCCATTATGTTTCCTACATGTAAATCCATTGGTATCACACCACAAAGATACACCATTGGAAATGAGCATACCCGTGCTATTACACATGTGTAAAAGTAACTTTTCATAGTGGTCCGGATCTTTCTCATCCATTGAAGTACAATCATACAAGTGAACTTCCTCCAGCTCTCTTGAAATGCCTGGCATATCAAATTCTTGAGTATCATGTTGCAATATTTTTGTGCAAGCATTCATATCCCCAAATACAATAACATCATGTTCACCTTTGAAATAAGCAATGTCCTCTTCTAAATCAAAAAATTGGCTGATCTCTATCCATGCAAGCATAAAAGGGGGAATCATGATGAGGAATGTAGCAACCAACTACAAAAACGGGTGCTCTTTTTGGTGTCATAATGTTCAGTGATACATAACGTTTGTACTTGCAATCTTTCACAATTGATACAAAATATTCCAATCCTTTCTTAACCATACATACTACCCCTCCTTGCCCTCTTTGTTGCTTGATATTCTTTTCCCACATCAATTAATATACATTGTAATCCTCCAAGCCATCAATACATGGTCATGCTCTACTTTGCTCATGATCTCCTTCAAAGCATTCATGTCCACAAGAGATTGTTTACATTCCTTGACTTCCTCTTCAAGTTGCATCAAATGTGTTGTTTGCATCTCAAGTGTCCTCTTGAGATTTTCATTCTCAACCACAAGTACCCTTAGTGTGCCATTCTCCATTGCTAGTGCCCGTAAGTCTTTGCCTTGTTTGTTTATAGTCTCTTGCAACGATACCAAGTATGCCATGATCATGGTTTCTGATGTTGTTGGTTGGGTGGTTGTGTTGCTATCTCTAAACTTAGGATATTTTGGATCATTTTCCACAATGGTTGTGGACCTTGTTCAAGAAGAATAACCCTTGCAAGTGCCGGAAGACATTGTATGTAATATAAAAGATGAGAGTCAACTTTCCTAAATCTGTTCACTTCAAAAATGTTGCTACACACACACACACACACACACACACACACACACACAGAGAGATAGAAAGGGGGAGATTGAAGAAGAGAGAGAAAGAGAGAGAGAAAGAAGGGGGAGAGAGAGGAAGATACACACACACATACATACATATATATATATATATATATATATATATATATATATATATATATATATATATATATATATATATATATAGAGAGAGAGAGAGAGAGAGAGAGAGAGAGAGAGAGAGAGAGAGAATGGGGGGAGAGAGATAGATAGATAAATAGATTTTATTATCATCCTCGGAGGTCAAATATGACCTATGGGACCAAAGTTACATGTGATGTAGTATGTGTGTGGCTGATGAGTAACTCTTGATGCTCCAAAATTGTGGTGATGAGAGTCGCAATGGAGAACCCACATTGTGGTTGGGAGAGGAAAGTGTGTAGGTCTAAGTCATGGCTAAAAATGTGAGGGAAGCAAGTTCGGATGTGACCAAAAGCTGAGTAAATTTCTAGTAGAGTGTGATACTCAGACTCTCAAACTTGCTGTGAGCATAATGTACACAGTGAATTTGACTCTTCTCCATTGCCCCAACACCTTGTCTCACAATGAAGGGGAGTGGGAGCTAAGCCAAATGGCTAGGAAAGTGCATATTGCTGACAAGGGGATAGGTTCAAGCATGTAAGTGTTAGTACGATTTCCTCTTTCAGCGAAGAACATGGTTTTGCAGCTAGGGACAATATGGGTGGTGCAATATATGAAGCATGACCCACCGGATTGCTCCAAGCCTTAATACATTGGCATTGTAGAAAAGCTTCATTTACTTGTGAATCAATTAAGGTATTATGTAGCAAGTGTAATGCACCCATCTCCCAAACCGCTTCTTTATGTCTTTCATACATCCCATGCTCACGATTTTGCTTTTATGCGTCTTTTGAACTTTTTTGCTTCCTTCCCATGCAATTGTAGGAAGTTCATGTGAGGGGTTTTGACACATCTTTATCATGTGCCCACAACCCTTTCCATGCCCATAACCTCAATTGGAAGAAAAAAACACTTTTGGACATTCTCAAACTCTTTACAGATAGACTTTGAGATGCTCCCACCCCACACTTCAACTCCATAAAGAAGAACCGGTGTCACCAATGTGTCAAAAAGGTACTTCTTGAGAACCCATTACTTGATGGGTTCCTGCATTACACATGTTCTCAAATACAATGCCAAGAGCAACACCTTTGCATGCATGGCATGCCAATGACGTAGATAAAAGTTTACCTCAGTATTGTTTAGGCTTCCACTATAGCACTAACTACCTTGTCAAGGACACGGTGAGTTATTGACATCTTAAAAAACTTTTTATTTATGTTTATTCACAAGCAAAGTGTCATACCTAAGTCACTTTGGCACATATACGATAGGTGGGTCCATATGTGAATTATGGTATCTCTCTCTACGAGAGCGTTGTACAAGCACACTATTGTACGCTTATTGGATAAGCTATGACACTAACATGGTCTACACTAGAGCATATGTAAGGTGCATACAATACATTAGAATCAGGGATTTTTCTCAGCCCAGCATTCTCTCTCTCTCTCTCTCTCTCTCTCTCTCTCTCTCTCTCTCTCCCCCAAATTCTCTACGGGAAAGGTGAAACTAGGCATGATTTTACTAAAATCTTTGTCGTCAATATGGTAATAAGAAGAGCTAGGAGCCATCTATTGCCACCTATTTTGGAATGGCTAAGAGCCATATGTTTGTAATCCATGAGTGATTGTTTTCAAGATCGAACAATTCTATTCAGTTAAGTACCCATTGATTATAATGCGGACAAGCAAGAGTCTTACCATTAACAATTTTTTGGGAATTATTTTAGCACTACACACTTTAAATGTAAAAATCAAGTTGATTTTTTGAACATCTTAAACTCGTAAGGTCTTATCTCTACCAAGGTATATAGATGAAGCCAGCATTTCAGACAGCACGGCTGTTCATGAAAACCCAAAATTATGGATTTTTGGGTCTGAAAAAGATCTAGTTGTGAATATAATTCCAACTTCAGTGGATCTCCTATTTTATCTATAGCATTAAGACTGTCTATATGAGTACCATTTTGGGGTAAGACCCAGCTCGTGATTATTAAATCACTTATTAAGCATTGATGGTCAATACTTGGAACCTTCACACTTGCACTTTCAAGAAAAGAAGTTCACAAACTGCCAACCACAAACTGCCAAAGGGTGGTGGACAATTTTACCTTCAAAAGTAATATAATGCCAAGGGCAAACCCAAGGGGGGTCACAGACATAGGCCACGGGCCAGCTGCTAGTTGAGCAGTTTTCTTGCAAAGTTTAACCAAGGGGTAATTTGACAATGTCAATTTTAACCGAGGGGTTTGGATCGCAAAGGCAACACCACCCAAGATTACATGTGCAATACTACTTGCATTTCACTAATTTTCAATTACTGCTCCTAGGCCTTTGTAGATGGGAAATTTGGGCAGGTGCCTTTCACTAAGAATAAGTGAACACTATGTTCAACCTCCAAGTACGTATCTCATTTTGTTTTTATGTTTTTGTTTCCTTTTCCAAGTAGGATGCATAAACTTCTATGTTTTCACCCATTTTTTCTCTTAAGTGAGATGACAAGGTCATGTAAGAGCCAAGAAATTTGGGATGTAGTGTCCAAAATAAGCTTCAGCATTACGAAATTATAGACCCACTTGTAGGGTTTGATTTGGCACATGTTGTCACATGGGATACAACATGGTCTAGGAACTCGAGTTCGGTTTAGCAAGTGTGGATTAAGATTCATGAGGGTCCCTCTCACGAACATCGCACCATGTTTGCAGTTACCTCCACACACTAATACATCTCGTATTTGAAAGATGTTCTTCTTTTAGACTTCCTTCATTGAGACATATTCCACATGTGAAGAATCTAAGTCTCTGGGACTGACACTGGTGCCGCTACTTCAATCATGTGTCACGATGATGTCCCTAGGTGCTAATCAAATTTGTTTACTAGACCATTTTGGGCACGTCATATCAGGAACAATTTTAGTGGCCAAAAATTTTTAGGTACACAAAACAACTTTGGTCCATTGGCTAAACATAAAGTTCTTTATGCGATACATGATGGCTTTTGAGAGTAGCATATAGTCAACCACACTATCCCCATTATATTTTCTACATGTAAATCCATTGGTTCCACTCCACAAAGATACACCATTGGCAATGAGCATACATGTGCTATTACACATGTGTAAAAGTAACTTTCCGTAGTGATCCAGCTCTTTCTCATCCATTGAAGTACAATCGTACAAGTGAACTTCCTCCAACTCCCTTGAAATGTATGGCATATCAAATTGTTGAGTATCATGTTACAATGTTTTTGTGCAAGAACATTGTGCGAGCATTCATATCTCCAAAGACAATAACGTCACCTTCGTCTTTGAAATAAGAAATGTCCTCTTCTAAATCAAAAAATGGATGATCTCTATCCATGCAAGCATAAAAGAGAGAATCATGATGAGGAATCTAGCAACCGGCTACAAAAATGGGTGCTCTTTTTGGTGTCATAATTTTCAATCATACATAACGTTTGTACGTGTCATCTTTCACAATTGATACAAAATCTTCCGATCCTTTCTTAACCATACATGCTACCCCTCCTTGCCCTCTTTGTTGCTTGAGATTTTTTACCCACATTAATGAATGTACATTTTAATCCTCCAATCCATTAATCCTTTGTGTATCATGCTCCCAATTCTCAACATGACATACAACATCGGCTTTGCTTGTTAGTTCATCAAAGCCAACCCTTGCATTCCATGGGTATCCATTGCAATTCCAAAAGCATATTATCAATTGCAACTTCGTCTCATAGGTCGCGCAATCTTATTTGCTCAAGGGACTTTCCTCCTCCTTGGGCACATTTTCTTTGTGAGATATCTCCTTTATTTTCTTATTCCTCTCATCATATGCTTTGCAATTCATATTTTTGTTGCTCAATAATGTGATCTTCACATACAAAACATTTTGTATCCCTCAAATAGATCCAACTATTATCAAGGATAATCTTTCATTTGGTCTCATCTGGCATGGTACATACAATTGGTTCTTCTCCAAGCGAGGAGCTCCTTGCTTACCCACTCTATGTGTAACATTTAATGTCCTAAAAACTTGTGTGTAGCAGAAATTAGCATGAACATAGTGGGCATTTCATTAGAATAGATTCCTAATGAGAATTACAAGAGTGCTTGGGTAGAGAGAGCAACAAAAAGCATAACACCTAGTTAGATAGCATGAACAATACTTTCAAAAGAGAGAGAAATTAAGCTATTGACAACAGTTGAGGACCAGATTTGCATGGAGCCGGTCCCCCCTCCAAAAGGCTTCGTATTATGGTTTCTCCCATCAAGAGAGACATTGTACAATACAATTCTTTGTGTTCCTTCAAGACTAGCTAGTGCATCAAGATGAAAGCTTCATGCACTCAGCAAAACACTTAGCAAACACAACATCAATTATCCCCGGTCTCAGACCCAAGACCTCACACACCTTCAAAGATGGTGAGAGCTAGCAAGGTATGAGAGTAGATCGAGACGAAGGAGTATTCTTACGAGAAAGATGTACATCTCCTCACATAATCACTCATATTAGTATAGCTTAGCTTAGTAATTAGCATGATAGAGGAGATGAGCATGCATTGAAGCTTGGCTCTTGGTTGGATTTGCATCACAAAGCCAAGAGTTGTTGGTGTAGGCCTCCCTTCTCACAAGCTTGGAGTAGGTGATAAGCTTTCCATTAAAGCTTGAGAAGGAGAGAGAGTCTTCTTTACTTCACACATGAGATTGTGTGAGTGTGTGTGTGTGATAATGCCTTGCAAAAATCAGCCCTCTCTCTCTCTTGGGCGACCCCTCTTACTATTTGCTCTTGTTATTCTCTCATTGGACCTCCCTAGGGCTAGCCAATGACAATTAAGCAGCATAAGTGATAGCCTTCTGACATGTGTCCCCCTTTCCCCTTTTATGAGAGCTTTAGGTAATTTAATAATTCAACTAAACTCTCATTGGACCCCTTTGCCTCCTGGCCAATAGGAATCAGGCAAGCCATTGGGCTGTTGAATGCTCATTGGACCCCTTAGGAGACTGTCCAATAGTCTTCTAGAGGACTTAATTCTCATTGGTTCTTTTATTAAGTGTTTTTAAATTAATTAAACTAGATTTAATCTAGCCTAATTCTCATTGGTCCACCTCCAAGGCCATCCAATAGGAATTGGGTACACCTTGTGGGCATCTGGGCTAGGGAGAGTTGACATGTGTCCCTCATTCCCTTTGTGTAAAGGGAGCTTGTGTGTGTGTGTGTGTGTGTGTGGCTTTCTCTCTCATCCCCAACATGCAAGGCTCGCCCCCTCCTAAGTAGGGATTGTAAAGACTTTTTTGTACACACACAAAGCATCCAATTCCTCTATGGTTGACCTCTGGACACAACCTTTGAATTTTGGAACCTTAGCATTTTGGAAGTCTTAATGGGTTGAACCTTAGGGTCTTTTTAGCCCATTGTTGCACATGGCTCTTTTGCATATGGCTCCCCTTTTGGATCCCTACAGTAGTCGGTATGCTAGCTTAACCAATATTCTAGCTTTTTCTCCCCTGGCACTTCCCCATATTAAATGATCATTTTAACATGAGAAAATCATTTAGGAGAATTAGATATTGATTATTATGACACTATGTGTTCCATAGACCATAACTCTGAACATGCCATAGTGAGTTTTGAAGAAATCTTCAATAACAATGGCAAGAGAAGGAGGTGTCTCCATCTTCTCTTCAAGAATTTCATGAATAACAATGTTCTTGGAGCGTCGCTCCCCTTCCTTTAACTCCTCTACATCCACATTCTCAACATTCTTTGTTTGAGCCATAGCTTGCATATGGGAGGAATTAGGAAACACATTGCTATCACATACGTCAGCCCAAGACTTGTTTGTGCATACATTTTCATGCCGCATACTTCCTGACTCATGGTGTCAATTTCTCCTCTTTCAATACATGGTCATACTCTACTTTTCTCATGCCCTCCTTCAAAGCATTCAAGTCCACAAGAGAGCGTTTACATTCCTTGACTTCCTCTTCAAGTTGCATCAAACTTGCTATTTGCATATCAAGTGTCCTCTTGAGATTCTCATTCTCAACCACAAGAACCCTTAGCGTGCCATTCTCCATTGCAAGCGCCCATAAGTCTTCACCTTGGTTGTTTATGGTCTCTTGCAACGATACCAAGTATGCCATGATCATCGTTTCCGATGTTGTTGGTTGAGTGGTTGTGTTGCTATCTCCACACTTAGGAGATTTTGGATCATTTTCTATAATGGTTGTGGATCTTGTTGAAGAAGAAGAACCTATTAGCAACACTTAGGAGATTTTGGATCATTTTTTATAATGGTTGTGGACCTTGTTGAAGAAGAAGAACCTTTGCGAGTGCCAAAAGACATTGTATGTAAAATAAGAGATGAGAATCAACTTTTTTGAACCTGTTCACTTTAAAATATCTGTTACAAAAACGACTTCCATAACTCTTAAAAAAATTGTCTTTACATCAATGTCTAGAAGACGTCCTGCACTTTTACTGAGGCTATAGATCACCCAAATCGGAGTTCGGATGAAGAAGTTATGATCAAAAGAGTGAATTGTTGTCTACTAGGTCAAAAACGATTGCACTGGGGGGGGGGGGGGGGGGGGGAGAGATAATTAACATCATAAGAATAATCACTTAAGACCTCAAAAAATAAGATAGAGAAAGGAAGGATGGAAGCAGATAGAAAGAGAGAGATAGAGAGGGATCAAAAAAAAGCTCGCTCCAAAATTATTATTATTATTTGGAACTGGTTGAGCAATATCTGAAAAAAGCTCGCTCAAAAAGCTTGCTCCATTCCCATCCCTCTCAGTTTCATAGAGAAGTCATCAAGCAGAGATGTATCCTCTTGTGGAAGCTCAATAGAGAGTGTGGTAGAGAATGAGAGCTCTCAATTGTCTAAGGCCATGTGCACTTGATGTGTTTTTCATCAACAGTCTTATGCATATGGTTATGCGCTTAAGATGGATTTAATCTCAGATTTGTATATCACATGTGAGTCATTGCTTGAAATTATTTGGCTCTTGTATATATATGCATCTGCTATCATTAGCAACCATTATATGTAGTTTTAATTTTTTTGATTTTGTATAGCCGTTTTTGAGGGTCATGTTGAGGTTTTTTGAAGTCTAGCGATGGGGATTAAGTGGCCCAGTTTGAGGTGGATTAGGTCACTAGAGTTTTCCTTATCACAACCTTGCCATAGGACGTGTATAGAAGTCGCCTTTATAGTTTGAGGTGGATTAGGTCACTAGAGTTTTCCTTATCACAACCTTGCCATAGGACGTGTATAGAAGTCGCCTTCATAGTTATTGAGCGAATGCACCTTCATTTTATGTCCATTTTGTTATACATGCCTATTCTCTACTATTTCTTGCTGGTATATTTTGAGTTTTATGCCAAAAATGAGCTCAAACTTTGCTGGAATTTTTTCTTTTGAGCTTGCCATAGCTTGTGCTTGAATATAGTAGATGCTAGACAAAGAGCTTTTGAACATCCAAAAGTTTGATGGTAGTAATTTCTCTTTATGAAAAGAGAAAACTCAAGATGTTCTTATATAAAACAAATTGTTTGGCTTGGCATCTAAGTTTACTACCCTATTTAACAAAGATTGTCTTGAGTTCAATGCATTGGCCATGCTTGGCAATATAGTGGCAAAGTTTGGGCTTGATTAATGAGAAGATCACTGTGTCCTTATGGAAAAAGATGTGAAGCATTTTTTAAGAAGAAACTATTGCAAATAAAGTTTATGAAAAAGCTGTTCAATATCAGCACTAATGCTTCTTGCTTGAATGAATGGAACATGAGGAAGTTAAAGGAATATATATGTTACATTTAGTACATTTATCATGGGATATATATGTTAGTACTGTCAGTATTCTACATCTACTAACGATAACCTAGAGTTTGATGGCATAGTTGCTAGCTTGCTCTTTTAACTGATTAAATGGAAGTTTGTGTGTGGATAAAGATAAGCAAAGTTTGTTGATCAAGATAGAGTAGAGAGCAATTGAGAATGAAGTCCTGTAACACTCTACCCTCAAACTACCCTTGTCCTAAACAATCAACTGCCCTTTTGTAAATTAGTAGGGTTGGTATTGGGTATGGAACTCCAATGGGTGACATAGACGTTAATTGTGTGGCACAAAAAGGATTCTCCAAAGAATGATGGTTAGAAGAGTCTTCAATATATTGTTTACCTTCTTAGTCACCCGTTGGTCACTAGGGCACTCATGCAACAAAGATTCTACATGGCAACAATTGTAACAATTGATAGTGTAAGTTCTAACCAAAATGAGTAATTTAAACCAATGACGGTGAGCAAGCAAAGCATTGTGAACCTTTTTGTGTTGGAAGAGTCTGCTAAGACTAATGTATTGATCAATAAGCAATGCTTGTTGGTCACTATTGGTCACTAAGGCAACCGTACATTGCAATTACTGTAAGAGGTTGCAATCGAACTGGTAGCATGTTGCATGCAATTAAACAAAAGAAGTAATTCAAACTACTAGAGGTTTGCAATTGGATTGATAGCATTTTCCAATCGAATGAAACAAGTAATGTATTGAATTGATTAGAGCTAATGAATGCAATTGAATTGATAGCATACAACAATCAGACAAAAGAGGGGAAGAGGAGGAAGAAGCATTTGTTTTTTGTTTCTCCTCCTCTGCTTAAAAACTTAGCGAGTGACTGCCATTCTTCAGCCTGAGTTTTTGAAGGAATGAAGAACGACCAGGGGGAGGAGGAATGGTGACCTCCATGAACTACTAACTAGTATAGTATGTCATTAGCAGTGGTAAAGAGAAGTAGGGAAAACTTAGCAGAGATGGGGCCGAGTTAGTCGTATGGATAGCGCTCCTCCCCTTCCCCTCCCAAAAATTAGAGCAGGGGAGCTCATCTTCAAGTCCCCCGCTCCACAAAACAGCAAGTGGGATGCTGGCCGAAAGCAGAAGGAGATATATAGAGGGACCGGGTCACGGGGAAGAAGGCACTACACTGTTGCTTGTGCAGGATTTGCTGGCAGCGTCATGTCCACGAAAACCGGCAGACGCCTCTGGCAATCATCCTGCAGAAGCGTAGCATTATTGCAGCTGCTGCTGAACCTCTTTCGTAGCACTGTGGCTATGGTACACAGAGGGCTGCTTGCATCCGCCTGAATGAAGCCTAATCTGGACCATGCATCCGGGCTGCTCACGCTGTTGTTGTTATCCATCGCAATTGCATCTTGATCACTTTCGGATGCCACGGAAAAGCTCAGCGATTTGCAACAATTCTTCCTCCCAATACTCCCTTTGTCAGGCACTAGCAGCTGCGATGGTCGCGCAGATGCTACCAAGGAGGAAGGCTTTGCCATTGCTGCTGTGTGTTGCTGGTGGTTAGCATTATCGAATGTAAGCGACACCTGTTTGCACAGATTTGGAGCTTCCTCCCCTGCATTGACATTGGTGCAAGGTTTTGGCAGCGATTTGGCTACGAAGGGAGGGGCGGAACTGTTGAGCACACTGCCATTGCCATTCATCTCCGACAACGAGCAGGAAGAGAGAGGACGGGGTGGACGCAGCAAAGGGGCGTCAGCACTATTGCTTCGCTCCAGGCGCTGATTAATTGCCCCTCCCCTTGAAGCTTCACGCCCATTCCTTTTGCCATCGCCATTCATCATAACCAACTTCTCAAGCTTCTGCCTCAGAAGCTCCATCTGAATTTCTTGGTTAGAGTTCTCGTTTGCAAAGCCCTGCTCCTCGTCTTCTTCCGCCCATCTTCCACCATGCGCGTTCCTTGCGCCCCTATTGGACTGCGATCGCTGCGGGGTATGAGCTTCTGCTGTTTGAGAAACCGGGGGTGGCAGTGGAGGCCGTTGCGCAGGACCAAAACCTGCTGTGGCGAACAATGCTCCTGAGAAATCAGCATCCGTAAGCGGATTCTGGTTGCTCCACAATCGCCAAGAGGAATTAGTAGAGATCAGGGGCTCCTCATCGCCGCTAACGCCGCCATGGGAGCTGAAATCCGCAGTACCTCCCTCCTCCATCTCGCTAAGCATCTGCTGCGCTCTCTCGAAGGACTTGAGATGAGAGTCGGAGCCCCAAGGACTATCGCTGAAAGCTGGTTTGACACTCTTCAGCATCGTCTTCGCCTCCCTGAGTCTGCCCTGCTTCATCAGGCATATTCCCAAATTGCACACCTTGTTATTGTCAGGTTCGATTGATAAAGCTTTCCTGCGCAGACGAAAGGCACAAAACCTGTTAGCTCGTGACGCTGATTGCAAGTGCACGATTCATTTACTTCTCAGAAGAGTTGTTTATTACCGATAAACCGCCTCAGCGGCAACGAAATTCGACTGCTGCATGTATGCCCACCCCAGATTACCCTGCAAAACCATAGCGGCTCAGATTACTGTCTAATTCGAGACTCGAATGACTCTCAGATTAATTGCAAGCCAGATGCGCACCAGCAGCCTCGTCGCCTCCTGCTCAATGGAGACCTGGAATTTCTTTCCCTGCGAGCGTGCTGTTTTAGTTCGCCTTCCATTGAAGGCTAATCCCTGATGGATGAGATGAAGCTTATGCTTAAGTAATGCAATTTGATCATCCAGCCGCCCGCATCGCTGCATTTTCTGACAAATTAGCAAACCTAAACAGAGAGAGCTCTCCCTAATTGAAAATTATACTTCGCTACTTACCTTGTACAAATCTAGTAGCACGTTATCCAGGCTTTCCTGCGCATGATCGGAACAACGGTATCGCAACGACTTGATTGCCTCGATTGCCTCCTCTGGCCTGTTCTGCTGTTTCATCACGATCGCCATATCCTTCAAAGCGCTATCTACTCTGTCGCCTGCGTTAATGGCTGCCCAGAACAAAGCGATCGCCCGATTCGGATCTTTGTCCACTAGCTGCAGAAAAAGACAGACAATCGATGAGGTATCGTTCTTTCAAACGCGAATTCAGCCATAGAAGTTATCGATTAACAGAGATCAGCGGTGAAGGTGATGATGATCACCTGGACGTGCTTCGCCTTCACGTAAGGCGTATCTCCAACCGGGACTTTGTGAATGACATGGAATGAATCAGCGCGAGCAGGGGGAGGGCGCTTGTTGGCAAGCAGAGGCTTGAGAGGAGAGCAGGGGGCAGATTTGGACAAGCGGGGCTGTCCAGGATGCTGCAGAAGTTGCCCGTTACTCTGAAGAAGCTGCTGCTGCGCTGAGGCCTGAGGGTGAAGCTGGTCATTCCACATGGTGGAGGAGCCCGGTCTTGAGAGAGAGGAGCTAGGTTAAGCTAAGAGGGAGCTCCTCTCTCGGGAAGCCGATACGCAGAGAAGGTGGGCGATGGATTGAAGGGCAGAAATTTGATAGCTGGCGTGGGCAATCGAGAGAGGGAGGCCGCTGCGATGGGGCGGGGCTTTACTAGAGATGAGTGTTGAGTAGCCGTTTAAGTCTGGCAACGGTTTTTTCCTCTCCTCTCAGGCATTCCTAACCGTTGGATCGATCCTCAACATATCCTCACCGTCGAGAACTCTCACCTAGCCGTTAATATGTTGAACGGGTGAAAAATGTTTACTCGCTTATAGCTAATTTTCTAAGGTTTAATGATAATTCATGTTAGTGCTTCTTTGTGGGTGCTACTCATAGGCATTGAACCTTCTTTGTGGGTGCTACTCATAGGGATTGAACCTACTAGGGGACTATGACTCGCGACAATCACTCGCAAGGTTCATACTTGAAAGTTGATAGGCACCCTTGCCCTTCAAATTTTGCAAATTGTATAGTTTTCTTGGTAATTTAGTGTATTTTTTGCAAGGTAGCTCACATTTTCACCCATTTAAAACGGATGAAATGCTCGCCAGAAGGCCTCTAAGTCTCAAATTAAGAGGTAAGAAAGTCTACAAACACTTAATGAATTAGTGTAAGAACCTTCAAATGCAGTAACTCACTCATAGACTCTTCACCCTAATTACGGTTTTCAAGGTTCTTAGAACTGAATTTTTCTACAACACAAATCTACACTCAACATTACTTAAGAAGGAGAGTTTCAGTCTATACTTTCTACCAAAATGGCCCACAAATAAAGTCTATTCAAACCAAATAAAGTCTATTCAAACGAAATAGAAGAGAAAAACAAGAGTTGTCAGAAGAGATCAATCAAGTGAAGAAGCCCCTTTCATGAATCAAATCCACCTTAGAGAGAGTGGTTGCCTTTGAATGTTAAAAACATCATTTTGCAACTGCAATCTCATTAATGTAGACAGAAGATGTGGCACCCATTTATTATCGATTTTATTCGAGTTGCTTCTATTATGTCCTAGTCATACAATTTGTGAGGTAATATGGCATCTGACTCTTGCTCTCTTTGTAAATACGCATATACTTTTGATTTCTCTTAAGGATCAACACTACATATTGAACTGTATATATGAAAATCTAGACGATCATGTTCATGGCCTTCCATGTTTTTGTTGGGTTTCAAACCCATGGGAGCTAGGCTTGTGGTAGACACATACATACCACTCTTTTAGCATGCATAGTCTAAATTTCATGGTCACCTTTTATATATATGTACATGTACAAGCTCAAAATTAATCATAGCATGTGATTTTTCTTTGGGTCGATCTCTCTCTTTGTTGTCATTATTCTTCTTCTTGCATGCTTTCACCCTCATGGCTTGCATTTGGCAACAACTCTAGGACATAGAGTATATATATATATATATATATATATATATATATATGAAAACCTAAACGGTCATGTTCATGGTTTTCCATGTTTTACATAGTTATACATTTTGTGCCGTTTCTCATAAGTAATTCCAAAAAAAATCAAGGACTTCTGACTCTTTATGTTGTGGCTCTCTCATTAACCACACATAAAGTGAGGAAAGACTAACAAATGAGAAAAATAGAGTAAAAATGGAATATAAAGATTCATTATCTTCTCATGATATTAAGATGGACAAGAGAGTAAACTACTTAAAAGGAGGTGGGGATTGGTTTCGTGCAATCTCTTTGGGAATATTCTCTAGATGACGTCCTTTATTGAAAATGCTCGCTCATGAAGCGATTAGAGAAATCGGGGTGAGCTTTTGGGGCAAAGATTTTCTCTCTCCCTTCGAGTGAGAAGAGAGGGAGAGAAAGGGATGGAGAGAGAGGGGGTGAGGGAGGGATATATATATATATATATATATATATATATATATATATATATATATATGTGGGAGAGAGACAAGAGTGGAGAGATAGGGAGGGAAAGGGACAAAGGAGGAGAGAGAGAGAGAGAGAGAGATAGAAAAAGAGGTTGTGGAGAGAGAGAGAGAGAGAGATAGAAAAAGAGGTTGTGGAGAGAGAGAGAGAGAGAGAGAAAAGGTCGCTCTGATTACTTCATGAGCGAGCAATTCCTATAAAGGCGACATCTAAGGAATATCCCAAAAAAGCTCACTTCAGAGGGTGCTGCTCGAAACCTCAACTCAAAGGAGGTTTACAAAGTAGCAGTTCTCCCAATCTCGTGCAACATTGTAAGCTTTCTTATATTAGAGAAAGCTTGAAAGTTACAATCACACCAAAAAAATATCAAAAATTGTGAAAAAAGTGACAGGATTAATAAAATTTCCATGTGGCCATGAAGGGGTTGCCAAACTTGATGTAATCTATGCTTGCTATATGTGCATTCAAGTTTGATATGCTATTTAATTGTATGCAGGTTTTTCTCTCAAATTACATCTTCATGGCATGTTGATAACAAAGTATTTTTGCTTTCACCATGGTCTTTGCTACAGTCATGCAATTTTTGCATCATGTGATTGTTATAAGGATGTGAATGTGAGCATATTGCTATGTTTGAGTTAAGTAATGCATTCATAAATAAATGTCGATTTTTATATCTGCGATGGTATATTTTTAATCCTAAGAATCCTTTATGGTTTTCCATCTAGACATTAGTTTTGTCTAGGTCAGCACATGGATGACACAAATGCCTTTTTGAACCATCCCATCGATGTTGTGATATGGATGCCGTGCATCATGGCCACTTATAATCTCCTTCTTTCAAAGGTACCATCATCTCTCAGTGATCATAGCATACAATGGTGCCATCAATTCTATTGCAACATTGGACACATCATCTCTCAGTGATCATAGTATATAATGGTGTCATCAATTATATTGTAACATTGGTGGTTTGTGTGGTTGGCATCTCATCTATGCCGTGTTGCCGATCTCATGTTGGTGGGAAACCAATAGGTAAATCATTAAGGAAAACATCCATGCATTCCTTAAGTAATCTATTGATTTGAACTGTAGCTTGTGCTATATCTTCATGTGAGTGATTATTTTGGTGTTTAGATAATCTCATAGCTTATATATCAAATTTTAAACCTTTTTCGAGTGTGAGTTATTAGCCATTGAAGCAAAAGAAGATAGAGAAGCATGTGGCATTGAGAAAGCTTCATGTAGAGGAGATATTTCCTTACCAAACTTGGAATTTAAAATTGAAGTAGAAAAAAAATGACACAATGATGGTGCAACAAAGAAATCATGTTGAGAAAGTTAGGCTATAGAAATAAGTGGCGAGGTAAGAAAGTTTATTTCTCCCAAAAGATGCACGTACGAACCAATGGCTTCAAACATCAGACTATTGTGCTCGTAGTAGCTACAATATACAAAGTGAAGGAGAGGAGCCGGCAGCACAGCAGAAGAGGAATGAATACGCACACACACTCAACATAGCCACACACACAGGCTAGAGGGGGAGAGCCAACACACACTATGTGCCGCCTTTCTTTCTGCTCTATCTTATGCACTTAGGCACAATACACACTCTACTTTGTGTTAGTGGCTCACTTAAGTGTAAAATTGTACACTTAGGGTTAGTAGCAATTAGTGATGGGCGGTCGGCCACATGGCCACTAAACCTAACATTCTCCCACTTGATTGCCAATGTGGGAGACCGTAAGAATGGAAGAGAACCACGCTTCACCCAATGCCCATCAACTCACAATAGTGCTGAAGCTGATGGCTGGAGAGACTTTTAGTGAGTGCATCCGCTATGTTCTCTAACGTAGGAATCTTCACTAAATCAAGGCTCTTGTTCGCCAGGCATTCACGAGACTGAAGTGATAATGCACATCAATGTCTTTCATTCTAGAATGAAACACTGGATTGTTAGCCAAGGCAATAGCACTCTGAATGTCACAATGAAGAACTGGTGTACACTTATCCAATCCAAGATCTTTCACTAAGCGAGCAAGCCAAATAGCTTTTTTGCATGCCTCACTCAATGCAACATACTCTACCTCTGTGGTAGAAATGGATGTACAGTCTTGAAGAACAGATCTCCAAGAAATAGCAGAACTAGCAAATGTGTAAATCCAGCTTGTTGTTGATTTACGACTATCAACACAACCTGCATAATCATTGTCTACAAATCCCTGAATGGATTACTCTCCACAACCATAGCATAAATGTCTATCTACAATGCCACTCAAGTATCTAAGAATCGACTTGACAGCATCCCAATGCTTTTTACCACGGTTAGACATAAATCTACTGACAACTCCCATTGCATGTGCAATGTTAGGTCTTGTAGCCACCATGGCATACATGAGACTATCACAAGCTGAAGCATAAGGAACCTTAGCCATCGCATCTTTTTCGTCAGTAGATTCGGGACAGTCATTCTTGCTAAGTTTCAAGTTGTAGGCAATGGAGTACTCAAAGCCTTCCCCTTCTGCATGTGTTGAAACGATCAAGAACCTTGTACACATACTCTTTTTGAGAAATGTACAACAGCCTCTTCTTACGGTCATGAGTAATGCGCATACCCAAAATTTGATTGGTGTCACCCAGATCTTTCATGTCAAATTGACTTTTCAGCTTGGTTTACAAGTCAGCAATGTCCTTCTTGGAATGACTAGCAATAAGCATGCCATCTCCATAAATGATAAGCATAATAAGTTGTCCATTGGGTTGTCTTTTCACGTAAAGACATGGATCCTCATTACTACGCTTATAGCCTAGGGAACGCATAAATGCATCAAACTTATGATACCATTGTCCGGATGATAGCGTCAAGCCATAGAGACTTTTTCGAAGCTTACAGAACAAATTTTCCTTGCCCTTTATCAAAAACCCTTCAGGTTGCTGCAGATAAATCTCTTCCTCAAGATCACCATGTAAGAAAGTTGTAATGACATCCATTTGATCAAGCTCCATATCTTCAGTGGCAACCAAAGCAAGCAACATTCTTAGTGTGGTCATCTTGATCATGGAGAAAAGATTTCTTGAAAATTGACACCATATTCTTCGTTGAAACCTTTGGCCACTAAACAAGCTTTGTAATTGTCAATCTTCTTCTTGTAAACCGGTTTACAACGCAATGCTTTCCTATTTTTTGGCAACGGAACAATGTCCAATTTTTTGTTCTTTGCAATACTAGACATCTCCTTTTTCATAGCATGTTCCCACTAAACCTTATCATTGGCTTGCATAGCCTCTTTGTAACAAGAAGGCTCACCACTATCTGTCAGCAAAACAAAATCCACGCCTGGAACAAAACGTTCTGGCGGATGTGAGTGTAATGGAAATCGCCTATGAACTTTGGGAATAGCAGAATTAAGAGAATTAGAGTGAGCATTTTTGTGAGATTACTTTGAGAACATAGAGGGTGAACTTAATTGATGGTAGCAACATAAACATAGTACTTAATTAACTTGGCATAAACAACACTTTTGCAAGAGAGAGAGTACTCGAGAACATGACAATAGTTGAGGACCGGATTTACTTGGAGCCTGTCCCCCCTCCAAAAGACGTTTGTATTATAGATTCTCCCATCAAGAGAGACTTAGTACATTACAATCTTTGTGTTCCTTGTGACCTTGGTGATGCTATGAAGATGGAAAGCTTCATGCATCATGAGCATAACATAAACTTTGCAAAAAGCATTAACTATCCCAAGCCTCAGTCCCAAGGCCTCAAACACCTTCGAAGGTGGACAGAGCTAGTGGGGAATGAAGGTAGGTAAGAGGAAGAAGAATCATTCATAGGAGAAAGAAATAGTTCCTCACTTATCATCACTCTTCTTGCTTAACATAGCATAATAGCATAGTAATGAAGATGAAGAAGATGGCAACCTTAAGCATTGAAGCATGGCTCTTAGTTGGATTTGCATTCCATAGCCAAGAGTGTTGGTGTAGGCTCTCCACTTCTCAACAAGTTTGGAGAAGGAGATGGAGCTCTTGCACTTTGCACTTCACACAATGAGAGAATATGTGTGTGTGTGTGTGTGTGTGTGTGTGTGTGTGTGTGTGTGTGTGTGTGTGTGTGTGTGTGTGTGTGTGTGTGTGTGGGAGAGTATACCCCCCTCTCATTCTCACTCTCTCTCTCTCTCTCATATTATTTAATTATCTCATTTAGACATGTGTCCTCTTTTTTCTCTTTGAGAGAAAGAACTTAATTATTTATTTTTATGCATCTAAATTCTCATTGGACCCCTTTAAAACCTATTCAATAAGATTCAAGCACCTCATGAGGGCCACATATGGAGGATCATTTGAGCATGTGTTTTTTTATGTTTCTTAAGTCATTTGGTTTGAATTGAATACTTCAAGCACTTCAAGCATGGAAACTTTTTATGCCTCTTGAGTCTTTGAATTGAACACTTCAAGAACCTTAGTCATTTAAGCATATGAGAAGCACCTCATGCTTTTGGACAAGGTTCCCACAAACATGTAGCAAGTCGACAAGCATCTCATGCTTAGGTAGGATTCCCACCTCAAGGTCATCCCTAGCTTGCCTAAAGTCAAAGGACTTTTTAACACTAACTTTTGGAAGTCTTTAATGAAGCTAACCCTAAAGTCTTTTAAGTTCCATTAGATGCACGTTGCTCTTTGATAGACTACCTCCTTTTGGACCCCTATTAAGATGCAACCATCTCTTCTCTTGGTCCCTTGCTGAGGTAAATCTAGAAACACTTATTGCACATTGCTCTTTAGTAGACTGTCTCCTTTTGGACCCCTATTGAGATGCAACCATTTCTTTTTTTGGTCCCCTATTGGGATAAGTTTAGAAGCACATATCTATATCGTAACTCTTGTTCCCCTTTTTATCTTCTCATATTAAATGATCAGTTTAATATGAGAAAATCATTTGGTAAAGTTAGATATTATATTTTATGACATTACCTCTCTCTTGAAATCGTAGTTGTCTTCCACTATGAGGTAGAGAAGATAAAGCCTAGTCATTAGTCCTTGTTTCTTAGCGGATATAGGATCCCTTTTTACCCTACGACATCATTTTAGAGTGGATGACTAATCCATTTGGTGCTCGGGAGACTTAGCTATCGCAAGCATGTCTGCTCTGTAGTCCATATCATACCTTCAAAGTAGAGTGACAAGTTCTACTTGGTGTTTGGGAGACGTCGTCACCACAAACATGATCCTAAGCATGCATACTTCTTACATTTTCTACACAATAAAAGAAATAAAATGAATCTTATAAGACAAAAACATTGTTCATTTAAAATGCATTTTCATTTGCTTACTTTAGTGTAGCATTGTAAGCATTGACAAGGTTCATATTATCCTTAAGCTAGGTTCCTTGCATCCATCTAGCATCTTTAACAAGATAATTCTTAAACTTAACAAGATATCATTGGATAACGGTAATGTTTCTTAGTACCTTGTCTTCGTGTCGAAGAATCAATTCGAGTTTGCAACACCTCTGCTTGATCTTCAATCTCTGGCGGGTCCTCCATTATTGGTTTTCCTTTGTAAGGCTTGAGTAGGCTCACATGGTTATCAAGTGAATGAGCCAATGGTTGGGCAACTTGAACTAATAAGCTATCTCATTGATTGGCTTAAGAATTTTAAAAGAAAGGAACATATTATCTTTTTGCTAGTTTAGCATAATACTCTTGGTGGCTTGTAGGATTCTTGCCCGTAGGATGCCTTAGACGAGCCTTGAGAAACTTTAGTAAGACTTAATCATTTTTCTTAAAGGCTAAGGCTCTTTTGTGCTTATTAGTACCAGCCCTTTTTGCCTTTTCTTTGAAACGGATATAACCTCTTTAATCTTTCAAAAAAAGTCTCTTGTGAGTCTTGGCTATATTCATAGCAGCGAAGATCTTCCCATGTATTTAAGTAGTAAGGGACTTTTGGATCTTCCCTCTTTAACCTCAAAAGGTGCTTTCCCCATAGAAGTATGTACAATGTCATTGTACGCATACTCTATAAGAGGTAGATACTTCTCTCATTGAGAACGTTAATCTACTTCCATGACATAGGCTTTTAGTAGCTTCAAGAATTGTTAGATTAGTTATTTCACTTTGATCATCCATTTGTGGATGATAGGCCGAAAGAGAAATTTAATCTACTTCCTAGATTCTCAAAGAGACCCTTCTAGAAATTACTAGTCATTCTAGGATCTTTGTCCCACACTATGGATGCTAGCAAGCCATGATACTTGGAAATTTGAGATTTAAAGAGGGTTGCCATTTGATGTCCCTTAATAGTATATTTGACAGGCATAGAGTGTGTTTTCTTGCTAAGCCTGTCGACCTAAACAATCCAAGTTGCTTCCCTCAATCAAATTTAATTTTTGGTATACCAAGCATTTTGAAACATACTCTATATCTTTACTTTTCATGGTAGACCAACAGAAATACATTCCTACTCCTCGAAGAGTAGATTATGGAATCCCTCTTTGGCCCGCATAAGGAGAAGCATGGGATTCATACATGACTTTCTTATTGTATTGGTGAGTAACACATAGCCTATGCCGGTTGGAAGATAACCATCCTTCAAAGTGAATGGTTCTTTTTTCTATTCCCTAATGCAAAGGTTGTAATTACCTAGTTAAAGTCTTGGTCAGTAGCATACTCATCTATCATAAAAGATAGATCATTGTGAGTTGCTATAGACACCACATTTACCCTTGCTCATTGTGAAAGTGCATCGACGACTTGATTGTGCTTGCCAGCAATGTGAGCAAAATGAAATTTGTCAAAAGCATTTTGTACTTTAGTACTTAACATTCTTCTTTGTTAAGTCATGCAATGGTCCTGCTATTTGAGAGAATTTTGCTATGAAGTGTCTATAGCATGCGGACATACCAATACAGCTTCTTAGCTCATGTAGATTCCTTGGATTAGGCCATGCTTTTATTACCTCCAACTTTGATGGATCCATACAGATACCATCTTGAGAGATATGTTGGAATTAGGGTTGCAGAGAGACACACACAGCTTGGAGAAGATGAAGGAAGCTCAAGGCACACAATAGAGAGTGTATTACTTAGTGTGCAATGGAAAGATAGATAGCCCTAGAGTGATGGGCGTATATACAATGCACGGGGGAAAAAACCTCCTAAAAAGGGAAAAAATGCCCCGGCGTTCGTAGTGTGTTCACACACATCGCTACCACATGTATATGGTAACAAATCCCCCTTGGAGTGATGCGGTGAACGAGAGCTGGCACATGAGTAAAGGGAAGTGCCATGCCCTGAGGACATGATCAGTCCACAAAGGGGAGTAAGCCCAAAGCTTCGCGGAAAGCTTCAAGCTTCTCACGAGACAATGCCTTTGTGAAAAGATCTGCAAGGTTGTCCTGCGTTGGCACATAAGCCAAGCTGATCTCTCCTGCTGAGAGCATCTCCCTGACATAATGGTAATGCACCTTTGTGAGAGCATGAAAAATTGGGTTCCTCGCAACTGCCAATGCGCTCTAACTGTCAATGTAGATAGTGTTGGCAGTGTCCTGTCCAACACCCAAATCAACCATAAGGCGTCTGAGCCATACACACTCAACTATAGCTGTGAAGACTGCCATGTACTCAGCCTCACAACTCGAAGTGGCCACAGTAGGTGGCTTCTTGCTCAACCATGATATACATGAACTGCCAAGCATGAAACAAAAACCACTTGTGGACACTCGCGTGTCAAAACAACCAACCCAATCTAAGTCTGAAAAAGCATGTAAGTCTGGCGGCAATGATCCCCCCTTGCGATAAAACAAGCCAAGATGTAAAGTGCCACTAAGGTAACGGAAAATCCTCTTGACAGCCTGCCAATGCTAAGATCCTGGGCTATGCATAAATCTGCTGACCTGTGAGACTGCAAACTGAATATCCGGCCTCGTGTTGCATACATAAATGAGGCATCCAATAGCAGTTTGATAAAGAGTGACATCATCAGGATCGCTAGCATCATGTAGACTCAACTTCAAACCTGTTTCCATGGGAGTGGCAATAGGTTTGCAATCTTCAAGTCCAAACTTACATAGCAATGTCTCTATGTAACTTTTCTGACACAAGGCAATACCACCATCACACTGCTTAAACTGTATACCCAAGTAATGATGCAACAGCCCCAAATCTTTCATCTTGAAAGTAGCATTCACATCAGCCTTAAATTCAGCAATATGTCTCTCATTTGGTCCAGTGATAATCAAATCATAAACATAAAGAACCACAATGAGAAGTACATCACCCTCATGCTTTACATACAATGTGCTTTCTGTTGGACTGTTACGAAAGCCTTCTTTGACCAAATGAGTGTCAGCTTTCTCATACCAAGCACGAGGAGATTGCTTCAATCCATACAAAGCCTTGTTACATTTGCACACTTTGTCCTCTTGTCCTTTTATGACAAAACCGCGAGGCTGTGTTACATAAACTTCCTCAAATATGTCACCATTCAAGAAAGCAGTAACAATGTCTAATTGATGTACATCCCAACCAAAATGAGCTGCCAATGCACATAGAAAACGCACAGTAGTCATACAACAAGCGGGAGCAAAAGTCTCTTCATAATCTATGCCTTTTTGCTGTGCATAACCCTTTGCAACAAGTGGAGCCTTATGGCGATCGATTTCACCATCCGGCTTGCGTTTCAACTTGTAAACACACTTCGTACCAATGGCCTTTTTCCCAGGAGGCAAATCACATAAATTCCATGTGTCATTTTCCATAAGTGCATCATATTCTGATTGCATGGCAGCCATCCAATTTTCTGAAATCTGTGCTTCATCAAAAGACAGAGGGTCCTCAACATCAGGTAAGTTAGACACAGCCAAAGCATAACAATCTGATGCATAAGATGCATGGAGAGAGCCTGAACAAGTACGACTAGACAAAGGTGCATCCAATTTGCTGTCACGCAAAGTGTGTACCAGCCATTTTGGCATACTTCTAGCCTACTCATTTTCAGCCCTTTCCTCATCAAGTACATCATGTACATCTGCATCAGTAATAGGCTGATCTAGAACATTTTCAGAAACCCCCATAGGCTGTACATTTGTTTCATTGGAACTTACATTCGTATTTCCACCACTGAAAAGAGGCAACAAAGTGTCATAAATGTCATGTGAGCTTACATTACTGTCTCTAGTACATGACAGCAAGGGCTAAACAGAATCTTCCACAAACACTACATCCGAAGAAACCAGAATACGTTTTTTTTGCGGATGATACAACCTGTAACCTTTGCTTTCAGCACTATAACCGACAAAAATACATTTGACAGCCTTATCATCCAATTTTCTGCGTTGCACTTGTGGCACCAAAGCATATGCCAAACAGCCAAAAACATGCATGTGCTCAATAGAAGGCTTTCTATCATGTCATGCTTCATATGGAGTAATAGACTACAAAGCTTTCGTAGGACACCTATTAAGTACATAAGTGGCACACATGATGGCCTCAAGCCAAAAAGAATGCGGCAAAGCTTGACTTTTGACCATACATCGTGCCATTTCCGTCAGTGACCTGTTTTTCCTCTCATCAACACCATTTTGCTGAGGTGTATAAGGCACTGTACATTGGCGTTTTATCCCACGACTAGCGAGAAATGCATTAAATTCATGAGACATATACTCTCCCCCTCGATCAGAACGGAGGGTGCCCATAGTACATTTCGAGAAATTTTCAGCCATAGCCAGAAATTGTTTGAAGCACCTAAAAACTTTGGACTTCTCTTTAAGTGGAAATACCCATGCATGCCTGGAGTAATCATCAATGAAAGTCACGAAGTACACGTAATTGCCCAAGGATAGAGGTTGCATGGGCCCACAAACATCACTATGCACAAGTTGCAACCTGCACGTGGTCCGAACTGAACCATCCTTTGGAAATTTAGAACGCTGCATCTTACCGAAAATACAGCCTTCACAAACATGTTTGACAGTTGCTTCAAGAGGCGGCAAAGAAGCAACCATATCAGATTTGTGCAAATGCAGCAAACGAGCAAAATTCAGATGACCAAAACATGCATGCCAAAGTTTTGCATCTGAAATAGCCCTTGAATCTGCAACAGCATTTGCAAAATTTTGTCCACACTTGTCATAAAAAGTGAGCTTATATAGCCCACGGCACAAAAGCTCAGACGCAACAATTTCATCACCAAAACTGAGATCATAAACTGTACATCTGTCATCCACAAATTTGACTACAAGTCCAAGTCTAGCAAGTGCACATACAGACAAGAGATTCTTCTTGATCCCAGGTACATAAAGTGCATCAACAAGTGTGAAGGAACTGCCATTTGCAGCAGTAAGCACAATCTTTCCAACTCCCTACACTGGATAAGAGGCATTGTTGGCACAAGTGACAGAATTCCCATGAGGGACAGACTCAAGAGAGGTAAACAATTCACGATGTGAGGTAATGTGCTTTGTAGCAATACTGTCAAAATACCACACATGTGAATCTACAGCAACTGACAAGCATGCATCATGGACAGCAGGATTGTAAGTGCACTCTATGCTAAAAGCCCATTCTGCATCAACATCAGCATCACAGTCTCCTTTCACAAAAGACTCAACAATGGCTGCATTTGTAGTGGAACCAGCATTTGCAGTGGAACCACCCTCTTTCTTCTTAGCCTCTTTGGCCTTCAACTTAGGACACGACTTGATCAAGTGATCATTAGCTTTACAATAATAGCAACGCATCTTCTTTTTGCCCTTATCACCAGAATTGCCAGACAAAGTGTTGCCAACAGAAGCATTAGGAACAAAAATTTTGCCACTCGCAGCAGAACCATAAGAAGTGGCTGCATTACTGTTACCACCCTTTCTTTGAGAAGCAATAAAAGCCTGTTCAATTGCACGCTGCCTAGTCCTGTTTTTTCTAGAAAGTGACTCTTGCAACAGCAATGTGCATAATGATCAAACTTGACAACTTCAGGATTTCCTTGGGTCATTAGTCTCCAAGTACTAGCAAAAGTCTGGTAGGAATCTGGTAAGGCATCAAGAATAGTTTGCACTAGGCAACTGTCTGAAATGACTTCACCTGCAGAAATGAGTTGCTCGTTGATATCCTTGACGCTAGCAAGGAAAGTGTCCATATCATCTTTCTCATGCATAATCTTCGACTCCAGCTCTTTACGCAGCAAAGCAATTTTAGCCTCATTGCGACTTGCATAAAGACCAGCTAGAATATCCCAAGCCTGTGTTGCAGATTTCGTTGAACGGATGTGAGGAACAATGGTGCGCTTCACAAACAACGCAATCAATGCATGAGCCTGCGTATCCTTAACATCCCAACGAGCTTGCTCTGCTGTAGGCAAAACAACTCTAACAGCAGTAATCCTTGCAGCAAGACCTCCAACATCCTCAACATCGCCTACATCCTTAGAACCAGGACGTACATCAATGCCCTGCACAATGTTCCAGACGCCCTTTGACACAAGAACATGTTGCATCATATAAGCCCACATAGGGTAATTGTCCCCATCCAACCTGTCCTCAGCAGCAAACACCTTGAACGCATCTGTGTTGTTGTTGTCATCCATGGTAAATGCTGCACCTGATATGAAAACTACCCGAAAACAGGAGAAACGGAGTGGGAACAACACGTGCTATATAGCACAAACCGTAGGAGACTGTAAGGCACCTGTTATGCAGAAAACGGCACTGACAAAAATTCTGCACAAAATGACGAAATAGCCTGTGCAGTAGTGCCTGTAGTGGAAACGGAGGCCGAAATGAGCCCGAATCGAAAATTTGAGCAGGCCAAGCTCTACGAGCTTGCCCGAAGTATTTGTCAACCTGCAAACGCTCGCCAAAGCTCACTAAAATCGGAGAAAGTTGGCAGGCGTGTACTCGAGCAGCTGGCGAGTAAGCCCGGGAGAACGCAACCTGCTCTGATACCAATTGTTTGAATTAGGGTTGCAGAGAGACACACACAGCTTGGAGAAGATGAAGGAAGCTCAAGGCACACAATAGAGAGTGTATTACTTAGTGTGCAATGGAAAGATAGATAGCCCTAGAGTGATAAGCGTATATACAATGCACGGGGGGAAAAACCTCCTAAAGAGGGAAAAAATGCCCCGACAGTCCTAGTGTGTTCACACACATCACTACCACATGTATATGGTAACAAGATAATGTGCCCTAAATATTGAATCTTGTGCAGAAAAAAAAACACTTTTCTTTTGATTATTGAAAATCTTATTCTCTCTCACAACTTAAGATATTACCTGGAGGTGTCACTTGTACTCCTGAAGAGAATTTGAGTAGCCTAAAGATTTTTTTCCATCGTGAGTTTGAATGCGGTTGGAGCATTTGGCGGGCCAAAACTTGTAGTTTGTTAAATACCTTCTACCCGCGGCACATGAAATTCTTTTTTTTTAAGTGATCCTATTTAGTGCTCTATAGTCGACACACATATGATATGTATCATCTTTCTTTTGTACTAAAAGTACTGGTGAATAGAATGGAGAGGAGCTAGGCCTCACCATCCCTTTTTCCACCAATTCATGCACTTGCCTCATGATCTCTTGTTGAGCTTGTGAAACTCAATAATGAGGTTTATTAGGCGGTGAGCTTCCTAGTAGAAGCTCTATTGCATGGGCATCATCCCCTCATTTTTGAGGTACCTCACTAGAGATGTCATCAATGAAAACATCTTGGAATCCATTTAGGAAATTAGACAACTATAATTCCTCTTGATTCCCTTTATTGCTACTTGTGAAAACATTAGAATCATTTACACATTCTCTAACAAAAATCATATTTGCAAAAATAGAGCTTTTCATTGACTTATCAAAAGCAAGCGTATTTACCAGGGATATGGTGTTCCCCAAATCATTAGCATCTATGTACATGCTCTTTTCCCTGTAGGTGAAATAGATTCTCCTTTCAGGGAACTTCATGTTGGCAGCCATGCAGTTGACCATGGTGCCCCTACTAGGATACCATCCTCATGTTGGAGAGGAGAGATCAAAAAAAGTCTTCTTTGTCGGCGTAGCTTTGGACATGAAGCTTCAACTTCCCAATCGAGGGAGTAACGGAGGCTTGCTATCCCTTGAAAGCTCCATCGGCAGTTACAGTATCTCCCATCTCAAAAGCTTGAATGCCCAACTTAGTGGCAAACTCCATTGATATGAAGTTGTGAGTAGAGCAAGGGTCAAAGAGAATAAGGGCATCATGCTCCCTTACTTTTCCCCAAGCATAGGAGAGGTGTGAGCCTTTGCATGAGTATCCTCTTTTGGAGCTTCAACCATGGAAGCTCTAAGAGTGTCATTGAGTACATTTCTTTTGGGGCAAGAACGATAACCATGTCCTTGCTCCCCACACTTAAAGCATTTATGGTCTTTACGAAAGGCCTCTAATTCTTTGAGAGAGAGCTTATTTTTACCTTTGTAAGCTCCTTTATCCTTTGCCTTGTTGTTGTTGGTGTTGGTGTTGCCTTGGAAAGAGTTTTGGGCATTGCTCTTCCCTTTAGCTTCATTTTGATCCTTGTTTTCCATGGGCTTGAAATTTCTTCTCCCCCCTTGTTGGAAATTGATCCTTGAAGCAACCATAGTGTGGTGGATGACTTCGGTGATAGTGTTAGGCCATTGTGAGTTGACATACTCGGTTGTTTCTTCAGGTAATACCACACAAAATCGTTGCTTTTTTTTGGCAAATTCTATCCTTTGAAAGACTGTAGCTTTGAGATGTAAATCCCAAAAATTGTCTACATATTTGTGGATAGACTCGTTGAAGATTAGCTTCAAACTTTGCCATTCGGTGAGCACTTTGTCCTTGGCATCGCTTTCAAGGAACTGCTTCATGATGGAAACTCGTAGAGTTTTTCATCTCTTTGGGGCCTTGCCATTGCCACGAAAGCCAGCCCACCATTGACGAGCAGATTTCTAGAAGTGCATAGCTACATGGCATAGCTTAGAGGACTCCATGAAGCCCTCGTCTCAAAGGCCACATCAAATTGTTGGATGAAAGCCAATACTTTGTCAGTGGCACCAAAGGTGCAATCATAGGTGAGAAAAGAGATACTCTTTCCTCCATCTTTGAACTTCTTGAGATTTTGTGATCTTCGCCATGCAGGGTATGATTTGCGATGTCCTCCCCTCTTGTATTTTCTAGGAGAATAGCCATAGCTCTCATCGGAAGAGAAGGAAGGTGAAGAAGAAGGAGAAGAGGGTGACCGCTTTCTTGTCTTTTTCTTCCTTTGTTTCCTCTCTTCCCTTTTGGAGTGACAAGGAGAAGGACTACGGGTTGACCATTTCCTCTTGGGAGGAGTTGGCGATAGTCTAGACCACCGTCTTCATGGAGCCACATCTTAGAGGAACTTAGGGATTCACTTCTTTCTCGTTCTTTGGATTCCTCCTCTCTTATGGGAGAGTCTTCTTTTGGAAGTCTCATCAAGAGGCCTCCTAAACTCTCTCTCCTCTTAGAGAGGAAGAAAAATACCATAAGCACGAAGTTGTTGGGTAACTTCGGCTTGCAAGGTAGGGTTGCCCATAGCTTGATGCAACCTAGTAATAAGATAATTGATAAACATGGGGACATCATCGTTAGCACCTTCATGTGCAAAATCAAAGTTACCAATGTTCATTATACTCTCTTGGTTATTGTCCGCCATGCTAATTATACTTATGTGTTTACTTAGTGTATCCTTTGCCAATTCAAAACCTTAGTTGCTACTCCTCTTAGCCTTTGAAAATAAGCACTTAAGTATCTACACCCACGGGTCAAATTGGTTAATTATAGAGAGTAGTGGGGTGGGTCTAACATAACAGAATTGTCGAGAGATAGCTCCTTTCAGACTTCTTATAGCTCAATAATGGAAAATCCATTGGCAAGTCTAAAAAGACCCCATTATTAAGACCAAAGCTCCCGAGGTGTGCACCATATCCCACATAGTGGGCTCAACAAAATCGATAATAGATCCCAGTCCCACTTACCTTAATATAATTAAAGAAATCAACCATTAATAGGCTACTTAAGGACCTCTCTTATTAAGCAAGAAAAGAGAAACCAAACGCTCTGATACCAATGTAATGGAAATGGCCTATGAACTTTGGGAATAGCAGAATTAAGAAAATTAGAGTGAGCATTTTTGTGAGATTACTTTGAGAACATAGAGGGGGAACTCAATTGATGGTAGCAACATAAACATAGTACTTAATTAACTTGGCATAAACAACACTTTTGCAAGAGAGAGAGTACTCGAGAACATGACAATAGTTGAGGACCGGATTTACTTGGAGCCGGTCCCCCCTCCAAAAGGCGTTTGTATTATAGATTCTCCCATCAAGAGAGACTTGGTACAATACAATCTTTGTGTTCCTTGTGACCTTGGTGATGCTATGAAGATGGAAAGCTTCATGCATCACGAGCATAACATAAACTTTGCAAAAAAAATTAACTATCCCAAGGCCTCAAACACCTTCGAAGGTGGAGAGAGCTAGCGTAGAATGAGGGTAGGGAAGAGGAAGAAGAATCATTCATAGGAGAAACAAATAGTTCCTACTTATCATCACTCTTCTTGCTTAACATAGCATAATAGCATAGTAATGAAGATGAAGAAGATGGCAAGCTTAAGCATCGAAGCATGGCTCTTAGTTGGATTTGCATTCCATAGCCAAGAGTGTTGGTGTAGGCTCTCCACTTCTCAACAAGCTTGGAGAAGGAGATGGAGCTCTTGCACTTTGCACTTCACACAATCAGAGAATGTGTGTGTGTGTGTGTGTGTGTGTGTGTGTGTGTGTGTGTGAGAGAGAGAGAGAGAGAGAGTATACCCCCCTCTCATGCTTGGTCCACCTCTCTCTCTCTCTCTCTCTCTCTCTCTCTCTCTCTCTCTCTCTCTCTCTCTCTCTCTCTCGTATTATTTAATTATTTCATTTGGACATGTGTCCACTTTTTCCTCTTTGAGAGAAAGAACTTAATTATGTATTTTTATGCATCTAAATTCTCATTGGACCACTTTAAAACCTATCCACTAGGATTCAAGCACCTCATGAGGGCCACATGTGGAGGATCATTTGAACATGTGTTTTTTATGTTTCTTAAGTCATTTGGTTTGAATTGAATACTTCAAGCACTTAGTCAATCAAGCATGGAAATGTTTTATGCCTCTTGAGACTTTACCTTTGAATTGAAGACTTCAAGAACCTTAGTCATTCAAGCATGTGAGAAGCACCTCAAGCTTTTGGACAAGGTTTCCACAAACACTTAGCTAGCCGACATGCACCTCATGTTTGGGTTGGATTCCCACCTCAAGGTCAGTCCTAGCTTGCCTAAGGTTAAAGGACTTTTTAACACTAACTTTTGGAGGCCTTTAATGAGGCTAATCCTAAAGTCTTTTAAGCTCCATTAGATGCACGTTGCTTTTTGATATACTACCTCCTTTTGGACCCCTATTGAGATGTAACCGTCTCTCCTCTTGGTCCCTTACTGAGGTAAATCTAAAAGCACTTATTGCACATTGCTTTTTGATAGACCGTCTCCTTTTGGACCCCTATTGAGATGTAACCATCTCTCCTTCCTTGCTGAGGTAAATCTAGAAGCACTTATTGCACATTGCTCTTTGGTAAACCATCTCCTTTTGGACCCCTATTGAGATGTAACCATCTCTCCTCTTGGTCCCTTGCTAAGATAAATCCCTTGCTCTTTGGTAGACCGTCTCCTTTTGGACCCCTATTGAGATGTAACCATTTCTCCTCTTGGTCCCTTGTTGAGGTAAATCTAGAAGCACTTATTGCACATTGCTCTTTGGTAGACCGTCTCCTTTTGGACCCCTATTGAGATGCAACCATTTCTCATTTTGCTCCCCTGTTGAAATAGGTCTAGAAGCACATATCTATATCCTAACTCTTGTTCCCCTTTTATCTTCCCATATTAAATGATCAGTTTAATATGAGAAAATCATTTCGTAAAGTTAGATATTATATTTTATGACATGAGACTCTTTGAGATCTCCGCAGCTGATCAGAACTCGTACTAGCCTGTGTGGAAGTGGCTCGAGAGCTGTCTGGACAGGAGGTGATACATCAAAAAATGTCACTTTTTGGAATTCAACCTCTTTCACTGGCTGTCTATGCATATTAGTCTCATTAAAGACAACATCACTGTTACGGATTACTGATCTACTTTCTAGATTCCATAAACGATAGTCAAATTGACCATCTACACCATAGTCAATGAAGATGCATTTCCTGGACTTAGGATCTAGCTTAGAAAGCAACTCCTTGGGTACATGTGCATAAGCTTCACAACCGAATGTGCGGAGTTTTTCATAAGATATTTTATGTCTTGACCATAACTCCAAAGGTACGCGAAACTGTAATGAAGCATGTGGTGATCTATTGATCAAGTACACGGCTCTGTATAATGCTTCAGCCCAAAATGCTTGCAGTAAATTAGCTTGTGATAGCATAGACATAATCCGCTCTTGGATGATCCTATTCATTCGTTCCACAATACCATTTTGTGCACGGGTATAAGGAGCTGTAAACTCACGCTTAATTCCCCTACTTGAACAAAAGTCTGTAAACTCTTTGGAGACATATTCTCCACCATTTTCTGAGCGCAAAGCTTTCAACTTATGTTCAGACTGAGCTTCAACACTAGATAAGAACTTCTTCGGGAGCAAGAAAAGGTCTCATCTTTAGACTTCATGGCGTAGACCCAAACATGCCGTGTTGCATCTTCAATGAATGTAACATAATAGGATGCACCACCATGGGATTTAGAAGGCATAGGCCCACATAAATCACTGTGCACAAGCAAAAGAATGTGTACAATGTGTTCGTGTTTGTTTTCCATATTGACAGTGCTCACGAAAGGGAAAATCAAAAAATCACAAAGACGGTAAGTAGCCTTTACAAGAGAGTGTCTCCATTTCCTTCTTTGACATATGTCCTAACCGGCTATGCCACAAAGAAATGGTTGGCAGCTCGGTTATAGAAAGAACGTTGTTTTTATCAAATACATAAAGAGGATAAAGTGAACCAACTTTAGAACCATGGGCTAGAATAAGATGACCCTTCGCAACACACCAAGACTGTTGATAAAAAGTGACTTTGTAACCCGTCATCAAGACGTCCAACCGAAATCAGATTGCGTGTCAAGGTTGAAACATGATGCACATTATGGATGATGAATTTCACCCCATTTGCCATAACCATGGCAATATCACCTATGCCAACAATGTCACAAGAGTAATTGTCACCAAGTGTAACAAAGCCAATGGTTTCCTCGTATGTACCTATGAGGTGTGACATGCAATGAAGCACCCGAATCAAGAATCCAGGTATGGGATACTTCACCACTAATAAGGAGTCTAGCTGGCATAGAACTTTGCAAAGATAGAGTTTCTTGTGCATCCTAAAAGAAATCATTATTTTTAGTCAACATATTAATGTCTTGTGCATCATTGTCATCCTGAACCATGTTCAGCTCTTCAATTTTAAACCGAACTCTTTGGTTTCTCCTCTTTATCATCATGATCTTTGCCTTTACCTTTGCCCTTCTCTTTGTCACGCTTCTAAGCATAACAATCCTTCTTTATGTGACCAAACTTATCATAGTAATGGCATTGAACATTGCAGCAACCACGAGACTTTGATCTACCCTTTGATGCATCTCTATTGCCCTCTTTCTTGGACTCACGTTGCAAAGAACAGCCCATTACGTTGTTTATCATCCCTTTGTACATAATGAGCTTTGCCATATTGCGAGCTAGTCATGGTCTTCCAACGCATCTTCTATGAGAAAAGTGCACTAGTAATATCATCTTATTTTAGCGTACCATTAGGAGCAAAATTACTAACAGTTGTGCAAAAGATATCCCAAGAGGGTGGCAACGAACAAAACAAAAAGATTACTTTCATGTCATCATCAATGGTCATGTGATGTGCAAGAATCTGGGCAAAAAGAGAATCAAAATCATTGATATGGCTAACAACGCTAGCTGACTCCTTCATACGAAAGTTGAAAAGTTTTTGCATCATGAAAACTTTATTGCTAGCCGTATCCTTTTCATAAGTGTCACATAATTTCTTCCATAAACATGAGGAGTCTCGCAATCTAACATTGAAAAGTACACTGACTCACCAAGGTGCGGTCTAATCATAGACCTACATAGCTCATCAAGCTCCTCCCACTGAAACTAAGTCATGTGCGTGTCTCAGTTCTAACCACATAGGTAATAGGCAACTTTTGCTTCTTTTGGACAAGCACATCATGCATTTGGTTCTTTCAAAGCTGAATATTAGTGCCATCAAACTTCGAAGGGAGAACACCCTGACCATGGGTAACTGACTCCCAAGATGGCTCCACATCCCCCTTTCAAGGGAGAACACCTATACCTTTTTAAAATGATATAATCATCTACACCAATGTTAGGTTTATTGGCCATGTGGCCGATCGCTATCACTAACCGCTACTAACCCTAAGTGTACAGCTATACACTTGTGTGAGCCATTTACACAAAGTAGAGTGTGTGTTGTGCCTAAGTGCATAAGATAGAGAAGACGGAAAGGGGGCACACAGTGTGTGTCGGCTCTCCCCCTCCAACCTGTGTGTGTGGCTATGATGGTGTGTGTGTGAGTTTGTGTGCGTATTCATCTTTCTCTTCCACTGTGCTCCTGGCTCCTCTCCTTCATCTGGTATCAGAGCTATTTCATTCCCGAAATTGCTTCCGCATGCGTGCACTTTCAAGAGTGCAACAGGGTTCCGACTTCAGCGTCGGCAAATTCAGCATTCCAAGAGAGTTTCCAACAGTTGTCCTACGGTTTTACCCTCGTTTTGGAGCCATTCCTGCCATTAGAAACCTCATTTGAGCTACGGTTTAGGAGCTATAGCTTTTAGCTCTCTTTTTGTAGTTTGTGTTGCAGAGCTTCCATAGCCATTACAAGTACCATTGTTGCAATCTCTTCCATCCATGAGAACCCAAGGCTCATTCGGGAGTGTGTAGCCTATTTCAGAGTGGCCTCATACACACACATAGAGTGGGAGTTTAACGGCATTGTCTTCTTTGACTATAGGTACAGATACAGGTACACGTACATGTACATAGAGCTGCTTGGTTAGCTTCCTTTGTGCTTCTTGGCCTCGATTTTGGCTTCAACTACGGCATCGATATCAACTCATATGCTACAGGTTGTAGTGCTTGAGATATTCTAGTTCCACTGGGAGAAGTTTTTTATGCGTACATGCATATGTTGGCACTTTTGATAGTGTTTGAGCTCCTTTGAGAGCAGTTTGACTCCCCGCAGGGATATTTCTTTGCATGCATATGCTTTTGGTGCATGTTTGAGCGTCGTAACAAACTTATACGTCTTTGTGGATACTACCATTGTATGCTTTTGTGGAGCCATCTTTTGGCTAGTATGGCAGTCCCGGAAATTTTTGAGACTTGGTCCAAATGATATCCATTTTTGAGACTTGGCTAGCCGTTTTGCTGCATAACCTACGTTGTTGAGGGTCGATAGCATGACGTTTTTATTGAGCTAAGGTATTCTCAAATGTGGAGATACCTTCGGTGATAGAGGGAGTTGGAGCATTCCTTAGAGGCCTCGCCATAGGACATGTATAGAGTGGTATAGGTGCTTTTGACGCCGAGTTGGCGGTCTATGGTCAGTTTGACAGTTTATGCGCCTCACTTGGTCTCTACACAGTGCGCTTTTGAGAAGCATTGTCTTCTTTTATGCTTTGTGACTGACATACTTAGTCATTTTGTCTCGTATTTTGGTTGACATAGTCCCAAATACAAAGGAGACTCTGCCGAAATTTTCCTAGAATCTTTTGGTAGTTTTTTCATCATGTCTACTAGCAAAGACCATGACATTTATGACATAAAGAAGTTTGATGGCACTAGTTTTCAGCTTTGGAAGAACCAAATGCATGAGTGCTTGTCCAAAAGAAGCAAAGTTGCCTATTACCTATGCGGCTAGAACTGAAGATATGCATATGACTCAGTTTCAGTGGGAAGAGCTTGATGAGCTATGCAGATCTACGATTAGACTGCACCTTGGTGAGTCATTGTACTTTTTAGTGTTAGAATACGAGACTGCTCATTATTTATGGCAGAAATTATGTGACACTTACAAAAAGGATACGGCTAGCAATAAGGTTTTCATGGTGCGAAAACTTTTCAACCTTCGTATAAAAGAGTCAGCTAGTGTTGCTAGCCATATCAATGATTTTGATTCTCTTTTTGCCCAGAATCATGCACAATGTATGACCATTCATGATGAGATGAAAGCAATCTTTTTGCTTTGTTCGTTGCCACCCTCTTGGGATATCCTTTGCACAGCTGTTAGTAACTCTGCTCCTAATGGTACGCTAAAATACGATGATGTTACTAGTGCACTTTTGTCAGGGGAGATGCGTCGGAAGACCATGACTAGCTCGCATTACGGCAAAGCGCATTATGTGCAAAGGGATGATAAACAATGTAAGGGTCGTTCTTCGCAACGTGAGTCCAAGAAAGAGGGCAATAGAGATGCATTAAAGGGTAGATCAAAGTCTCGTGGTCACTGCAATGCTCAATGCCATTATTGTGATAAGTTTGGTCACATAAAGAAGGATTGTTATGCTTGGAAGCGTGACAAAGAGAAGGGCAAAGGTAAAGGCAAAGATCATAATGTAACGAGGAGAAACCAAAGAGTTAAGATTGAAAAACTGAACATAGTTCACGATGACAATGATGCGCAAGACATTAATATGTTGATTATGATGCACAGGAAACTCTATCTTTGCAGAGTTCTATGCCAACTGAACTCCTTGTTAGTGATGAAGCATCCCATACCTAGATTCTTGATTCAGGTGCTTCGTTGCATGTCACACCTCATAGGCATTGGTTTACTACATACGAGGAACCATTGGCTCTGTTACACTTGGTGACAGTTACTCTTGTGACATTGTTGGCGTAGGTGATATTGCCATGGTTATGGCAAATGGGGTGAAGTTTATCATCCATAATGTGTGTCATGTTCCAGCCTTGACACACAATCTAATTTTGGTTGGACGTCTTGATGATTTGGGTTACAAAGTCACTTTTTGTCAGCAGTCTTGGCATGTGCAAAGGGTCATCTTATTATAGCCCATGGTTCTAAAGTTGGTTCACTTTATCCTCTTTATGTATCTGATAAAATCAGTGTTCTTTCTGTAACCGAGCTGCCAGCCGTTGCTTTGTGGCATAGCCGGTTAGGACATATGTCAAAGAACGGAATGGAGACACTGTCTCGTTTGGGCTACTTACCGTCTTTGTCATTTTTTTATTTTCCCATTTGTGAGCATTGTCAATATGGAAAGCAAACACAGACACATCGTACACATTCTTTTGACAAAGAAAGAAAACCATTACAGCTTGTGCACAATGATTTATGTGGCCCTATGCCTTCTAAATCCCATGGTGGTGCATCCTATTATGTTACATTCATTGACAATGCAACACTACATGTTTGGGTCTATGCCATGAAGTCTAAAGATGAGACCTTTTCTTGCTTCAAGAAGTTCTTATCTAGTGTTGAAACTCAGTCTGAACATAAGTTGAAAGCTTTGCGCTCAGACAATGGTGGAGAATATGTCTCCAAAGAGATTATATACTTTTGTTCAAGTAGGGGAATTAAGCGTGAATTTACAGCTCCTTATACCCCTGCACAAAATGGTGTTGCGGAATGCATGAATAGGACCATCCAAGAGTGGATTATGTCTATGCTATCACAGGCTAATTTACCGTAAGCGTTTTGGGCTGAAGCATTATACACAGTCGTGTACTTGATTAATAGATCACCACATGCTTCATTACAGTTTTGTGTACCTTTGGAGTTATGGTCAGGACATAAATTGTTTAATGAAAAACTCCGCACATTTGGCTGTGAAGCTTATGTACATGTACCCAAGGAGTTTCTTTCTAAGTTAGATCCTAAGTCCAAAAAATGCATCTTCATTGGCTATGGTGTAGATGGTCAATTTGGCTATCATTTATGGAAGCTAGAAAGTCGATCAGTGATCCGTAGTAGTGATGTTGTCTTTAATGAGACTAAGATGCATAGACAGCCAGTGAAAGAGGTTGAATACCGGAAAGTGACATTTTCCGATGTATCCCCTCCTGTCCAGAATGTCCGGACAGCTCCCGAGCCACTTGCTACACAGGCTAGTACGAGTTCTGATCAGACATGGAGATCTCAAAGAGTCTCACATCCGCCAGAACATTTTGTTCCAGGCGTGGATTTTGTTGTGCTGACAAATAGCGGTGAGCCTTCTTGCTACAAAGAGGCTATGCTAGCCAATGATAAAGTTATATGGGAACATGCTATGAAAAAGGAGATGTCTAGTATTGCAAAGAAAAAAACATGGGAACTTGTTACATTGCCAAAAGGTAGGAAAGCATTGCCTTGTAAATGGATTTAGAAGAAGAAGATTGACCATTACAAAGCTCGTTTAGTGGCCAAAGGTTTCAAGCAAGAATATGGTGTCGATTTCCAGGAAATCTTTTCTCTAGTGGTCAAGATGACCATACTAAGAATGTTACTTGCTTTGGTTGCTAATGAAGATATGGAGCTTGATCAAATGGATGTCATTACACCTTTCTTACATGGTGATCTCAAGGAAGAGATTTATATCCAGCAACCTAAAGGGTTTGTGCTGATCTGTAAGCTTCTAAAAAGTTTCTATGGCTTGAAGCAATCATCCAGACAATGGTATCAAAAGTTTGATGCATTTATGCGTTTCCTAGTCTATAAGCACATTAATGAGGATCCATGTCCTTACGTGAAAAGACAACCTAATGGACAGCTTTTTATGCTTATCCTTTATGTAGATGACATGCTTATTGCTGGTCATTCCAAGAAGGACATTGCTGACTTGAAAACCAAGCTAAAAAGTCAATTTGACATGAAAGATTTGGGTGAAGCCAATCACATTTTGGGTATGCGCATTACTCATGACCATAAGAAGAAGTTGGTGTACCTTTCTCAAAAGGAGTATGTGCACAAGGTTCTTGATCATTTCAACATGCGAAAGGGGAAGGCTTTGAGAACTCCATTTCTTGCATATTTGAAACTTAGCAAGAACGACTGTCCCAAATTTGTTGAGGAAAAAGTTTCGATGGCTAAGGTTCCTTATGCTTCAGCTTGTGATAGTCTCATGTATGCCATGGTGGCTAGAAGACCTGACATTGCACATGCAGTGGGAGTTGTCAATAGATTTATGTCTAACCCTGGTAAAAAGCATTGGGATGCTACCAAGTCAATTCTCAAATACTTGAGTGGCACTGCAGATAGACAATTATGCTATGGTCGTGGAGAGTCATCCATTCAGGGATTTGTAGACAGTGACTATCCAGGCTATGTTGACAGTCGTAAATCAACAACAAATTGGATTTACAACACTTGCTGGTTTTGCTATTTCTTAGAGATCATTCTTCAAGACTATACATCCATTTCTACCACAGAGAGGAAGAGTATGTTGCATTGAGTGAGGCATGCAAAGAAGCTATTTGACTTACTTGCATAGTGAAAGATCTTGGATCGGAGTAGTGTACACCAGTTCTTCATTGTGACAGTCAAAGTGCTATTGCCTTGGCTAACAATCCATTATTTCATTCCAGAACAAAACACATTGATGTGTGTCATCACTTCATTTGTGAATGCCTGTCAAACAAGAGTGTTGAGCGGAGGACCACACCTATACATTTTTGCTCACACTCATGTTTTTGTAAACACTTATTGTAATAAATGTCTTTTCGACAGTTCATTTTTTCATGGAGCCGATTCAGTGTAATTAGCGAGACTCAATTGAGTTTCCAGCTTGTATTCCCCAAGTAGTTTCACCTGCTTATGTAATTAGATTAGATCTGTTTTCACACCTCCAAGGCTGAGTTATAAGAGCCAATTTTTGTAAACCTAAGGACACAATTTTGAATCATTAATCAAGGTGAGTTTTTGAGCGCCGTGACTGTGTCAGAGAGAGAGAGAGAGAGAGAGAGAGAGTCTATCCTCTTGCTACGCGAGCTACGGAGCCGCCATTGGAGAAGCGACACCACCATTGTGTTAGCAACGGCGAGAGATACGCTCCGATACCAAGCGTGCGCACATTCGGCTTCTACGCGAGGTGAGCTCTCACGAGCTTCTATGTGAGTTTTCTCCCTACCTATGTGTCAAAATTGAGCGTGCCATATATCTATACAACTGCAGCGAGTAGAGTTACACATTAGTACCATCGGAGTCAAGATTCGGTCACCTGTATTTTTCGGCCTGTCTTCATACACGTTTACCGCACGGAGTGGTTACAGGTTGAGATTGTATTGTAGATTCATAGGGTATTGTCCTTACCTAGTGTAGAGACCCCCCTTTGAGTTTGAGGCTGATTCGATGACTCTAGATCATGTTTCGGATAGCATTTGTTCGTAGTACGGATTTCAATCACTTGTGTATTTGAGAACTTAGATTTGATTTCCTTGGTAGTGATTGTCATTAGAAGGTCGAGTAGGTGATTTGACACCCACCTATTTGTTTCCATGTGCCTACGGGTCAAGCTCCGTCCTCGTCTGACATTCTTGTTTGTCGGTTGAGTTCTCGCTATCTCCACCGCTAGCGGCGTAACGGCCACAACATTTGGCGCCGTTGCCGGGGAAGAGAGCCCTAAGTAGGTGACCTTAGACTAATCCTACTAGGTGATTTGTTTTGTTACTTTATATAGTTTAGTTAGAAAGGTCTAGGAGTGGTGGACTCCGAGGATCTTTGAGAGGTACTAGGAAACTTGTGGTATTCCTGGGTCTTTCGTGTTTGACAGTTTTTTAGTTTAGATTAGATTGATTTTTGTTGATTTTTGTTGGTGTTGAGTGGTTGTTGAGATTGAGGTATTTACTAGTCCGTGTGTGGCAGTGAATCTCCTTATACTCACAATTGCAAAAACCCATTTTATGATTAGAAGTAGCTTAGGTAGGACTTGATTTAATCCTGATCTGGTGCTTGATGTATTTGTTTGCATGTTAGATCACTAAACCATTGATTTGGTAGTGAAACTTGCATAAACAAAGTTCAGAGAAATTTTCTGTGAGATTGAGTGTTGCTGAGCACTTAGGAGAGCTCTTGGAAGAGTTCTGTGTTGAAAAACTGGAATTCTGCAACTTTAAACATCATACGCGTATGATGTCTTAGGGGCTAAACAGAGACCAAAACAGAAAATTTAACATTACTAGAGTGTTTAGAAGGGGGGTTATACCCTAAGATCAACTTAAAACAAGGGCTTTAACTAGAAACTCAAAATACCAAGTCAGAGTACAAAAAACGCAAAGAATAGGGAAAATTGATTCAGAGCTCATTTTTGCATTCAGACTTGATAAAAACACTTGAAACTCAAAGATAAACACTTGGAGAAGCTTAAAATTGAAAATTGGGCAAATCTGTGAAAAAAGACATCATATGCGTATAATGTCTTTTAGCACTTGCTGAAGTGATTTTTCAAATTTGACTTGACTAGGTTGTTACAAATACTGTGCAAAGCTCAAATATCAATTTTGGACGGAAATTGGGCAAAAAGACATCATACGCGTATAATGTCTTTTTCCTAATTCTGGGCATATTTTGATATTTTGCTATCACAGATCCTTTGTACTAGTTGTCTAGAGCTTGTATTTCAAGTTTCATGTCATTTGGATCACATTTGACCCCAAGTAAGTCAAAAATCGAGAAATTGCCAAGAAAAGCCTAATCTAGCCATAACTTGCACAAACAAAGTTCAAATTGAATTTTGTGAGTGGACAGAGTATAAGAGTGCTACTGGGAGTGAGCAAAGCAAAAATATCCAAAATCTATGAAAAAAGACACATACGCGTATAATGTCTTTTTGAGCAAATCTGATACAAAATTTTCACTTGAGGTAACAGAAGTCTTCCAACTGACAAAACAAACCATTTGACCAAGTATCATTCAGTTTGGATCACTTTTGATCACAGAGAATTGGGATAAACAAACTGCCGAGACTGAAAAGTTAGATTCCTCTAGGGGGATTGATGAATTTGAGATCCGGTAGATATCTCCAGAATAACCAACCAAGACAAAGAGAACAAGCCAATGTTATATCAACCGAGGAGAGTGTAAACCAAAGTGTAGTGCGACCGTTAGAGCCGATCCTTGAAGGAAGTATTTTTGATAATTCTTCAGAGAGATCTTACGAGTATTTCACAAAACACTTAGGATACTTGAACTTAAACGAAAGAGAAAACATGACAGCAGGACCATCAAACCCTTCAGCCACAATGAAGCTATTGTTCATAAAGTATCAATACGACAATGAGCAAGGTGCCAAGATCTACAGAGATGGTATGGACCGCTATTGTGTAAAGATAGAAGATAGACCGAGTGAGTTCAAGGACTTAGTGCTTATGAGCTATAGCGGAGATAGGTACCTAGATGACGAAGGTATCATGTACTTGGTAGTCCTGAATCCTAACATTGTGGACAAGTGGGGATTGATGGGCACAAAAGCCAAAGTAGATGAGGAACCTGCGGAGAAAGCACCAACAATGAGCTTCCCTAATGCGAGATTAAGGCCAGAAAATGAAACTTTGAGAATCAACACAGACAACGTCTACGTGGGGTTATACAAGTTTAATAATGGAGAGGAAGATCTCTATTATAGATGTGAGGAACCCTACGTCGATGAGTTGACAGACCGGAAAAGACTTTATGTCTTCACCTATATAGAGGGATCAAAAACGAAAATTATCGCATACGACAAGTATGGAAGACGATACGCAGCAATCGATAAAAAGGATTTGGAAGGATATACATACTTTGGGGGACCACTCCATCAGTATTATGTCACTCCTAGTGCACAAAGACCAGCACCTACAAATGTAGTGCCAGACCCTATAGCAACAGGTGGAATAGGAAGAACTCATGTGGCTGATTCTTTCAGTCAGCCTCAGTATTCTATGCCAAGCCCCATGGGAACATTACATTCCAAAGAATCAATGGCTACGAATCGGGGTAGTGTGGTTCCTATCTCTACACATACCACAGCAGGTCCGACATTCGCAGTCACACCATCACATTTGCCTCCTAGTAGTAGATTCGTGGCAAGGGAGCCAACGAGAGCAACCCACGACATCCATGATGTACGAGAACGATTAAGTCAAGGCGTGGGAGCATTGAGATTGGTGGCAGACAATAGACGCATGAGACCATCCCAGGTAGCGAAGTGCATGCCAAAGAAGTATAGTGGCTCAGGAGATTCGTATGCACATGTCTCACTCTTTAATCAAGTCTAAGAGCTGAGCAGATAAAAAATTTTCACACACAATACGAAGGATTTTGTCTTACTTTAGAAGGGACGGCATTGACATGGTTTCAACCACTGAATGGCGGAGGTTTCCATGACATTGACCATTTGCTACGAGAGTTTGCCAAGGAATTTTCGAGATATCCCAAATATATGCTTTCAAACAGAAGGAGCAAGAAAAGGTGAAGGAAGCTTTGCTTCGCTTCAAACAATACATAGAGAGATGTCAAGTACGGGAACGACCACAAGATGATAGACTATATGTCCTCTTTATAGAAGGGCTGAGAAATGACACTCTCAAGAAAGACTTGCACCTGAAAGCTTGTACAAGTTTTGAGCAAGTGACCAGAGAAGCATTGTACTTAGTGGATAATTGTGCGGTATGGAGAGGTGACAACGGATACTGATGTCGCATCCAGTAGCTCATCATCCGTAGCTAGCGAGACCACCACTAAGAAGAATGTCCAAACAACAATAGTGCCGAACATGGAACAAATGATAGAGGATGCTATAAGCAGATTAGCACCATACCCTAAACCAATGCCAAAACTAACGAAATGGTGTGCGATTGAACAAAAATGGACAAATCACTCAACAGAGGAGTGCTATTACAACAAAGGTTATATGAAGGAGCGCTAGTATGCGCCTCCAGCTCAAATAGCACCACCTTAGGTACATCCAATACCTCGATACCCAACGGGAAACGTACCAGGACCTATGGGGATAGAAAGACCACAGCCAGTATTGGGGCAACAACCACCTCTACCCGGAGCAACACCAGTGAGCATTAGATATGCACCCACCCTAGAGAATCAGGAAGAACAAGCTTTAGTGCCTGTTCAGACTTATTACAAAGATTCCGGGGCACTCATGGCTCCTACTGTGTATTACCCACGTGGAGAATCAAAACAACTAGAACCTTGGAGCATGATGGGAAATGTTGGACCACCAACAGCCACACACGCCTCAGATGAAGAGAGGTATAGCTTGGACGCAAGGACACTTATGTTCATAGCTCATGGAGGGTTGTCAGGCCAAAGACCAGCTTATCCACAAAGGGCAAATCAAGGGACACAAAGACCGGCATTAGGACCCTGTTATAAGTGTGGAGGTGACCATTTGATGAATGTTTGTCCACACACAGAGATCATTAGAATAAATGCATATTGCACAGAGTGTGGTGTCACTCACTTCATTGAGGATTGTTCAAAGAATCCCAACAAAGTGCAAAAGACGACATTGAACATGCTAGAGTCGATTCCTACTAGCAGTGGCTCTGAAAATGAAACTCTGATACCAACGCAAGTTGTTACTAGAGCTCAAGCGAAGAAAACCACTAGAGAATCAGAGAATGGAAAGTCAGAGACTGAATTGGCTAGTCAAGGACGACGGAGCCATAGAAACACATGGAAAGCTAGGAAAGCACGCATGAAACTGAAAAAAGAACAGCAAGACGCGATTCTAGCTGAGGAATTAAAACAAACAAAAGACAGATTAGAGAAACTTGAGAGTCAAAACAGAATATGGGAAATGGACTCTGAAAAGTCGAAACTGAAGAGCGTCAAAGAGACAATGAGCGTGAGCTCAGGGGGATCAGTGTTAGTCGACAAAGTACACGAACCATTGGATGCACTGATGAGAGCTTACGAAGCGAGATTAAAGAGCAACCAAACACAAGAATAACGGTGGTTGACTTATCCAAACGTGGAATTGGAAAAGCAGAGACTCGAAATGTGTGAAAGAATGATCGAGACTGCACAAGCCTTGTTAGAACCACCTAGAGAACCAATGAATTGTGGAGCGGAAAACCCAATTCATCAAGAGACTATCCTCTCACGTGTAGTTGAAAAGCCTAACAGTGCACAAAAGCCTGAAAAAATACACGGGGATGAACGCATAGTGATGAACACAACAGATCAAGAAATAGAGAGTTTTCATCCTGTGATACAGAGGTCTTACGGAAGGGATGAGGATTACAATGAGTTTTGGAAATAAGTGAGAGAGGCAAACTTTGCAAACGAGCTGAGTTGTCAAGCTAATCAGACTAATGGGGAAAAGGACATCAGGAATCCTCCCATAGAGGAATTTGAGGCAGGATCTCAAGTGGACTTAGATTTGCATTCTTACTGGGGAGATGGAGGCTCTGTTAGAACAATAGAGAGTAAACCTCATTCGCTGAATACCTTACCTTCATACTTAGGAGAATACGAAGCAAAATCTGAGATTAGAGCGCTTCCCTCACGAGGAATCTCTTCAGAAAAAGTTATGGACTCGCAAGGATTGATAGAGATTTTGTCAACACCAGTGACATGCACTAACACCCTAGTTGATCTTTTGAGACTACGACCAAACATGTGGGAAACTATAGGAAAATGCTTGGAGAAATTTGGGATAAAAGACCCAACTGCAAAACTACAAGAGGGCATACGAGAGCTGAGTAAGCCACAAAAAAACGCTAAGCCTGTACCTTTGAACAAGGTCAGAGAGTATTGCGAAGGCGAAGAGGGGAATACAACCTTACCAGTTGAATTCCAGGGAGTTAACACAATGGCAATACTTGACAGCGGGGCTGGGATAGCCATTGCTACGAAAGAAATCTGGAAAAAATGGGGAAAATCGACGAGGTTGAAACTCCAACTAGCGGACGGACATATGGAGAGACCTTTGGGACTATTAGAGAAAGTCGTAGTGACTTCTTGCGGAATTGAGTACGAGCATACTTTTGCCATTGTTGACTTTGGCAAGGAGAATAACTATGATATTATACTTGGAAGACCGTTCATGAGACAGTTGAAAAGAGTCCTACCGTGTGGCGAGAGAGATATTTTGAGCAAGAAAAAATCCGAGCAAATGAATGAAGAATTAGTTGGAACATTTGAAGCTTTTCTTGTGCCAAAAATTTATAGGTAGTTTGCATCGAGCCTGCATCTCTAGCCAATGGTATTGATTATGTATATGTAGCTCAAGCCCCATGGATCATTACTCTCTCAACTCATAACAAGACCTCATCATTATTTTTCACTTATTTAAAAACAATAATCACTTCACACACTCTTTCCTTTGGAAGGCCAAAAACTATATACCAAAAAGAAACATACCATTTAATTTGTGGCCAAAGACTTGTTAGAAAGACACATATGAAGTAGGAAATGTCATAGTAATAATTTCCAAGAAAAAGCATGCAAGAAACCGAGATTGTGACATAACAGAAAAGTATTCATAACTATCAAGAACCCTGGGGATTCATAACTAGTATTATTGACATGAGCTTGGACCAAAGGACACCTCCATAGCAATGTATCTCAATAGTTTTCAACACATAAAACCCACACCACAAACCATATTAAAATAATTCCCACAAAACTACAACTCAAAGGCACACGATCCAAGCACACATCCACCCATGGGAACTAGAAATACTGTAATGTGCTCTCCAATACCATATCAAATTACCCTTGCCAACAAGGGAAGTTGTATAGGAGTGCAAAGAAACATTGATCCTTTTTTTCCCAGCTCTTAGACTTGCATCCTTTATAGCACCTCTTAGGGAAAGAGAAACCATGACCATTAAACTCTATTTCTTTAAAAAAAAGTTCAATTTTTTAAAGAAATAACTCCCGCTCATAAACTCTAGTTCTAAAAAAGGACTAAGGACACAACCAATATACATAAAATTCTATCACAATGGCTCCATAGAGTGCACTATCAAAATGCATGCCATTTCAAAAAAAGCAAAACAATTTCCAACAGATTTTTGGAGCTTTGTGGGTACAAGCATGGATTTGATTGATAGCCCCCAACTCTCCCGACCTCTTTTGCTTGGAGAGATAAACATCGTTGTCTCTATATTTACATTCTTGTTGTACAAGTCCTTATGTTAAGAATTATGAAATAATGTATTCATCTCAAGCAATCAGAATATTTTGTACTTTTTCCTATAATAGAGTTCAGTTTTGATTATCATCCTTTGTGTACTCGAGTACCTAGCAAGTGTCAAGAGCACTAACATTTTCTCTAGATCATTTGTTATTTTTGCAATTTCACAATCCCAATGTTGAACAATGTACCAGATGAAATTTTTAGAAGAACACGGTTTGCATTGAGACCTATTGGATCATATTCAGATTTATTACCTAGAATCTCCAAAAATTGCCTTATCAAATTTGCAGGCAATAGTCCATGGAGTTAAAAATAGCTAGAACAATATGCGAGTCAAACTCGGGTGTGCATGATTAAAGATACACTTGCTAGTCTGAACATCCCATCCCTTTCTCCTCGTTGTCCATGGTGCAACCACTTTTAAAAAATTAGCTTGGTGATCTTTACCAAACTCTCTTGACTCCTAGATCCTTGCTTTGCTCCTATGCCACCTAATTATTTTCCTGCCTGCTCATGTTGTTGCCCGACTCTTGCCATCTATATGCCTTCTAATCTTTTTCTCCCTAAGGCATAAATGAAGGTTTATGGTAATAAAGGAATTATGCTCTCTTCTTTGTAAAAGTCTTGAAGGTTTGTTCTCTTTTTCGGCCTAGTCAAAGCCGTCTAAAAGTGACCATGTCGACACGGAAAGCTTGGGATGGGTGGTTGAAACAAAATGGATAAAGCTAATATCTGAATAAAAATCGAGTCTAAATTTGTCTTAAACTCACCATGTCGACATGGATACTTTGGGACAATTGAGAGAAGCCATTGAAACTGTACTGGGACAAAGACCTTGCTCATCTATGCTTATTAAGTCACTTTGCAGTACTAGCCATGGTGAAGCTCCACACAACTTTCACACAGTTTGCAAAAGTATAATATCTAAATAAAACTGAGTCTACATCTGTTTGAAACTTACCGTGTCGACACGGATATTTTGGGACGATGGAGGAAAGCCATTGAAACCTTGCTGGGACAAAGTCTTTGCTCAACCATTGAAGCTAGTGTTCAGGAAAAGTGTGTCTCAGCTTAGCATTGAGCCGGTTAAAAAATCAAAGCATCAGGTTGAAGGGAGGAAAAGAAGGAGAAATCCGCTTTTAAAATTCAAGACAATAGAGTTAAATTGTAAAAGATGCCCGATATTTTGCATATTTTCTTCTTTGGATCTACCCTAAAGGAAATCGTGTATGTTTGTGAAATTGATTTTTCTCGAACGCTGAGTTTGAAGCATGTGAACCTACTTTTTGAGAGAGAGAGAGAGAGAGAGAGAGAGAGAGAGAGAGAGAGAGAGAGAGAGAGAGGACACTAAAAATTTGTTGAACGAGGCCACATAAGGCTCTGAGAGCGAGTGACATAGAGATGCACCGAGTCTAAGAGACTCTAATTGTTTGGGATGCTACCTTGCTGTGCTCTCTCTGCCAGGATTCTACAACATGCAGGCAACATACGTTAGCAGAGATAGACACTACTGTAGTGCAGTGCATATAAGATGGGGGAATTAAGAGTTTGCGTTAACACGCGCAAGGGTCCAAGGGAGGAATGAAGAGTTGAGGATCAATGGTGCCATTACGCTAGCTAATGCAGGAAGCAAGTGCTTCCATGCAGCTCGCTGCCAAGTGGTGGAGTCAGGGAACTCTCAGTAGAAGAGGGTGGAGATGCTTCTCCCTGGCTTGCTATTCCTACACCTCGCCATCCCATATCAAAGGTGAATCCAGGGCTCGGAATGCATCGCTCCTCCTTGTTGTTTCTCATTAGTAAAAGAGTCAACAATGCTCCATCCCATAAGCAGGAGGAGAAGGTGGATTTTGAAGGCTGAACTGCTTGTGGTGAGCATGCCGTTGTGGAAGAAGAACCTTGCTCGCTCTCTCTCTCTCTCTCTCTCTCTCTCTCTCTCTCTCTCTCTCTCTCTCTCTCTCTCTCTCTCTCTCTCTCTCTCTCTCTCTCTCTCTCTCACACACACACACACACACACACACACACACACATTCTCTGAAAGGGAAATTTACCAAAATACCATTTGTAGAAATTCCCAAGATACCCTTCAAATTTCAAAAACTCCAAAAATACCCCAAGTATTTTTTCATAAATTGTTGTGAGAGTAAATTTATCCAAAACAATTTTTTCTTAAGCTTCTTATAAGATGATTGATTGTCTATCATACAAGATGCTAAAGCAAGAATTCGAACTTGTTATGTAGGCTTTGGAGCTTAATGGCTTCATTATTTTTAGACATAATTGTCTTTTTTGCGAGGCAATTTGTGACAAATTACATGCTAAGCACTCAAAAACGGATCTCAATTGTCGAAAAGGAATAAAGATTAGCAAATCTTGAACATTCCAACCAAAATAGATACAAGGGTATTTTGGGACTTTTTGAAATTTGAGGGGTATTTTGGGAATTTCCACAAATTAGAGGGGTATTTTGGTAAGTTTTCCTTTGTGTGTGTGTGTGTGTGTGTGTGTGTGTGTGTGTGTGTGTGTGTGTGTGTGTGTGTGTGTGTGTGTGTGTGTGTGTGTGTAAGAGAGAGAGAGAGAGAGAGGGGACTTCTATTCAATGCCTTCACAATCACCTTGGCCCCATCTTTACCCTTCATGTTCGTACTACCTCCATGATCTTCATCACCTCCCCCGCCCTTGCCCATGAAGTCCTTGTTAATAACTAGGGTCTCCGCTTTTGCAGCTCATCCTAAAAACTCAAAAAGAGGACTTTGAAAGAGTCTACAGTCCTCTAAAAATTCTGAGAAAGAGCCTGCACAGATGCAGTAGAGTTTTCAAGAGTTTATTTTTTAAGGGTTTTGTTTATTTGGTCACTGGTCAAAATGAAGATGGTTGACCTTCTTGCTTCAACTAGTGTGCCTCCAACAAGATTTTAGCATTTCCTTGCTCAACCAGATCCGATAAATATGGACCCTCATATTTGCCTTTCCTAGCCAAAATCATTGTGTCAAAGCTATTGGTTGTAGCAGCCAATAACCCAAGGAGCCCTTGGAGGGGGGTACCATGTGGGTACATGCTCAAGCAGGTGTGCACTAGGATTCGCTTTGTTCAAATTTTGGAAAATAGAGTACCACCTACTAGGAGTGGGACAACTCCACAAGGTAGTGGAGAGGTTTCAACATGATTACAACAAAGTTAAAGGAAGCTGCAAGAGCGGAGCCAAGTTGTCGAAAACACTAGGGGTTTCACTCTTGTAAGAGTTTCACAAGAAGGGAGGGGAAGATGATGAAGCGCTTGGGGCATGGCAGATTATCCTATGGTTGAGAAGGTAGAGATGTTGACAATAGTGAATTTGTCGAACGAATTATCGTGGATGCTACTACATTCAACTCAGTGAATCTGTTGATTGCTTGAGTAATGCTTGAGGTGTTTAAGGACACTGATAATATGTAAGATAGATAATATGTAATTTTATGCTAAATGTTTCCTATTATGATTTAAATTTTATATGTATTTTGTTGAGTTTTGCTCGTTTTTATGATTGCTCGGAAAGGTTCGCTCGGAGTTTGAAATTCCCCATTTGAAAATGGTCCACGATTGGGGTTACGACCACATATACTTGAGACATATGGAAACCACTACTCGTCTGAACCTAAAAGACCATAGCTACAAGGATGTGAACCGAACACTAGTTGAAGAGTTTGATTCGGCTACTTTGGTAGGATCAGAGTTTCCAGCTTGGTTAGGCAAACCCAAAGAGTTATGGATGTGTGGAGCTTCGAACTGTGGAATTCTGAAGCACGAAGAATGTGTTTTAGAAAGGGCAATTGAAGACAAAACTTATATAGATGAACCCTTTCCAGAGGATGCACTTGAACCATTAGAATGGACACACATTCTAGCAACCCTAGATGTTTGTGCAATTCAAGATGGTCCCACAACGAAGTTCTGTGATAAAGATGGATATGATGTGGTTCTGTACTTCATGATGAGAGTTGTACTCGAAAAGGAGACTGAAAAGATTGATACACCAGACAAGGAAGATGAAGAGGAGATGTTTCACGACATTCCCGATCATCCAGAATGGGGAAATGAAGCTGACAATGAGTCCACAGACAACTCAAGCGAGAATGAGGAAACCATAAAGGATGTCAGATTCTACGACTTCCCAAATCAGACTAAAAAACGCAAACGCTACAAAGAAAAGAGAAAAACGAAAGGGGTTAGAAACAATCCGATGCCTAGGATAAGAGGGAAAAACCAATTCCTAATGCTAGTAAAGGCGGAAGATTGTGTCAAGGACAAGATTTCTGGAAGAATGAGAGGAAATGCGGAAACGAGCTCTCGAAAAGACAAACGAAGCTCAAGAAATCGAGTTCAACCCAGTGAAACGAAAACCGAAACAGATAAAGCGAAAAAGAACATGAGAAACAAGGAAAACAAAGAGTCCAAATTAGAACTCCGAAACAAGTACAGAAAGTTAAAGAAAACTCTGAAAGAAGTTTGGACGACTGAAATCGAGAGTGGTGAGGACGAAAACGCCATTATCAAGAGAAACATGGATGTTTCCTCTCACTACAGGAAATTTACGATAGAGGATAGGAAGGTGATAATGACCCAGCCTATCCGAGAAAGAAAGGAGAACGAATCCTATGATGGACCGGAGGATGCTAAAAAGGTTGATTTAGCAGCTCTAGGAGAGGAACCGAGACCGGTATACATAGCTACAGATTTGTCTGTGGAAAAAAAAGAGAGACTTTTGAGTCTTCTCAGAGAATACAGGGATGTGTTTGTATGGTCGTAGAAGGACTTGAAAGGAGTCGATCCATCAATATGCTAACACACAATTCCTTTGAAACAAGATACTAAGCCTAGTAGACAGAGACCGTACATGTATAATGACACGTTTGCTAAGCGAATCAAAGAAGAAATAGACAAGCTAATGGAAGTTGAATTCATATATGAGATTGAACACACGGACTTGGTATCTCCGATTGTGGTAGTGCCTAAGAAAAACGGGAAACTCCGAGTGTGTGTCAATTTGAAGAAAGTAAATGCTGCGACAATCAGGGACAATTATCCCTTGCCGATAAATGATCATGTTCTAGAACATGTATCGAGGAAAAGAGCATATTCCTTTCTAGATGGATTTTCAAGATATAATCAGCTTGCCATTGTGCCAAAAGATCAACATAAAACAGCTTTTGCAATGGAGTGGGGAATTTATGCGTATCGAGTTATGCCGTTTGGTTTAACTAATGCTCCCGCAACATTCCAAAGGCTGATGACACATGCATTCAAAGAGTACTTGAGGTTGTTTCTAGAAATATACATGGATGACCTGTGTGTACACTCTCTTCTGAGAGATGAGCATCTAGAACACCTAAAAAAGGTATTCAAGAAATGTAGGACATATCGCATTTGTCGCAATCCTGAGAAGTGTGTGTTTATGGTCCAACAAAGCAGAATTCCTGGACATATTGTCTCACATAACGGAATATCCACGGATATGAAAAAGATAAAAGTAATAGTGGATATGCCTAGACCAACCAATGCGAAACAAGTGCAGAGCTTTATGGGACATTGTGGATATTATAGACGATTCATTTACATGTACGCTATAATAGGCCAACCACTTTACAGGCTAATAGTGAATTTCGAATGGACAAAGAAGTGTGAGGAATCCTTCAAGAAACTGAAAGAGGCACTCATTACTGCTCCAGTCTTGAAATCACCAGATTGGGAGAAGATATTCCATGTGCATATAGATGCTTCGGCATATGCAATAGGATGCATCCTGGCTCAGCCAGAAGAAGGAAACATGGATTTTCCAATCTGTTATGCTAGTCGACAGCTCAACAATGCTGAAAGGAATTACACAACAACAGAGCGAAAGGGATTAGGAATGATTTATGCTGTGAAGAAATTTTGGCATTATCTTCTAGCCAATAAGTTTGTGTTTTTCACATATCATCAAGCCTTGCTCTACCTAGTGAACAAACCATGCAATACGGGACGGATAGTGAGATGGTTCATCATCTTATTAGAATTCGACTTCACGGTAGTAGTAAAGAAAGGAAAGACACACCTTAGAGCGGATCACCTTTCAAGGTTGACGAATGGAGAAGACCCTATAGGTGTAGATGACGACATGCCAGATGCGTACTTATTCACCATAGAAATGATACCAAAGTGGTCTCAGGATGTTGTTAGTCTATTAACCTATGGAGGAGAGTTTGATAGAAAAGAATACAACCAGAAACAAGTTACTATTCAGCAATCCAAAAATCTTCAGTTGATTGCAGGAAGGTTGTATCGCTTAGGAACCGATAACATTTTAAGGTTATGCATCAATCCTGAAGAATATAACATATATCTGCGAGAAGCACATGTTCAGGAATGTGCATTTCATTGTTCAAGAAGGAACACGTACAGGAATCTGTTACAACTGGGAGTCTATGGCCAAGAATGAAAGAGAGTGTGCATGAATATGTCACAGTATGTATTACATGTTCGTCAAAACCGCCAGCTGAGTATTCAACATTGTATCAGATAATGATCGCTCCTGAATGGAGTCAATATATTGTTGAATATCTCACAAATAGAACTTTTCCACACAAGCGCGAGATTACGCTTTAATAGGAAATCAACTCTATAACAGAGGAAAGGACAACCAGCTTAGGATATGCGCATCAGAGTCAGAGTATGTGATACTCCTAGAGCAAGCTCATGGAGGAGTAGGTGGAGGCAATTTCTCAGGTGATAAGATAGTAAAAATTGTCTTAGTTGCAGGAATATGGTGGCCGACATTACACATGGACGCTGAGGAATACGTAAAACGATGTGATGACTGTCAGTGGACAAAAGTACCACTGAAAAGAGATGATATGCCGTTTATGTTGGACCTATCTCACCTCCTGCTTACAGGACTCATGCACAATACATCATTGTGGCGACGGACCATCTAACAAAGTGGGTTGAGGCAAAAGCAACTCAAAAAGAAGATGCCAGGACCACGGCACAATTTCTGTATGAATACGTCTTTGTACGATATGGATTACCAATAGAAATTGTGAGTGATTGAGGCACACACTTCATAAATGAAGTGATGGAGATCCTTCTAGACGAATTCATGGTAATACATCGCAAGTCAGCTCCATATCATCCACAAGCCAATGGACAAGCTGAAGCAACGAACAAAACCATATGCATGGTCCTTACAAAGATTGTATCTGAGTCAAGAACTGATTGGGACCAAAAATTGCATTCGACATTATGGGCGTATAGAGTAGCATATAAAACATCCATAGGAACGACCCCATACAACATGTTTTTTGGTTTGAATGTTATTTTATCAATAGAATTTTTAATTCCAACACTGAGAGTAGCTAAGGAATTAGAGTGGACAGGACATGAGCTTTTAGATAGAATAGACGACCTTGAAAAGCTAGATGAGCTTCGCTTAAAAGCCGTGGCTTCAATCTACGCTCAGAAAAGGTGACAAAAAGAGTTCTTTGATAAGCATGTACGAACTAAAGAGTTTAAGATTGGGGACTTTGTCATAGTATACACTCTAAAACAGCATGCAAAAAAACTTAAAAAACGAGAGATGGGACCTCTTATGATTAAAGATCTATCACCAAGTGGGGCCGTCAAGCTTGCTACATTAGACAGAGAAGAAATGCCAAACTGGATTAGTGGATGCAGATTGAAGAAGTATCATTTGCCACTAGCCCAAGAGATACTTCTCAAAATACATCAAGATAAGCTGTGGCTTCAGAAAAAGAAAAAGATTGTTGAGCAAGCGCAAGCGGAAGCAAAAGAAAGAATGGAGAAAAGAAGACTACTGCGTCAGAGATAGCGCAATGAAGGAGTCTTACGAATGAACGCAGTCAGTGTTTCTGAAATGGGTGAAAACAAAGTAGAACCCATCATCGAGGTCAAAGTGAGCACAAACTAGGTTAAAGCCAAAGCACTATTGGATTCAGGAGCACAAGCTAACCTGCTTTTAGTCAGTTTGTACAAGCAATTGAAACATGACACTAAGCTGCAAACTACCAAACAGGAGTTGAAGAGTTATTCAGAACACTCAATTAAAGCAATCGGATGCACAGTACTACACGTACAGATCAATCAATATGTGTATCCACATATGTTTTATGTGGTTGAAGACAAAGCTACGCAACATCCGTTGTTGCTAGGACAACCATGGCAAAAGCAGTACAATGCGATGATTAATTGGACAATCAATTCCGTTCTCCAAGCAACCGTACAGGTGCAAGCCGAAGAATCCAATGACAAGGGTAAACGACCTAAAGAGATTAAGAAGGAGCAATGGCAACCAAAAGCCACTTCTACAAAACATGAATGCTCCTCAACGAAGAAATTTTAGAAATTGGTAAAGAAGACAGAAAATAAAATCACATCTCAACCTTGGATAAAGACAGACTCAAAGTTGATATGGAGGCCAAAGAAGGTTGTGCCAGAGAGAACAAAGGTGGAAAACAAAGTCTTCAACACCAGACTACAGTGTGATTTCAGACAGTCAAATTCAGTGAAACAGATCTGGATTTCAAAGAAGTTGATGACGGCACAAAGCCATAGCAAGGAAAGTTGGATTCCAAAGATTTGTAAGTAGAAACTCCCTTCAGTACAATCAACAGAGAATCCTAAGTACTCAAGGACAGAGACATCACAACCTAAAGTCAAGCAAATTTGGGTAGCAAAAAATTTGTGGCAAGCACAGGCAAATCGAAAGCAGATTTGGATTATCAAAAAGGATAACAATGTAAAGAAGAACCAAGATACTGATTCTACTACAAAAGTGCTACAGACAATCCAAATATTGCCTAAAAACCTGACAATCAAACAAAGAGCAGCATTATTGGAAATATTGCTATTTCATCGCTCTACAATTGAATTGACCAAGCATGACCACAACAAATACAATGCTTCACCCTCAGACACTTCATAGTCGTCCGGGAGGACTCAGACTAGGAGGGTGGGAGGTATACAGGTATACAGGAACTACAAGCAATAAGGACAAAGAAAATGATATTACAAGGGCAGTGTCTTACATGATTTCGAATTTTTTATGTTTGATTGCGGATATTGATAATATCTATGCCCTTATATACTTTGTTTTGCAATAATAAGAGATCAATGATGAATTTGAGTCTCTAAGTTTGTAAATACGACTAAATATGCATGTTTTTGGAGCCAAAAAGTGAATAAAAGTGGTAATCCAAGCCGAGAAACCACAAATAAGTGTATATACATATACACAGGGTTACCAGTTAATTGTTGTGTATTTTTGGAATTTTTTGGCTTCAATTTTCTATTTTCCTTTATTTTTTAGGATTTTCTTAATAAAAGTAAAAGAAAAATAAAAAAGCAGGTGAAACAAGATCAGAAAAAAGAAAAGAATAGATGGTGATGATCCTAATGACAAGGGCAACCCATGGTAAAAATTGTGTACAATTCGGGAAAAGTTGCGAAAAGCCCGAAATAGCAGAATTTTGGCAAAGTGGATAGATTTCTCAGAAACAGGTCAAACGGAGTCCAAACTAAGAAATTTCAAATCCTAAAGTGCATTTCACGACGAGATAGGAGCACATGTCAAATTTGGTAACAAGTGAGCCGAGAAGTTAGTTAAGTATTTTTTACTTCACTTAGAAGCTCATTTGCACTATTACCCACTTGGAGAGAGCAAAGAGCACACAAGAGCATCCGACCTTCTACAGCCTTCTACGACTGCTACGAGAGCTCAGAGGACTCCAGATATGAGAGGTAAACTCGTTTCCATAAGCTTTTGATGCTTACCACTAACTTTTGTCGCGAAAACTAACCAAAAGAAAGAAACAAGAGCAGACGGGGAAATGGGTAGAATGCTAGGTAGAGGCACAACCGCCTAACCAAACTATGCAAGAACCAATAGGTGGCTTACCCTAGTGTAGAAGATGAGTTCCTAACTCTCAAGGTACGAGAAAGACCAACTGAAAAAACCCTAGGTCAATAGAGCCTGCAAGCGGCAATCAGGAAAAAGTTGTCGAAACGACACAAAACTTCACAAGAAGCTCAACAACATCGAGGACAATGCAATCATGGAGTATCTCCAGGTTTGGACCACCAAACGTGGGTCGAAGCAACTGATTCGGTGGTAGACACACAAAGCATCATTTTGGCATAACGGCCAAAATGGACGACCGATTGCCATGAAACTTCACAAGCAGCTTCAAATAGCCATCAATGACACATGTGTACAAGCAAAACCCAAGAGAAAGCCGTTTCACTTACCAATGGTGAAAAAGACTCTTTCAGACAACCAAATGGCTAAAGGTGGAAAAGAAGGAACCAAAGTCGAGTCCAACCACATAGACGACTTCCCAACACCTCAAATGAGCTCAGGATGCAAGTCTCGAGGAGAAAGATCGAGGAAAATCAACTCCAACACCAAAACACGACTTCGGAGACAGAAATTCCTACAAAGGGGGGCTTTTCACTAAACTGATGATTTTTAAGGTTGAAAACTAGTTAGCAGGGCTTAGGGCACTAGCACAAACCATGCTTTGCACAAAAAAAGCACTTTTTATCAAGAAGAGACATCATACGCGTATGATGTCTCACAGCATGATTTTCACATCATCTTGAACACATGAATGCATAGCCTCTTTCTATATGCTAACAACATCAAATGTACAAAGTATCATGAGATTTGGAGTTGAAAAACCAATTGGAAACTAAAAAGACACAAAGTAGGGCATAAAACCGACTTATGGCCCTAAATTTGCCAAAATAGCTTCAAACTCAATGAAACTTTGTAGGATTGTTTTTCAACACATGCACAAGCTATCTGGAACCAAAAAGTACCATTTTGGCCAAAAAGACATCATACGCGTATGATGTCATTTTGCACATACAGAGCCAAAATTGATCATTTCTCATCATATATCCATTATATCAAGGGGATCACTCCATTAGCGCAATTAGCGAAAAATCCTCTATTTAAAGCCTAATCGTGCCAAAATTCATCATACTCAACTTCAAGTCAAGATTTGAGTACACACAGTCCTTTACTATCATATGAGGAGCCCACAGAATCAATCTCATGCAAAAATGACACAAAAGATATCATACGCGTATGATGTCTCCAGAGCCAATTTTGGTCCAAACTATACCCAAATTTCATAAAATCATTGTCTAAGCCTATATAAAGCCAAATCCAAGCTTACAATGCAAAATGGTTCAATTTTACCCAAAAAGACATCATACGCGTATGATGTCTCCCTACTTGATTTTTGCATTTCAGAGTTGCAACTACCACACAGAAGTGATCTACATGCCATTTGAGAGCAAACCACCAACTTTCATCCAATTTGGATCACAAAATCCAATTCCCTCTCAATATCTTGCAAAGAGCCTAACCAAGACAAAAATGGCCATAACTTGACCAAATGGGACCCAAATTCAAATCCAGGCATATAAAATGGATGTATGCACTATCAGCTACAAGCACAACCAATATCAAGACATTTTGACACAAAAGACATCATACGTGGACATCATACACGTATGATGTCTCCAGCATGATTTTGCACCCAAATTGCACATTTTTCCACATGCATTGCATCCTTAGGCCCTAAATAGATTATGTTTCAGTTTTTAAGTCATTTGGATAGTTAAAAGCTTAATTTCGGCTTTCAGTACTGAAAAAGACGCTAACTTCTGAAATTGGAGTTATAGGATCCATGGATTCGGGGAAGTCGTCAGCAAAGAGAAAGAGACCGACACTCACGAAAGCAATAGCAGAAGCCGAGCCATTTTCTATTCCCCCAGAGACTCTCAAGCCCACAAAGACTTGGGTAGAAGAAGCAGTGTTAGAAGAACAAGGGATAAAGATACCAAGGTACTTTCAGAGACCCACGGGGACAAACAGTGGATATCCCAATGATTCCCCAAGAACTGGTGGACTACAACAGAATAGAGGAGATAAGCAGATACCTGGAAAGGGCAGATCTCCATAGTTTTTTCACTTCCAGACCATCAAGAGTAGACACTCAAAGAGTGTATGAGTTGGCAACCACCATACAGAAAGACGAAAAGGCTACACTCACAGCCTTGGACGAGGAAAGGTTGAAGTGGTTATCACTCCTCAGCTCATTGCAGATGCTCTGAAGCTGCACAACAAAGGATGCTCAGTCAGAGAAAGACGGGAAGCATAGAAATGTATGGGCCAAAGAAGCAAAATTCCACCTATGAATACATAGCAGATCCGAGAGCGGCAAAGTTTTGCCGGCTCTACAACCAGTTTTTACACATATGCAGCAAAAGGCCACAGAAGTATACCACACCACCACATGATATTGCCACAACAATCACTTGGGCAATAAAGAGCAACATCCCGAAGGAAGTCAATTATGCTCAGCACATCTATGAGCAAGTAATTGCTTTGCAGAACGAGAAGCCAAAGTACATTGGAGGAGCCGAAGTGTTGACTAAGATAGCTTATGAAGCTATCGGAGCAAGGGACCCATGGCCAAAGGCTCCCTCGCAAAACCAATGGCTAAAAGAGATAGATGAAGATGAAGACCAGCCAGAGGTCACAAAGAGAGTGTCAACAAGGGCAAGGCGGAAACTAGAAATTGTTTTCGAGCCAGAAGAAGAATAAGATGAGCCCCTCAAGAAGAAGACCAAGAAGAAACCCACTCGAAAGCAAACTAAGAGCCAAAAAGCTGCCAGAATGGAGAGGCTGATTGAACAGTTTAGAGCCGAGCGAGCTTTAAAAGGAGATTTTGAGGAAAAGTGGGTACCAGACCCAACGAAAGTCGGAGCCAGCTCAACAAGACCAAATATTGATCAGTACGATCAATATATCAAGGCTTATGAAGAATCAGAAGCTATCTTGGAGCAGTAACCAGTAGAGCCATACACTGAAGCAGAAGTTCAGCACCTTAAAGCTGAATTAAAAAGAGGTGACAAGGGCAAGGGCAAGGTAGAGGAGCCAATTCCTAAAGGAAAGGAAAATATAGTGGAGGAGACGACTACTGAAGTTGAGGTGGATGTGCTAGAAAAGCCCGAAATACAGCAAGAGGAGAAGACAACGGATCCGATTCAAGAGAAGAAAGAGCAATATGATGCTCTAATAGACACGGGATATACTCAAGAAGAGGCCCTCAAGGTTGTGTATGGCATTGCCATAGCACAAGAAGAACGGAGAGGAACGGAGAGGAGGACCAAGAATAAATTAGACAGAGAGAAGAGGTTAGTACCTGAGAAGGCAAAGGATGAGTTGAAGCTAAAGGAGACTGTAGTAGAAAGAGCACTTGAGCTTGAAGATGAGGATGAGCTTGAAGATGAGGATGAAAGAGATATCCAGAAAGTGCATCAACTATTGCAGCAGATCAAAGCCCGATCAAAGACAATGAGGGACAGCAAAGAAGAAGCAGAAAATGAAAAAGATGGACTAATCCTCCAACTTGCTGATGCTTCAAGAGAGGTGTCCAGTGCACAAGAAGCCAAAGAAAGAATTGAAGATGAATTGGAAGCTACAAAGGACGAGCTCATTGAACTACGAGAAAGGATGGAGTTGCAGGAGAGAACAATCTTAAGGCTTAGATCCACACCAAGAGCTAGCAGAGCAGGAGTAGAGCCAGAGGGAGCAATAGTCCCCGTTCTGGAAGATCAAGTCCGGAGCTTGCAAAGAGAATTGCGGCTAGAGCAAGGGCAGAAATTGCACATTGCGGAGGGCTCATTCGCTGCAAAAAAATTACTTACATCATAGAACCAAGTACTGAGAGTGGAGAATGAGGCCCTCCGAAATCAGCTCCAAGATCTGCAAGACAAAATGATAAAAGATACAGAGATTCAGCAAGAAGAAACAAGCGGGCAGCCGTGGAGCTACCAGAGACTGGGGAAGCCACAATTATTGAAGATCCAACCCCAGCACAAGAAGAGGCCACAACATCAAGACTTACCGAGGAGGAGGAAAACAGATTGCACGAGCAGATAGAGCAGGCAACAGAGGAGAGTGCAAAGGCGGCCATGGAGTGGGAAAGAAGACTCCTGTTCTCCATCGAACTTCACGGGTTGGATTCTAAGGTGCTGCAAGAACAGTGGATGCAACCTACATTGCCCCTTCCTCTACTAAAGTTTGAAGTGTTGAAAACAAAGAAAAGGCTAGAAGAGGAGCAGTATGTCGCGCTATATGAAGGCAACATCACAAAAGAGGAGGAATCAAAGAAGATAGTAGACTCCCAGCCGAGATGGAGGAAAGGGCGGTTCACAAAGTACCCAACCTACCTAATCTATTTGGTGGAGGCACCCAAGGAAGTTAGAGAAGATGCAACATTCTGTCCAGTGCCACGAGTGAGGAGTTGGCAAGAGCATGGCAGAATCACAGCAAAGAAGCCAAATTGGCTTAATTACCCCAGGATGCCAGGACCAAAGGTGGGAGAGAGAATAAGTAAGGCCTACATGGTGAAAACCCTAACGAGGACCATTAAGCTCTTTACTCGCTCTCCTATCCTTTCGTGTCAAATGCTCAAAAAGATTTGCAGAACATTATTGGCTTGCATTGAAGTGTTCGCGCCAATTAAAGCTACCAGCTCAACATTGTTGTCAACGGCCAACACAGTGACAGATATGATGTATGATCTAGCCTTGCAGCCATCTCCAAAATTATTACACCTCTTTTATCAGAGAATCATGTTTATGCCGAGCTTCCACATGCAGGCCTTTGAGGAGGCATTCTACACTGGTTTCTTTACTCATGAAAGTAAGATATTCGGCCCTACACTAACCATTGGAAACCTAAGATACGAGTCACATCTTCAGATGCTGAAATCGATGGGACTCCATTAAAGAAAGCAAGGATGTCATGTCAGGGACGACATGAACGCGGAGGGGGGGAGTGTTGAGCGGAGGACCACACATATACATTTTTGCTCACACTCATGTTTTTGTAAACACTTATTGTAATAAATGTCTTTCCAACATTTCATTTTTTCATGGAGCCGATTCATTGTAATTAGCGGGACTCAATTGAGTTTCCAGCTTGTATTCCCCAAGTAGTTTCACCTGCTTATGTAATTACATTAGAGCTGTTTTCACACCTCCAAGGCTGAGGTATAAGAGCCAATTTTTGTAAACCTAAGGACACAAATTTGAATCATTAATCAAGGTGAGTTTTTGAGCGTCGTGACTGTGTCTGAGAGAGAGAGAGAGAGAGAGAGAGAGTCTATCCTCTTGCTACGCGAGCTACGAAGCCGCCATTGGAGAATCAACACCGCCATTGTGTTAGAAACGGCGAGAGCTACGCATCGATACCAAGCATGCGCGCATTCGGCTTCTACGCGAGGTGAGCTCCCACGAGCTTCTATGTGAATTTTTTCCCTACCTGTGTGTCAGAATTGAGCGTGCCATATATCTATAGAACCGCAGCGAGTAGAGCTACACATTAGTACCATCGTAGTCAAGATTCAGTCACCTGTATTTTTCGGCCTGTCTTCATACGTGTTTACCGCACGGAGTGGTTACAAGTTGAGATTGTATTGTAGATTCATAGGGTATTGTCCTTACCTAGTGTAGAGACCCCCCTTTGAGTTTGAGGCTGATTCAATGACTCTAGATCATGTTTCGGATAGTATTTGTTCGTAGTACGGATTTCAGTCACTTGTGTATTTGAGAACTTAGATTTGATTTCCTTGGTAGTGATTGTCATTAGAAGGTCGAGTAGGTGATTTGACACCCACCTATTTGTTTCCATGCGCCTGCGGATCAAGCTCCGTCCTCGTCTGACATTCTTGTTTGTCAGTTGAGTTCTCGCTATCATAGCCACCGCTAGCGGCGTAACCGCCACAACAAAGAGCTTTGATTTAGTGAAGATTCCTACGTCAGAGAATACAGTGGATGCACTCACTAAAAGTCTCTCCAACCATCAGTTTCAGCACTATCGTGAGTTGATGGGCATTGGGTGAAGCGTGGTTATCTTCCATTCTTATGGTCTCCCACATTGGCCATCAAGTGGGAGAATGTTAGGTTTAATGGCCATGTGGCCGATTGCCCATCACTAATTGCTACTAACCCTAAGTGTGCGGTTATACACTTGTGTGAGCCACTAACACAAAGTAGAGCGTATATTGTGCCTAAGTGCATAAGATAGAGAAGACAAAAAGGGGCACACTCTCCCCCTCCAACCTGTGTGTGTGGCTATGGTGGTGTGTGTGTGAATGTGTGTGCGTATTCATCTTCCTCTTCCAACGTGCTCTCGGCTCCTTTCCTTCAACCAACACTTTGAAAGAACACAAAGAGCACTTGAAGGTGTTTTTTCAAGAACCGTGTGCTAACAAGCTTTATGTAAATGGAAAGGAAATTGAATTTTTTCTCAATAAAATATGATACTTGGGTCATATTATAAGGAAGGAATCCGTATGGATTCTAACAAACTTAAGAGTAATAAACGAGTGGCTACAACCAAAGCATTTAACTAAGAAAAAGGTTAGATACCAATAAACTATTAGGGTGAATCATGCCTTTTATGAGCTTGAACAAAAACTTATGACAAAGCCCTTTCGGTTTTACGAGATTTTACTAAGCTTTTTAAGGTGCATTGGGATACATGTGGTGATAGAATTGGGGTAATCCTTTTCCAAAAAGGACATTCCATTGCTTATGAAAGTTGTCAATTACACCCACAAGAGCAAGCACTTGGGATTCATGAAAAAGAATTGCTTGCATTCATTCATGTAGTAAATTTGTGGAAACATTGCTTGCTAGGGGCACCTTTCATCATACAAACAAACCATCCAAATATCAGATACTTTCTTACACAAACCAAGATTTTCCAACAAAAAAATGAGGTGGGCTAATTTTCTTTTGCGCTTTAGTTTTAATATAGCAAGTTACATTTTGGGAAAACAAAATGAGGTCGCAATTGCACTCTCACATTGGCCTACGGTAAATGCTATTTCTATTGCATATAGTCATGACCTTACAAGTATGATTGCAAGGTATGTAGAAGATGGAGACACTATAACTATAATGGCTAACCTAGAGAAAGACAAGGTTCATGAACCTTTCTCACTATAGAATGGATTCCTATTGCATGGTCCATGACTACGCATTACAAACAATCTACATGAGAAGGTTATGTACAAATCACGTGCACCTCTTTATACAGGGCACAATGGAATTCAAGCCACAACCCATGCAATAGAAACTTATTTCTATCGGCCCACTATGCAGCATGACATTCAAGACTGTGTAGACATTCAAGTCTACGTAGAGTAATGCATAGTATGTCAAAAGAGCAATTCCGATAAACACAAGTTCCCTCAATTGTTGCAACCTTTGCCAATCCCAAAAACTCCATGGGAGAGAATTTCTGTGGACTTTATCTTTGGCTTGCCAAAATCAATACATGAAAATACGAGCATTTCGATAGTGGTTGATCGATTTGTTCTTGTCAAAAAAACTATTAAATTGCATCATTTGGCTACTTTGTTCTCGTCAAAAAGACTATTAAATTGCATCATTTGGCTACTTTGTTCATGTTCCAGAATTATAAGTATTACAGTATGCCAAGTTCAATAGTCTATGTATGATAGAGATCCATGTATGACAAGTCTCTTTTGGAGGGAGCTATTTGAAACATAGACACATGTCTTGATTTTTCTTCAGCATATCATTCTCAAACAAACGGCCAAAATGAAATCACAAATTTCAATATTCTTGATCTTATAAAAAAACTATGTTGGTGAGAAGGACCAGGGTAAGCAATGGGAGGAATATTTACCTTTGGTAGAGTTTGATACAATAACAAGATGCATACTTCTACTGGAAAGTATCCATTTGAGATACGTGAAGGCCCCTGCAAGCCTTCAGCTATCTTAAAAATGCATCAAAAGATAGTTGCAGTTAATGAAAACGTGCTTGACATTAAGATAGTTTTTTAAAAGATTAAAAAATGTTATTTAAGCATTACAATTAAAAAAAAAAAGAGCTATTGATAAGCATAAAAGACCTTTAGACTTTAAGAAGAAACAATGGGTTTTGCATAGATTTTATAAGGCCCACTTATCTCAAAAGATGGACAAGAACTGGCAGGGTAAACCCAGCGCACATCCAAAGTACTATGTTAAACTTGCTAACAGGTATTACGGTTCATTCAAGAGTTTGGAAAAGTATCAATGATAAAACAACTTATCAAACCAAGTTGCTCAAGCATAGGCATAGACATACTTCTTTTCATGTGAGTCAACTTAAGCCATTTAAGGGTACACCTCCAATGAACGCTATTGAAGAGGATTCTCTAGAGTTTGATGAAAAAGAGGATTTCCTACAACCTAAGGCTATCCTTAAAATTGAAAACAACATTTTGTGAAGTGGAAAGGTAATATGTAAGTATTTGATTAAGTTTAGGGATTATCAACTTGAAGATGGAGTAGGGTTTGGAGGGAGCTTTTTCCCTATTTTTGCTTAAGTTTCATATTTAACAAAAAAAAAAGCTCACTCCAAGAGCTTTTGGAGTGAGCTTTCTTTTTCCCCACTCTTTCCCTCCCCTTCTCTCTCTCTCTCTCTCTCTCTCTCTCTCTCTCTCTCTCTCTCTCTCTCTCTCTCTCTCTCTCTAAGCAAGTGGGCGCTAGAATATTCATATGCCTCTTCCAAAATCCCAACCCGCATTCATACTCCCATACTTTGGACTCTTCCACCTTCTCCTAAAATTCAAATTTGTTAATTTTGAAAAGGGGTGGAAAAAAATAGTCTTCACTAAATCAAGCACAACTCACTCATATGAGGTTAGATTGCAAAACCATTTTCAATCAAAATTTCTCTCTTTTCAAGCTCTAACATTTTTAAAGGAAACCAAAAGGTAATTTTGATATTATAGAGGTCATCCGATGGGATTATCAAAGACTAAAATTTCAAGAGCCTCTGTTAGGATTCCATATACTACTATGCTATGGAGCTTTTTCTCATTGAGCTCACAACCAAAGCCCTATGGATTTCTCCTTTTTCAACTATATATTTATAATGATGCTTTGAAGAAGAGGAGAAGGACATATGATGATCAAGGAAACCGCTAAATTGCTTGGTTCATGGAGATCTTAGAATCCACGATCTATGTATACTCAAGCTTCTCTTTGTGTAAAGAATTCAAAGAGCATGAGTAATGGAAAGCCTTTTGAGGGGTGTTTGGCTGTATGAAATCCGGCCCTTGATCTTGTGTTATCTAATGTTAATAGTCTTCTCCTTGATTTTGGTTATAACAATGCTAGTTTTAACATGTGTGTGAAAATGATGTTTGGCTATGCACCTAAAAATGTAAGCTATACTAGGGTGAGTTATGCGCATAAAAGCTAAAGTTGATTAAGGTCTCAAAATGTTGGTTAAACAAGTCGCTTATTGTCTCAAATTCTTCTTTCCCATTGCTTTATATTAAGAACTGAGGATGTCCCAAGTTGTGTGCACAAGAATTACAACTCAGATTAATTAATACTTTTACAAAAACATTGCCACAATGAAAAGCATATATACATTTACTTCTATCCAACACCCATAAAACAAAAAGGGCAATATTAGACCTTATTTCATTACTTTTACATTAAATAAGCCTTAATTTGTTATGCTCAAAGAGGAATCACTCTTACTTGTAAGTCCACCCTCTAGTTTAGCCATAAGGTAATGATTGAACGTTTAATGCTTTAGGAATTGTACTCTATCATAATTGAATGAGTATCTTGTTATTGAAATTAGGGTTGCAAGGAAACACACAGAGCTTGGAAAAGATGAAGAAGCTCAAGGCACACAATAGAGAGTGTATTGCTTAGTGCACAATGGAAAGATAAGTTAGTTCGATAATTATGGGCATATATACAATGCATGGTGGAACAAACCTTGTAGTGAGGGAAAAAATGCATCGGCGGTCCTAAGTGTGTTCACACAGATCACTGCCACATATATGGTAGCAAATTCCCCATGGAAGCAATGCAATGAACAAGAGTTGGCACCTAGTGTATAGGGAAGTGCCATGCCCTGATGACATGATCAATCCACAAAGGGAAGCAAGCCCAAAGCTTTGCAGAAATCTTCAAACTTCTCATGAGGCAATTCCTTTGTGAACAGATCTGCAAGGTTGTCCTGTGTCGGCACATAAGCCAAGTTGATCTCTCCTTCTGAGAGTCTCTCTTTGACATAGCGATATTGCACCTCAATGTGCTTTTTGTGAGCATGAAAATGGGTTCCTTGCAGCTTCCAATGCACTCTAACTATTAGTATAGATGATGTTGGCCTTGTCATCTCCAACACCCAAATCAGTCATAAGACATCTAAGCCTCACAACTAGAAGTGGCCACAATAGGTTGCTTTTTACTCAACCATGATACGCACGAAATGCTAATCATGACACAAAAACCACTTGTGGACACTCGCCTGTCCACCACTAGCCCAATATGAGTCCAAAAAAGCATGCAAATATGTTCGTAATCATCCCTCCTTGGGATAAAACAACCCAAGATGTAAAGTGCCACTCAAGTAGCAAAAGATCCTCTTAATAGCCTACCAATGCTTAGACCCTAGGCTATGCATAATTTTGCTAACTTATGATACTGTAAACTGAATATCAGCCTTGTATTGCATACATAGATAAGGCATCCAACAACAGCTTGATAAAGAGTGACATCAATGGGATCACCAACATCATGAAGACTTAATTTCAAACTTGTTTCCATTGGAGTAGCTATAGGTTTTCAGTCAACGAGACCAAACTTACATAGTAATGTCTCTACATAGCTTGTTTGACACAAGGCAATGCCTCCATCACACTGCTTAAATTGTATGTCCAAGTTATGATACAAAAGCCCCAAGTCTTTCATCTTGAAAGTAGCATTGAAATCAGCCTTGGATTCAGCAATGTGTGTCTCATTTGGATCGGTAATTAGTAAGTCATCTACATATAGAATGACAATGAGAAATCCATCACCCTCATGCTTGACATACAAAGTGTTTTTTGTTGGAATGTTAAGAAAGCCTCATTTAACCAAATGAGTGTATTATTTCTCATATCAAGCATGAGGAGACTGCTTCAACCCATACAAAACTTTCTTACATTTGCACACTTTGTTTTCTTCTCCTTTCTTGACAAAACCACGAGGTTGTGTTACATAAACTTCCTCAAATATATCACCATTCAAGAAAGCAGTAACAATGTATGATTGATGTACATCCCATCCAAAATGAGCTACCATGCACATAGAAAATGAGCAATAGTCATACGACAAGTGAGAAAACTAATGCCTTTCTACTGTACATAACCTTTTGCAACAAGTCTAGTCTTGTAGCGATCAATCTCACCATCCGTCTTGTGTTCTTATTCTTTTTCCCTACTATCATTTCTTGTTGCTAGCTCTCTCCACCTTTGAAGGTGTTTGAGGTCTTGGGGCTGAGGCCAAGGACAAGTTAATGCTTTCATTTAGCTAAGTTAATGGCATAATTATGCTGCATGAAACTCTCTATCTTCATTGCACCATCAAGGTCTCAAGGAACACACAGCTTGTATTGTACCAAGTATTCTTTATGGGAGAATCTAATACAAAAGCCTTTTGGAGGGGGGACCGGCTCCACCTAAATCCGGTCCTCAACTGTTGTCAAGTTCTCGTATTCTCTCTCTTGCAAAGTATTTTTCATATGCCAAGCTAATTAAGTATAATGGTTATGTTGTCTAATCAAGTTCACCCTCTATTTTCTTAAAGTATTATGATAAAAATGCTCACTATAATTTTCTTAATGCGGTTATTCTCAATGTTCATAGTCCATTTCCATTACATTGGTATCAGAGCTATGGGTTTCTCTTTTCTTGTGCTTAAGAAGATAGGTCTTTAAGATTTCCATGAAAGGTTGAACTTGTTCATTGCAAGAGGGTAAGTGGGACAGGGATCTATTATCTTGATTGAAAAGGACTCAATTCGAGGTACACCGTTGGGAACTATAGACTTCATAATGGAGTCTCTCAAGGATTTCCTTTGGCTTAAGCATTATTGAGCTACTAGCAAGCTCAACAAGAACCATAATCAACCGGGCAATGTTAGACCCTCTCCACTACTCTTTGCAATCAACAATATCTAAACCATAGGTGTGGTTGCTTGAGAGCTAATTTTCAAAGGTAACGAAGAGTAGCAACTAAGGTTTTTGAGGGTACCAAAGCACAAAGTAGCATATATGTAAGTTTAATTAGCATGGCTGGCAATAATCACGAGAGTAGAATAAATATTGACAACATTGATTTTGCACATGAAGGTGCTACCGAGATGATGCCCCAATGTTTGTGAACTATCTTGTTACTAGGTTGCATCACAAGCTATGGGCAACCCTCCCTTGCAAGCCAAAGTTACTCAGTGTATGGTATTTTCCTACCTCTCCAAGAAGAGAGAGAGCTTAGGAAGCCTCTTGTCGAGACTTCCAATATAAGACTCTCTCTGATAAGAGAAGAGGATGAATCCAACGAATGAGAAAGAAGTGCATCTTTGAATTCCTCTGAAGATGTGGCTCCACGAAGATGGCGGTCTCGACGATCCCCAAATCCTGCCAAGAGGAAAAGATCATCCTATAGTCCTTCTCCTCGTCATTCCAAAAGGGAAGAGATGAAACAAAGGGAGAAAAAGGCAAGAAAGAGGTCACCCTCTTCTCCTTCTTCTTCACCTTCCTCCTCTTCCAATAAAAGTAGCGGTTATTCTCCTAGAAAATACAAGAGGAGAGGACATAGCAAATCCTACCCTACTTGGAAAAGGTCCCAAAAGCTTAAGAAGTTCAAAGAGGGAGGAAAGAGTACCTCTTTTCTCACCTATGATGGAACCTTTGGTGCTACTAACAAAGTATTGGCCTTCATCCAACAATTTGATGCGGCCTTTAGAGATGAGGGCTTCACAGAGCCCTCCAAGCTACGTCATGTAGCTATGCACTTTCAAAAATTTGCTCGTCAATGGTGGGCTAGCCTTTGTCACAGTGGCGAAGCTCCAAAGACATGAAAAAATCTACAAGTTTCCATCATGAAGCAATTTCTTACAAGAGACGCCAAACCAAATGGTGGAGTTTGAAGCTACTTTCCCACAAGTCTATCCACAAATATGTAGACAAGTTTTGGAATTTATATCTCAAAGATATAGTCTTTTAAAAGATAGAATTTGTGGAGCAAAAGCAAAACTTTTGTGCGGGATTACCTAAAGAAATGGCAGAGTATGTCAACTCCCAACGGTTTGGTTTTATCATCGAAATCATCCACCACACTATGGTTGTGTCTTGTATCAATTTCCAACGAGGGGCTAAAAGGAATGCCAAGCCCATGGAAAACAAAGATCAAATGATGCAAAAAGGAAGAACAATTCTCAAAGTTCTTCCCAAGGCAGTTCCAACAACAATAACAACAACAACAAGAATACCAAGGAGAAAGGAGTTTACAAAGGTTAAAAAAAACTCTCTCCTGAAGAGCTAGAGGCTTTTTGTAAAAAATAAGTGTGGGGATCAAGGACATGGTTATCATTCTTGCCCTAAAAGAAATGCCCGCAATGAGACTCATAGAGCCTCGGGGGACACACTATGTAATCATGTTAATGTATACGTGAGTTTGAAAGGAGGGGTTTTAAAATGCAAAAAAAATAGGAAATTCAACAGAGATACATTAAAAAAAGGGGTTTTTATGTTCAATTTTTAAAAAAAATCCTAAAATAAAGGGTCATTTTTATTCATTCAGACATGTTAAAAGAGGGGTCTTTTTAATATCCCGCAAACGCATGTTATATAGGGAGTTGCTGAATGGTGAACCCTCTGAGCCTAGAGCTTCCACTATTGAAGCTCCAAAAGAGGATGCTCATTGCAAAGGATCATCCCTTTCATATGCTTGGGGGAAGGTGAGGGAGCATGATGCCTTCATCCTATTTAATTGTGGCTCTACTCACAACTTCATATCAATGGATTTGGCCACAAAGCTGGGCATACAATCTTCCAAGATGGGAGATATTGTAACTGCCGATGGGGCTTTCAAGGGACATCAAGCCTCTGTTACTCCCTTGATTGGGAAGTTGAGGATTCATGACCAAAGCTACGTCAACAAAGAATACTTTTTCATCTCTCCTCTCCAACATGAGAATGTTATCCAAGGGTTGGCACCATGGTTCAACCGCATGGCTGCTACCAACATGAAGTTCCTTGAAAGGAGAATCTACTTCACCAGCAGGAAATTGCATGTATATAGATGCTAATGAGTCTGGTTATACTATACCACTTGTAAATTCACATGCTTTTGATAAGTCAATGAAAAACTTCGTTTCCTCGTACATGATTCTTGTAAAAGAGTCTCTAAATGATGCTAATGTTTTAACAAAACAAAGTGGTAGGAATCAAGAAGAATTAGACTTGTTTAATTTTCAAAATAGATTGCAAGATGTATTTATTGATGACATCCCTATGGAGTTACTTCCAAAATGAGGGGATGATGACCATAAGATAGAGCTTCTACATGAGAGTTCGCTACCTTATAAACCTCCTTTAAAGTTTCTCAAGATAAAAAAGAGGAGATTATGAGGCAAGTGCATGATCTAGTAGACAAGGGGATGGTGAGGCCTAGCTCCTCTTCCTCTTGTTATCCAGTCCTTTTAGTACAAAAGAAAGATGGCACATACCGCATGTGTGTGGACTATCAAGAACTAAATCGTATCACCATCAAAAATAGATTTCCCGTACTGTGGGTAGAAGATCTATTTGATAAGCTACAAGTTCAACCTACTTAAGTAGGATTGACCTCAAAAGTTCCTGTCATCGCATAAGGATAGTGAACGAAGATATCATAAAGACCGTGTTCCGTACAACGTTTGGTCTTTATGAATATCTTGTCATGCCCTTTGGTTTGGCATATGCTCCAGCCACGTTCAATCGCCTCTTGTAAACCCACTTCATACCAATGGCCTTTTTTCCAGGAGCCAAATCACATAACGTCCATGTGTCATTTTCTATAAGTGCATGATATTCTTATTGCATGGTAGCCATCCAATTTTTTAAATATTGTGCTTCATCAAAAGAAAGAGGTTCCTCTTCATCACATAAACTAGAAACAACCAAAGCACAATAGTCTGATGCATAAGATGCATGGCAATAATGAGTACAAATAGACATAGATGCATCCAATTTACTCTCATGCAAAGCATGCATCATCCATTTTTGCATACCTCTAGCCTCCTCATTATCTACCCTTTCCACATCAAGTACATCATGTACATCATGTACATCATGTACATCTACATTAGTAATAGGCTGATCTATAACATTTTCAGAAACCCTTATAGGCTATACATTTGCATGGCAACAAAGTGTCATAAATGTCCCATGAGCTTAGATTGTTGTCTCTGGTACATGATAACAAAGGTTGAATAGAATCTTCCACAAACACAACAACTCATGAAACCAAGCTATGATTTTTTTGCAGATGGTATAACATGTAACCTTTTCTTTCAGTACAACAACCAACAAATGTGCATTTAACAACCTTATTATCCAAATTTCTATGTTGCATTTTTGGCACCAAAGCATAAGCTAAACAACTAAAAACGCACATGTGATCAATATATGGCTTCTTGTCATGCCATGCTTCATAAGGATTCATAGACTACAAGGATTTGGTAGGACACTTGGTAAGTACATAAGTAGCACACATGATAGTCTCAAGCCAAAACGAATGTGGCAAAGCTTGACTCTTGACCCTACATCATGTCAAAAGCATCGTGTTTTTTGTTTCAACAATACCATTTTTTTCAGGTGTATACTACATTGCACATTGGTGTTTTATCCCACGATTAGCCAAAAATGCATTAAACTCATGAAACATATACTCCCCACGTGATTTGAATGGAGGGTGCCCAATAGTACATTTCGAGACATTTTCAGTCATAGCCAGAAATTGCTTGAAGCACACGAACATTTTGGACTTAGTTTTAAGCAGATACACCCCTGCATGCCTGGAGTAAGCATCAATGAGGTCACAAAATATAGGTAATTTCCTAAGGATGGAGTTTGCATAGGCCCACAAACATCATTATGCACAAGTTGCAACTTGCATGTAGCCCTTACTGAACCATCCTTTGGAAACTTTGAATGCTACATATTATCCAAAATACTGTTACCATATACATATGGTAGTGATGTGTGTGAACACACTAGGACCGCCGGGGCATTTTTTCCCTCTTTAGGAGGTTTTTTCCCCCGTGCATAGTATATACGCCCATCACTCTAGGGCTATCTATCTTTTCCATTGCACACTAAGTAACACACTCTCTATTGTGTGCCTTGAGCTTCCTTCGTCTTCTCCAAGCTGTGTGTGTTTCTCTGCAACCCTAATTCCAACAATTGGTATCAGAGCAGGTCACGTCCTCCCAGGCTTAGTCGCCAGCTGCTCCAACACACGCCTGCTCACTTTCTCCGATTTCAGTGAGCTTTGGCGAGCGTTCGCAGGTCGACAAATATTTTGGGAGACCTCGTAGAGCTCGGACTGCTCAGAATTTTGATTTGGGCTCATTTCGGCCTCCGTTTCCACTATAGGCAGTACTGCACAGGCTATTTCGTCATTTTGTACAGAATTTCTGTCAGTGCCGTTTTCTGCATAACAGGCGCCTTATAGTCTTCTACTGTTTGTGCTATATAGCACAAGTTGTTCCCGCTCCGTTTCTCCTATTTTCGGGCAGTTTTCACATCAGGTGCAGCATTTACCATGGCTGACAACAACAACACAGTTGTGTTCAAGATGTTTGCTGCTGAGGACAGGTTGGATGGGGACAACTACCCTATGTGGGCTTATATGATGCAACATGTTCTTGTGTCAAAGGGTGTCTGGAACATTGTGTAGGGCATTGATGTACGTCCTGGTGCTGAGGATGTAGGCGATGTTGAGGATGTTGCAGGTCTTGCTGCAAGGATTGCAGCTGTTAGAGTTGTTTTGCCTACGGCACAACAAGCTCGTTGGGATGTTAACGATGCGCAAGCTCATGCATTGATTGCGTTGTCTGTGAAGCGCACCATTGTTCCTCACATCCATTCAGCAAAATCTACAAAACAGGCTTGGGATATTTTAGCAGGTCTTTATGCAAGCCGCAATGAGGCTAAGATTGCTTTGCTGCGTAAAGAGCTGGAGTCGAAGATTATGCATGAGGAAGATGATATGGACACTTTCCTTGCTAGTGTCAAGGATATCAATGAGCAGCTTATTTCTGCAGGTGAAGTCATTTCAGACAATTCCCTTGTGCAGACTGTTCTTGATGCCTTACCAGATTCCTACCAGACTTTTGCTAGTACTTGGAGACTGATGACCCAAGGAAATCCTGAAGTTGTCAAGTTTGATGCATTATGCACATTGCTGTTGCAAGAGTCACTTTCCAGAAAAAACAGGACTAGGCAGCGTGCAGTTGAACAGGCTTTTATTGCTTCTCAAAGAAAGGGTGGTAACAGCAATGCAGCCACTTCTTATGGTTCTGCTGCGAGTGGCAAAAATTATGTTCCTAATGCTTCTGCTGGCAGTACTTCATCTGGAAATTCTGGTGATAAGGGCAAAAAGAAGATGCGTTGCCATTATTGTAAAGCCAATGATTACTTGATCAAGTCGTGTCCTAAGTTGAAGGCCAAAGAGGCTAAGAAGAAAGAGGGTGGTTCCACTGCAAATGCTGGTTCCATTACAAATGCAGCCATTGTTGAGTCTTCTGTGAAAGGAGACTGTGTTGCTGATGTTGATGCAGAATGGGCTTTTAGCGCAGAGTGCACTTACAATCCTGCTGTCCATGATGCATGCTTGTCAGTCGTTGCTGCAGATTCACATGTGTGGTATTTCGACAGTGGTGCTACAAAGCACAATACCTCACATCGTGAATTGTTTACCTCTCTTGAGTTTGTCCCTCATGGGAATTTAGTCACTTGTGCCAACAACGCCTCTTATCCAGTTCAGGGAGTTGGAAAGATTGTGCTCACTGCTGCTAATGGCAGTTCCTTCACGCTTGTTGATGCACTTTATGTACCTAGGATCAAGAAGAATCTCTTATCTGTATCTGCACTTGCTAGACTTGGACTTGTAGTCAAATTTGTGGATGACACATGTACAGTTCATGATCTCAGTTTTGGTGATGAAATTGTTGCATCTGGGCTTCTGTGCCGCGGGCTGTATAAGCTCACTTTGTATGACAAGTGTGGACAAAATTTTGCAAATGCTGTTGCAGATTCAAGGGCTATTTCAGATGCAAAACTTTGGCATGCACGTTTTGGTCATCTAAATTTTGCCAGTTTGCTGCGTTTGCAGAAATCTGATATGGTTGCTTCTTTGCCACCTCTTGAAGCACCTGTCAAACATGTTTGTGAAGGCTGTATTTTGGGTAAGATGCAGCGTTCTAAATTTCCGAAGGATGGTTCAGTTCGGGCCACATGCAGGTTGCAGCTTGTGCATAGTGATGTTTGTGGGCCCATGCAAACTCCGTCCTTGGGCAATTACCTGTACTTCGTGACTTTCATTGATGATTACTCCAGGCATGCATGGGTATTTCCGCTTAAAGCGAAGTCCGAAGTCTTTATGTGCTTCAAACAATTTCTGGCTATGGCTGAAAATGTCTCGAAATGTACTATGGTCACCCTCCGTTCAGATCGAGGGGGGGAGTATATGTCTCATGAATTTAATGGATTTCTGGCTAGTCGTGGGATAAAACACCAATGTACAGTGCCTTATACACCTCAGCAAAATGGTGTTGCTGAGAGGAAAAACGGGTCACTGACGGAAATGGCACGATGTATGGTCAAAAGTCAAGCTTTACCGCATTCTTTTTGGCTTGAGGCCATCATGTGTGCCACTTATGTACTTAATAGGTGTCCTACGAAAGCTTTGCAGTCTATTACTCCATATGAAGCATGGCATGATAGAAAACCTTCTATTGAGCACATGCGTGTTTTTGGCTGTTTGGCATATGCTTTGGTGCCACAAGTGCAGCGCAGAAAATTGGATGATAAGGCTGTCAAATGTATTTTGTTGGTTATAGTGCTGAAAGCAAAGGTTACAGGTTGTACCATCCGCAAACAAAACGTATTCTGGTTTCTCGGGATGTAGTGTTTGTGGAAGATTCTGTTCAACCCTTGCTGTCATGTACTAGAGACAGTAATGTAAGCTCACAGGACATTTATGACACTTTTTTGCCTCTTTTCAGTGGTGGAAATACGAATGTAAGTTCCAATGAGGCAAATGTACAGCCTATGGCGGTTTCTGAAAATGTTTTAGATCAGCCTATTACTGATGCAGATGTACATGATGTACTTGATGAGGAAAGGGCTGAAAATGAGCAGGCTAGAGGTATGCCAAAATGGCTGGTGCACACTTTGCGTGACAGTAAATTGGATGCACCTTTGTCTAGTCGTACTCGTTTAGGCTCTCGCCATGCATCTTATGCATCAGATTGTTATGCTTTGGCTGTTTCTAGTTTACATGATGTTGAGGAGCCTCTGTCTTTTGATGAAGCACAGAATTCAAAAAATTGGATGGCTGCCATGCAATCAGAATATGATGCACTTATAGAAAATGACACATGGACTTTATGTGATTTTCCTCCTGGCAAAAAGGCCATTGGTACAAAGTGGGTTTACAAGTTGAAACGCAAACCGGATGGTGAGATCGATCGCCATAAGGCTCGACTTGTTGCAAAGGGTTATGCACAGCAAAAAGGCATAGATTATGAAGAGACTTTTGCTCCCACTTGTCGTATGACTACTGTGCGTTTTCTATGTGCATTGGCAGCTCATTTTGGTTGGGATGTACATCAATCAGACATTGTTACTGCTTTCTTGAATGGTGACATATTTGAAGAAGTTTATGTAACTCACGCGGTTTTGTCATAAAAGGACAAGAGGACAAAGTGTGCAAATGTAACAAGGCTTTGTATGGGTTGAAGCAATCTCCTCGTGCTTGGTATAAGAAATCTGAAACTCATTTGGTCAAACAAGGATTTCGTAACAGTCCAACAGAAAGCACATTGTATGTAAAGCCTGAGGGTGATGTACTTCTCATTGTGGTTCTTTATGTCGATGATTTGTTGATCACTGGACCAAATGAGAGACATATTGTTGAATTTAAGGCTGATTTGAATGCTACTTTCAAGATGAAAGATTTGGGGCTATTGCATCATTACTTGGGTATAAAGTTTAAGCAGTGTGATGGTGGTATTGCCTTGTGTCAGAAAAGTTACATAGAGACATTGCTATGTAAGTTTGGACTTGAGGATTGCAAACCTATTGCCACTCCCATGGAAGCAGGTTTGAAGTTGAGTCTACATGATGCTGGTGATCCTGCTGATGTCACTCTTTACCAAACTGTTGTTGGCTGCCTCATTTATGTATGCAACACGAGGCCGAATATTCAGTTTGCAGTCTCACAGGTCAGCAAATTTATGCATAGCCCAGGGTCTAAGCATTGGCAGGCTGTCAAGAGAACTTTCCGCTACCTTAGTGGCACTTTACATCTTGGCTTGTTTTATCCCAAGGGGGGATCATTGCCGCCAGACTTAAAGGCTTTTTCCGACTCAGATTGGGCTGGTTGTTTTGACACGCGAGTGTCCACAAGTGGTTTTTGTTTCATGCTTGGCAGTTCATGTATATCATGGTTGAGCAAGAAGAAACCTACTTTGGCCACTTCGAGTTGTGAGGCTAAGTACAGGGCAGTCTTCACAGCTACGGTTGAGTGTGTATGGCTCAGACACCTTATGGCTGATTTGGGTGTTGGACAGGACACTGCCAACACTATCTACACTGACAGTCAGAGCGCATTGGCAGTTGCGAGGAACCCAGTTTTTCATGCTCGCACAAAGCACATTGAGGTGCATTACCACTATGTCAGGGAGAGGCTCTCAGCAGGAGAGATCAGCTTGGCTTATGTGCCAACACAGGACAACCTTGCAGATCTTCTCAGACACCTTATGGCTGATTTGGGTGTTGGACAGGACACTGCCAACACTATCTACACTGACAGTCAGAGCGCATTGGCAGTTGCGAGGAACCCAGTTTTTCATGCTCGCACAAAGCACATTGAGGTGCATTACCACTATGTCAGGGAGAGGCTCTCAGCAGGAGAGATCAGCTTGGCTTATGTGCCAACACAGGACAACCTTGCAGATCTTCTCAGATACCTTATGGTTGATTTGGGTGTTGGACAGGACACTGCCAACACTATCTACACTGACAGTCAGAGCGCATTGGCAGTTGCGAGGAACCCAGTTTTTCATGCTCGCACAAAGCACATTGAGGTGCATTACCACTATGTCAGGGAGAGGCTCTCAGCAGGAGAGATCAGCTTGGCTTATGTGCCAACACAGGACAACCTTGCAGATCTTTTCACAAAGGCATTGTCTCGTGAGAAGCTTGAAGCTTTCCGCAAAGCTTTGGGCTTACTCCCCTTTGTGGACTGATCTTGTCCTCAGGGCATGGCACTTCCCTTTACTCATGTGCCAGCTCTCGTTCACCGCATCACTCCAGGGGGGATTTGTTACCATATACATGTGGTAGTGATGTGTGTGAACACACTAGGACCGCTAGGGCATTTTTTCCCTCTTTAGGAGGTTTTTTCCCCCGTGCATTGTATATACGCCCATCACTCTAGGGCTATCTATCTTTTCCATTGCACACTAAGTAACACACTCTCTATTGTGTGCCTTGAGCTTCCTTCGTCTTCTCCAAGCTGTGTGTGTTTCTCTGCAACCCTAATTCCAACAAATACAACCTAAAAACATGTTTAGAAGGTGCTTCAAGAGGTGGAAGAGAAGCAACCATATTATATTTTTACAAATGCAACAAACTAGCAGAATTTAGATGCCCAAAGCATACATGCCAAAGTTTTGCATCTGAAACAGTCTCTTTGAATCCACAAGTGCATTTGCAAAATTCTGCCCACACTTGTCATACAAAGTGAGCTTGTATAGCCCACGACACAAAATGCTAGATGCAACTATTCATCTCCAAAATTGAGATCATGAATGAACATATGTCATGCACAAATTTGACAACACGACCAAGTCTAGCAAGTGGAGGTACATACAAAAGGTTCTTTTTTATCCATGGTACGTAGAGTGATCAACAAGTGTGAAAGAACTGCCATTCACAACAATTAGCACAATCTTTCTAACTCCCTTGATCGGATAAGAGGCGTGGTTGACACAAGTGACCATATCAGTAATAGCCTTTGACACCTTCTTGGGCCAAGCAAGCTCCTTTATAAATGAGTGAAAGATGTGTACATTGGATTATCTTCTCGTTCGTAGCTACAAAGATTATGAAAAAAATTTGAGCATATTTTTCAACTCACGAGCTACAACTTTCATGTTGAATATATTTTCAAATTTGGATGCGAAGTGGAAACCAAAAACTCCACAAAAACATGTGTTTTTTCTTCCTACAAAAACCTTCAGGTGGGCCCCTTTGCATTGAACTTCCTTATGGCTCCAAGAATGTGCACATCAATGGAGTATGTAAGCATGATATCGATCTTTGAAAAGAGTGTCCACGAGTTTGTATGCATCATAAAAAGGTCAACATCAATTAAATAAAGAAGACAGTGTTCAGCTTGGCTTTGAAGACCTCATAGTAGATATATGTAAAAATAAAATATAGAAAATAGAAAAAATAAATATTAAAATCATGATAGATATAGGATCTAGATATGAGATCAAAGTGGGTGAGCAAAAAATAAAACTCACATCGTTAAGGCTTTTTATCCTTGTAAATCTCAAAAATAAATTTTAGAAAGTTCCCTAAAGGTTGTAAAAGAAAATGAGGTTGATAACTTTCCCTCACGCACACTTCTACAAAAAATTGCACTGACAAAAATTCTGCACAAAAGGATGAAATTGCCTGCACAATACTGCTTGTAGTGGAAACGGAAACTGAAGTGAGCTCGCATCATAAATTTGAGCAAACCAAGCTCTTTGACCCTTCTCGAACCATTTGTTGACCTACTACTCACGTTCACCAAAGCTCACCCAAGTTGGAGAAAGTGAGTCGACGAGTGCTGGCGATGTTGACGACTATGCCTCCTAGGAGGACGCAACTTGCTCTGATACCAATTGTTGGAATTAGAGTTGCAAGGCAACACACATAGCTTGGAGATGATGAAGAAGCTCAAGACACACAACAAAGAGTATATTCCTTAGTGCACAATGGAAAGATAAGTTAGCCCTAGAATTATAGGCATATATAAAATGCATGGGAGAAAAAAGGTTGTAGTGAGAGAAAAAATGCCTCGACGGTCCTAAGTGTGTTCACACACATCACTACCACATATATGGTAGCACCTATATGGAATTTGTTTATGTGGTAGTGATGTGTTCACACACATCACTACCACACATACACTTTCCTAGATTTTATTTCCTCCAAGTTAGAAACTTGAGGCCCTAGAATTAACTTTTGTAACATGAATTATTCCACCTAACAAGAATGTGGTGTAGATTCCATAACTTGGATCACCAAAGATATAGATGTTGCATGTTTCTAAAAGAGTTGAACTTTGCTTCAGTTCCAAAAAAAATTGAGTCGCTAGATTAGGACATAGGTGTGTGTGCATACGTGTCTATTGGGGAAAGAGGGAATCCTAAGGTTGTTCATTTTGGCCCTCTAATTGTGCATGTGTATGAGAGTGTTGAAACTTTGAACACACAAGGAATGTGGCGTGTCGTTGTGTGTGAGAGAATGCATATCCTTCTCTTTTATGCAAGGAAGGTCATAAAGTGTAAAGAAGGTGATGGGGTGAATGCATGTTGTGGTGACATAAAATAAGAAAAGCTTCATTACAAAGGTCAATATGGGTAGCCAAGAGAGAAATTCTGCTATTTGGCAACTATGTGCCGTTTTGTTTTTCCTAGCAAGCTTGCAAGAGGTAAAGGAGGGTGGGGTAGCTCCTCAAGCAACAGATTCAATCAATTAACGATTGCCTTGTGCGGCATAAAATAGAGAGAATGATCACCATTTTTGTAGAGTTAAATTCCAAGGAATTTTGAAAGGAGGTCAAGGGAAGCAAGGGTCTCATGTCAAATAGATTATCGAAAATAGTAAACATTTCTCATTGTCAAGCCAAGGGCCAAAGGTCACGAGCTGGTTTGAACGTAGCTCGAGGGTGCCTTTAAAGGGCAAAGGCTAGATGGAGAGTAGGCATGCAGAATCCTTGTGGTCTCAGAGTGGTATGGAATGAGTTGAATGCATTCAGACAGCTATTCTAGGTTGGCAGCTAGAGTTAGTTTAGTTCAAACTAAAGACTTCGGACCAATTCAGTACATCGAAAGACGAAAGTAGAACTAGAAATATGAAGACACTAGAACTGACAGCTGGAACCAGAATTGTATTATTTTGATTAGAGAAGTATACAATTGGAGTCAATATTGAATGAGCTTCTAGCTTATTGAAAGTACAAAGTATAGCAGACAATGGCTCAAGATACAAAGTATGTGGCTTAGGGTTAGGGACTCAAGGATCAAATCTAGACTATAGGCTCTTGGATATTGGATAGTGGGTACCCAAAATGAAGTAATGGGTCCTATTTATAGTCTTCGAAGTGGTGTCCGATTGACTGTGTATTGTGTCAGTTATCGTCGTAACTGTCTCTAGATTATCACTTCTGAAAGCCTCCAGTGCAGTCATCCACCACCCGCCTGCTAGGGGTTGTTCCCACGATCTACATTTCTCCTCCCCTTTCTTGAATTTTAGTATGTAACCAAAATTTTCAGAAGACCTCTGATTTTACCCAATATGCATCCAACTGACTTTCTTCTTATTGAGTGCCTTCTTTTTGGGAGGTTTGTGAAGAACCTTGAAAGGTTCTGGAGCACTTGGAGCAGTGTTGTCCTTCTGAATTAACTTGAATAGAGCTTCTTACTTCTTACTCCAGTTGTTCTTTCCAAAATGTATTCATCTCTACTTCATAGGGCATCAGTGGATTCCAAGTCTTGGTATCAGGATTATATAAAGTGTGTTTTCCCCTGGTAAGCCTGGCTCTAGCCAACTTATGGCAATATGATGCAGTTTGCATCCACCCTTGAGGTAATGGCTGATTGCATTCAATGCAGGCTTTGAACAAGATTTCAGTCATTTCTCTGAACTGAGGTTCAAAGGCTACTTTGTTGGCTAGGTCCTTCTTAAGGATCTTGGAAACTTCCACTATCAACTGGAGGAGTTGGTTTGTAATTTTGATGAGGCGCTTGAGCTGCACCTTCCATTGACCCATCCTTAGAGCTCAAAATTTTGAAGGTCCTCAATGAGCTCATTGGCCTGGTTCTTTTTTAGAGCTTCATGCAAAACTTGATTCCAAGCTAGCCATTCAGTGGTGGCATCCTTGTACCATTCTCTGAGTTCATCCACTATAATGATGTACCATTGTTGGTCTGCTAGCTCAAATCTAGATTTCCTTTGGCACTCTGCATCTCTATCAACATGTCTTTTATCTGAAAGCGGATGTCCTTCATACATTGGTAGGTTGGTTTTGTGCCTAGTGACATCTCAACCTGTAAACACAAAGATTTGAGGTCGTTAAGAGTTAAGTCCTTCATGGTTGGGTTTATTGCTTTGTCATGAGTAGTTAGGCACCATTATGGGACCCTTTCCAGCACTTGGACACAGCTCGAATGTGGAGGAAGCTTGCAAACTATTTGATTATGATAACTAATAGCTTTCCAATCCATCACCATCCGTCTGGCCCCCGCATACAACATCTAAAACCTTTCCCGATCTGAATAGACTGTGTCATCATCTAAGTACTTCTGGATCTAGAGCTACTTTTGCTTTCATAGGCTTTTGCTTAGTGTGAGTAGCACAGTAAAGTGATTATGGTCAGATTCATAGTCGGGTTCTAGTACAACAATCTTGCCCTTAGTATCCTTGCAATGACTATGAACTACATGTTGCCCTGCTATTGGTTGGGTGGTTTCTATTGTTGAGCGTCATTAGCAGGTGGTGGTTGGTCATCCAACACACCCATCCTTAGCTCGATCTGGAGCTTAGCTCCCAGTGGGTGCTGATTCGCCTGATGTTGACCCTGTGTTAGTGTTTCAATCCTGATCATCATCATCTTTCTTGTGTTTGGTTGGTCCTCAGTCCCCTCTTCCTTGTTCTCCTCTTCATAATCATCATCTTTGTTCTTCTAATTCTCCAAATATTTTATGAGCGCCTCATTTACCAGTGTTGTGGTGTACTCACCAATTTTCTTTTGTAAGTTAGACTGAATGGACTCGATGACATTCTCTAGATCACTCAGGTTCAAAGTCAGATTGCCATCCTTGTCCATTATATGTAACAGAGAATGATAAATATATTTTTCCAATATGGCATCAAAATCGGTCGGTGTCTAGCTGAGCAATTCCTTTCTCCTCCCCCATCACCTTGTTTGCATCGGTCAATTTGTATATCTTTTTCTGGAGGACCTCTACTTCCCTGTTGTGTTGTTGTTGTTGAAGCTTTAACTGCAAAATTTGTTGTGTCCACCCAACTTTTTCCTTCTTAATCTTTTCATATTCATCTTTGGTTGTTTGAAGCTCATCTTTCAATTTATCTACTTTTGAGCTAGAAATGATGTCTATGCTTCCATCATCTGGCCTATAGAGTTGACAATTATGTTCCAACCAGATTGTATAGCCGCAACACATCCTTGCGTAATGACATCTGGATTAGTATGGCTTGTTTTATACACCTTCAATGGGAATGCATAGGGCAATTCCAACCAATTTTGCTTTTTTATTACGAGTCTCCCTTTGAGCGATTGCTTTTACAGACGCTGCAGCCTGTCCAATTTTTGCAATGGGCATCTGGGTTTGGGCAAGTTCCAAACCATTGCCCGATGCCTAGTGACTTTCGTCCTCAAGTCTGGCAGTGGTCTGAGCTTGTTCTATGCTAGCAGCTTTTCCATATGTCTGCTTCTCTTGTTGTTGTTGTTTCCCACTGGCCTTGCTTTGCATTGTGTCAACTTGTGCATCAGCAGTACCCCCTCTCTTTTGAGTTCTTGCCTGGAATCCTTTCAAAAGGTCTGCTGTTTTTGCTTTTTGTTGGATCTCTTGCTCCCAATCTATTCTTTCCCTTTTCCTTTTCCTTTTGTTGGTTGCTTTGTTGCAGTGTCCTTGGTTTGTTCTCCTCTGGTCTCATCAGCATCCTCAGTTTTTGTGTTCTCAGAGGATGACACAACAATATTTGGTGCCCTTTCCTTATTCACCTTATCCCAAATATTCTAAACATTAACATGCATTGGAGCCAAGTTTTCCTAATACAAAAACTGCCATACATATCATGCTTTGAATAAATTTTTGTATTTGGCTTTAACCGTCTATTGTACGACACTGGTATGCAGGAACTGACTTATATTGATGTTGGCTTTTGAATTCTGAACTCTGGCCAACAACATTGCAAACAATTTCTCTGACAAGTAGGTAGGGTTGTTCTTCAAGCCGATGGTCTCTGTTATGAAGCGATATACCAAGGTACATTCCAATGTGGCTACTGGAATGCCCTGTGCACCATCCTTGCACTTCTTCCTGACATGATCGTCCTCCTTCAAAAATTTGCGGACCTAGTTAGTCGTAGCTGGTGTGGGTTTTGATGCATCTCGGATTTTGAACTCTTGGGCCAACTCACCAGTTGTCAGCTCCAGTGTTCTACCATTCACAATTGTTGTGCCCTTGTCAATTTGATACGTAGCAAACACCTGTTGAGTGATTCCTACATCAAAGGGTAGTGCTGCAATCTCCACCACTACCTCTAACCTCCATAATCTTAACGTGGCTTGCTCTCTTTCTTGAAACACATACTTTGCGATTTACTGTGTGCCACTAGTCCTAGTGCTTCTAATGCAGAGGCTTTCAAACTCTCAGCTTTAGCGGACATAGTGTCTAATGTTACTTGCATTTTCTCTAGGGTTTTCTATCTGCCCATACACGACTTAGACGAGCAGGTTTGTGTAGAAGACGACTTACTTGTAATGGTAAAAGATCTGTATAGAGAGCAACGAGGAGTTTTGGGTAGTGTTGCTGCAACTGTTGAGGAAGTGGTGTGTAGCAAAGAGGGTTTCTACTGCGAACTCAAAGAAATTTCTACAAACTGCAATGTGAGCGGCACGAGAGGATGCAAGAAAAGTGAAGATAGGAAAACCCTTTGCATAGTTATATGTATACACATCATGAATGCACCACTCCTTGGTGTACTCAAAAATATGCACACTATTTGTGACGTGTCACTCATGCAGTGGTTCATTATAATCATTAATACTGACAACATCCTTTTGTTGATTGTGGCATTTATTTTTTGTCAATGACCGTTAATTGATGTGATTAAATTGTCCCACTGGTTCTGAATTGGTTCATTGGTTTTGGGACTCATGTGAATGTGGTCTGATTGTTGGCTAAAACTGGTGCAATGTTGATTCTACACTGGTTTTGGAACTCACTCTATTGGCCTAGGGTTCATCATCTGAGTCAGGTGATACCTCTTGTACTAGTTCTACTAGAATTTCCTATGTTCTGGCATAATATAGCTTAATCTTGGCCCCATTGTATAACAACAACCCTGCAAATCTCTGAGTCTTATTGTACCATTGCAGAACACCCAATCTACCTCATAGGGTCCTGACCAAGCTATCTTCAGATTTGGTTTCTTGGGTCCCAACTTGGAATGGTAAGCAACACTAAATCACCTTTTTTAAACTCTCTGACCTTCATCTTACTATCATGCCAATGCTTTTTCCTATGTTTGACTACTTCTTATTCTAGCATGGCCCTCTGTTTGATTTCATCAAGCCGTAAAAGTTCATCCAATCTCTCCTTCAGATTTTGATTAAAATCTATTCCATACTCAACTACCATTCGGAGACTGGGAATAGAAAATTCCATCGGGACTACTACCTCTATTCCATACACCATTCTGAAAGGGCTCATACCAGTAGTGACCTTATAAGTAGTTCTATAAGGCCATAATGTTGTCTGAAGCTTAGTGCCCCACTTGTGCAATTGCTTTTGAACTATCTTGGTGAGGATAGTCTTTATGGTTTTATTGCTACTTTCTTCTTGGCCATTGCAGCTAGGATAATATGATGTGGATTTTTGGTGCTTTATTGAAAACATCTCAGTCCTCAGTATGTAAATAGTTTCATTAATAAAGTGAGTGCCCTGATTTGAGACTATTTCTACTGGACATCCATATCTGCATATGATGTTTTCATACAAGAATGTATGTTGAAAAGTGTCCTCCAGCATCTTCATATGAGCTTCAAAGATTACTTGCATTCTTTCTCTCATTGCCACACATCTCTGAAGCACACCGTCAGTGCCTAGCTTGTAAAGTGCTCCAACAATGATAGTAAATGTTAGACTTTTTATGATCAGTTCTTTCCTCTTATTCTGGGACCAGTCATTTGGAAACTTCCCCAGCTGAAGAAAATCATAAACATCTTGCCATTTTGGATCCGGTTCTTCTTTAGTAGTATTTTGAAATAACTCAGCATCTATTGGCTCATCTCTTAATGATGTTTTTGAACAACCTTCTCTACTTTTGGAAAGGAAATTAGTCCCATAGTGTGTTTTCCCTGGCTTGTGGAAAATCTTGAATTCAAACTCCATTAGAAACATCATCCATCTAATTAACCTTCCTTGTATGATCACCTTGTTGATCGGGAACAACAAAGCCTGATTATTGGCATATAAATGAGATAGTTTGCCTAGTTGATAGTGTCTGAACTTGGTAGCATTGAATACCATTCCCAGTTCTTCTCTTTCAGTAGTCGAGTACCCTTGTTCAGTTGTACTGAACCTGCGACTGCAAAGCCCATATCCATGCCATAAGCATCTACTTGTACATGGAAAACTATATCCTAGTTACGTTGGCAAAGTACGAGCTTCCTGCTGATCTCATCTTTTAAGCACTAAAAACTCTGTTCACGTTCTTCAATCCAGATAGATTTGTTCTCTTTCTTGGTTAGTTCATATAAAGATAATGCCTCGGCTACAAACATATGAAAAAACCTCGTTTAGAAGTTTATGTATCCGAGAAACGAACTTAACTCAAACATCGTGGTTGGCGCTCTAGCTTGTTGAATGCACTTAATCTTATTGTTTGCCATTTCAATTCCATTTTTGGACACTATATGTCCCAGAAGTTGTCCCTTCAAGACCATAAATACATATTTAAACGAGTTCAGGCATATCCTCTTCTCCTTGCACCTTATGAAAACCATTTCTAGAAATAATAAGTGCATCTCTTTAGTGGAGAAGATAGTAAAGTCATCAACGGAATTGGCTAGAAACTTATGCAAAAATTCACTGAAAATTTTCATCAGACACCTCTAAAAAGTTGTTGGAGCATTACAAAGCCAAAATGAAATCACTAAATATATGAATGATCCCCATTCAATGATAAATGTAGTTTTGGCCCTATCCTCAGGTGTGATGTTTAGTTGATTGTAGCCACTATTGCGATCTGTAAAGCTATACATTTCATGGTGTGCAATCTCATCTAGAATTATATATGTGAATGGTAATGGAAAAGAATCCTTAATGGTTTGGGCATTCATTTTTCTGTAGTCCACACACACTCTCAATTTCCCATTCTTCTTAGGGACTACCACTATAGGCAACAACCAATCACTACTTGCTACCTCTATCGTGAACCCTACTTTGAGAAGATTATCAATCCCCTCTTTGACCTTCTTAGCATAGTTAGAGTTCATTCTATACCTTTGCAACCTAACTGTCTGGCATGTGGCTTCGATGGTATTCGATGTTGGCACACTTCTAGATCTATGCCTTTCAGTCAGTATGTTCCTATGCAAATACATCCTTGTATTTCTAGAACAATGCCTTTGTCTTTTATTTTATCTTCGGCTTTAGGTGCTTGTTGATCTTGATCATTGTAGGATTGTCTTTTGAGTCAAGATTCCACTCCTCTACCTCTTGATCATTTGGGAGCAACCAATTTGGGCCTCCTCCCTTTCATTTGGCCATTGACTGTGCTTCCTTTTTAGTGTGAATACCATCAGCATAATCATTGAAAGGATTACCTATTTCCATTAAATCATTCTGAATTTTTGGTGCTAGTGCTGTTGGATCTCCATCATCACTGTTTTCTAAATTGGCCTCCCTTTCTAGCGTGAAATCAAACTTATCTGATGTTGGTCGTTCTGGAAAACGCCCATCTAGCTGAACTGGTCGTTCTCGAGAGTTCAGTTCAGTAAACTACTCTGGATACTGTTGCCTTTTCCTTTCAGTTTATTGTTTATCCATAAATAGAACACTAAGATCACTCTCTGTTAAAGGGAAAATATTCATCAAAGCAAGCATTCTTTCAATCGTTTTTGTGCCATACTTCTTACACAATTCCTCGAGTCTAAAAGCCTTCCTCTAGCTTCTAGTTTTATCGATCTTAATCTGAATTCTTTATTGGAGCCCTAAATGGTCAAAGTCTAGTTTGCATATCATGAATAACACCAATAGTTTGAGCCAAGGTCTTGCTGTATTTTGAAAAAGTTCAACATCTACTGGTTCATCTCTTAGTAATGCTTCAGAATGACCTTCTGTACTTTTAAAAAGAAAATCAGCACCACAATGTGTTTTACCTAGTTTGTAAAAGATTTTGAATTCAAACTCCATCAGAACATTATCCATCTATTTAGCCTTCCCTGAATAATCACTTTGTTAAAATGAGAAAAAGAAGTTTTTGTTGGTCCACATAGAAATGAAAACAACTTTCCGAGTAGATAATGCACAAACTTCGTAGCACTGAACACCATTCCTAGTGCTTCTCTCTTATTGCTCGAATAACCTTGTTCACCGAGGCTAAATCTACAATTGGTGAAGTACATCCTAGCTCGGTTGGAGAAGGAATGGCCTCTTGCAGATCAGATCACTTAAGCACTAAAAGCTTTGCTCGCAATTTGGGGTCCATATGAATTTCTTTCCTTTCTAAGTCAGTTCATACAAGGGCATGGCTTTTGCTGCAAACATATGAATGAATCGTCAATAAAAATTGATATATCCCAAAAAAGAGCTCAGCTGAGATACTGCTGTTGGTGATCTGGCCTATTGAACACACTCAACTTTGTCACAACCATTTCAATCCCATTTTGGGGAAACAATTTGTCCTACCTTCCAGACCATAAACACTGATTTTAAGGGATTCAGACAAATCCTCTTCTCTTTGCACCTCTCAAAGACCATCTCCAAAAGTAATAAATTCATTTCTTCCGTTGAGAAAATAGTAAAGCCATCCACAAATATGGCCAAAAACTTATGCAAAAACTCACTAAAGATTTCCATCATGCATCTTTGAAAGGTCACTAAAGCATTACACAATCTAAATGGCATTACCAAATACATAAATGCTCCCCATTTAGTGATGAATGTAGTTTTGGCCGAATCCTCAGGTGCAATCTTCAGTTGATTGTGGCCACTGTATCCATCCATGAAACTGTACATTTCGTGGCCTACAATCTCATCCAATAACATATCTTTGAAGGATAGTGGAAAAGGATCTTTAATTGTCTGGGCATTTAACTTCCTGTAGTCCACACATACCCTTAGTTTTCCATTGTTTTTAAGAACTACTGCTATTGACAATAGCCAGCCACTACTTGCTATTTTTGTTATTGGAACTACCACTATTGAAAATAACAAGTCACTACTTGCTACTTCTATTATGAACCCTGCTTTGAGAAGATTGTATATCTCCTCCTTGACTTTCTTGGCATAATTGGTGTTCATTCTATACCTCTATAATATGACTGGTCTAGCATCTGGCTTTAGTGGTATCCTATGTTGTCACACTTCTAGATCCACTCCTTCCAAGTTAGTATGTTCCCAGGCAAATACATCTATATATTATTGGAACACTGCCTTTGCTTTTTCTTTTATCTCTAATTTTAGATGCTTATTGATTTTAATCATTCAAGGGTTCTCTTCTGAGCCAAATTAAGTTCTTCAACTTCTTGATCATTTGGGAGTAACCAATTTGGGCTTCTCCCTTTCGTTTGGTCATTGATTCATCTTCCTTCTTAGTTCGAATACTGTCAGCATAATCGTTGAAGAGATTGCCTAATTCCACTAGTCCATTTTGAATCTTTGCTTCCTCAACTGTTGGGTTCCCCTCATTAGAAATTGCTTGATTGGTGACCCCTACTGGTTTGAATTCAAATTTTTCTGGTGATGGTTGTTTTGGTGGCCGATCAAATTTGTCTAGCGCTAACTGTTCTAATGGCCGACCATCTAACTAAATTGATCTCTCCCATGAGTTCAGGTCAATGAATTGGTATGGTTATTGTTTCCTTTGTTTCTTGGCCTGCTTCTTATCCATTAGCACAACACTCAGGTCTATCTTTGTCGGTGGAAAAATGTTCATTAAAGCAAACATCTTCTTTGTTCCATATTTCTTACATAGCTCTTTAGATCTTAATGCTTTCTTCCAGGTTCTGTTGTTGTCAGTATTTATCTGAATTCTTTTGCCGGCTCCTTGAATTGTCAGTGTTTGATTGACGTAGTCATGTATTGCCATGGCAGTTTTAAGCCATGGTCTGCCTAAGGAGCACCCCATATGATCTTTGAACATCCAATACCAAAAAGCTGGTCTTGAACTTTTACTTGCCCACTTTGATCTGCATGTTTTTAACTAGCCCAGTAGTCTGGACCACCTTGTGGTCAGCCATCTTGATTCTGGATGGTGCTGGTTTTAACTCAGTGATTCCCAATTTTTGCCTTAAAATTTCTCCCAGAATATTGACACCAGGTCCTCTTGATAATGGTTCCCATTGCTTTCTCAGCTTATAGTCCACTTGGATTACTAGAACCTCATCGTCTCGGATGGCTGCCTGGTCCACTGCTTTGGCTTCAGCCTCTGCTTTTCTCTTTTGTCTGATAAACTCTACACCCTTTAGTAACATGCATCTGATGTCATCCAGCTCTACCGTCAACTTTTGGATGCATTCACATACCTTCACTGAGATTTCATCTTGCTCATTCCTAGAGCTACAGTCTGAAATGAAAGATTCTCTTCATGACTATCTTCACAATTCCATTCAATTGTCTTCTCTTGTCTAGTTGCTCATTGAATCTAAGATGGATCCATTGATTGGTCCTTCATTAGATTAGTGGTTGTAGCCTTGGCTAAGTCTGATTTGACTTGACGTACCTCATTTACCAGACTTTGTACAACAGCAATCATGGACTCATTTGGTCCAAACGTTGCCTTCTCACTTTAATGCTCCTGCATCTTTGAAGGCTGGGGGGGTAGCTTTTGAATCATGCGAGTCTCAAAACATTTTCGCTATTCCAGTTGTTTTTGGCCAAATTTCCAGAATATTGACACCAGATCCTCCATCGAGTATGACTCGTGATAATGGTTCCCATTGCTTTCTCAGCTTGTAATCCACTTGGATTACTGGAACCTCATCGTCTCGGATGGCTACCTGGTCCGTTGCTTTGGCTTCAGCCTCTACTTTTCACTTTTGTCTGATAAACTCCGCGCCCTTTGGTAACGTGCATCTGATGTCATCCACCTCTACTGTCAACTTTGGTAACGTGCGTCTGATGTCATCCATCTCTACCGTCAACTTTTGGATGCGTTCACAGACCTTCACAAAGATTTCATCTTGCTCATTCCTAGAGCTACGGTCTAAAATGAAAGATTTCTCTTCATGAATATCTTCACAATTCCATTCAATTGTCTTCTCTTGTCTGGTTGCTGGTTGAATCTAAAATAGATCCACTGATTGGTCCTTCATTAGATTAATGGTTGTAGCCTTGGCCAAGTCTGATTTGACTTGCCGTACCTCATTTACCAGACTTTGTACCACAACAATCATGGACTCATTTGGTCCAAACATTGCCTTCTCACTTTAATGCTCCTGCACCTTTGAAGACTGGGCGGTAGATTTTGAATCGTGCGAGTCTCAAAACATTTTGGCTATTCTAGTTATTTCTTGGCCAAATTTTCAATGATTTTTGTTGCAAGCTCACGCGGTTCTTGCCATTCAACCACTACCTTCTCCTTGCCCTTCACCTTCCAGACTACCCTCTGGTGCTTCTCGTTTCAGCAGTTTGCTTTTCCTTATTTTCATATGGAATCTCCTCAATGATAACACCCTTGCTTCTAGTGACTACCCTGACTGACACTGGTTCTAGTGCCTTCTGGTCAAGTACTTCTGATTTTGCAGCATCTAGGCACTAGGTTGCAAAGTGACCATACTTTCCACACATGTAGTAGTTCAGGATTTGCTTTGCAAAATCTTCTCTGCCCCTGCCCTTGCTAATACCTCCTTGGTGCCTACCCTTGCTAGTACCAATACCTATGTTGATCTCATCGTCTTTGGACCCATTGACCCCATTTGCTTTTGTTGCCTCAGGGTTAGTCATCGCGATTATTGATAGATCCTTTCCTTTCTTAAAGTGATGGATTATAATGCCATAATTGTTCCATACATGACCATAGGCTTTATAGTAGGTATACTATGAACACTCATCAAACCTATGATCTCTTGACTTGCACTTTGAGCACCAAATTTCCATCTTCTTTATGGGAGGGTCTTGTCTTGGCAATTTCAGCAATTTGTTTTGACATTTCCTCCAGTTTCCTAGTCAATCCTTTTTCTTTCCTTTGCCTTTGTCATCTGAGTCACTTTTAGATGAATTGGAACTGGTATTGCATTTTGTTTCTTCAGTGGTGGTCGACTCACTGTCACTGAAATGTTTATTCTTATGCCCTTTCTCTTTCTTGGCATGTTGCTCTAGTTCCAGTGCCCTTTGCACCAAATCGTTAAACTTTTTGGTTGGTGCTGGAACCTCCTATTCCTTGGGCTTTTTACTTTGGAACCCGTTTAGAAACCAGGCTCTCATTCTCTTCTCTGATGGAGGCGCTTGCAGTTGTTTGGTTAGCTCCCTGATTTTTTCCACGTAACTTCTAACCAACAACTTGCCCTATTTAATCTTGTCTAGCTCACACATGATGTCCTCATTTCCTTTGTTTTTTGAATATTCCAATCTCAAAGCATTAATGAGCTTATTATAGGACTAGAGGTGGCAGAATGGGTAATGATAGTACCATTTTCTTACTGCCTCTTTGGGTTTCTAGGAAAAGTATTTCCCCAATTCATCTTCAGATCCTTAAGCTTAGCATACTACTCAAATGCTTGGATATGAACATTAGGATCATCCTTTTTACCTCCTTTGAATATTGAAAATGAAATTTTTAGATTAGTGGAATGCTTGTGACTGTTGGCTCTAGTTATGGAAACTGGCTTCTTGTCTTTGGGTTTTTGTTTGTTGTAATGGTCTGTATCCGCTTCCCAATTGTTATCAATTTTGATTTCAATCATTGTGTCTTCAACTTTCTTCTTTGTTGGTTTGTATCCCATGAGTGATGTCTTCTTGTTGCTCTTGCTTTCTTCCACATGTTTGGCTACGTTGAGATCCATGAGATCAGTTGCGTCGTTCTGCTCTCTCTCTACTTGTCTGTGCTTGGATGCGTACAACAGCATGTGTGTATTTTAATGTGTTGTACGTCCATCGTATTAGTATGTCATGCATACATATCAAAAAATGGAATGATAATCCCTTGGACGCAATGACAGTCTCAACCATGTGAGCCGCTAGTAGACGTGCCTTGCACCATTACACTGGCATGGATACATCACACTGCGTCGTTGCATAAACTATGAGCTTATATCCACATAGTGCCAAAGATGTGTGCCATTATCATTGATTTGAAGTCAATCGATAATACCTTGGCACATAAGAGAAGCCGTGCTTCACATGAAGATAGGCAAAGCACTTTGCTTTGTATAGTGGCTTCTTATGGAGTCTGCCCAAGCAGTTTGCTTTGCACAACAGAGAGGTCTTTTCCAGAATGAAAAGTAAAACATAAACAAAAACAAACATAACTTGAAACTGACTAATCTTGTTGCCCACTTGTGGGCAGGTTTCTGGTAGGGCGCTCGAATCCGGTTCATAGCCATATATGCGAATAACTTGAGAGATGTCAGATGTCCCGCACATGCCTTCTTGGCTTGGTTTAATCGATCTCTAGTGAGAAAATAGGCAGACATGTTGTAAAGACTCCAAAGTTCGTATGCTGATAGGATATTCCGAAGGTCGGAAACTGCTATGTTGTATGTCTTAGAGTGAAGCCTTTCTTCCTAGAAGTCTATCAGTAAGATGAGACGAAACTGATACTGATGCTCATAGCAAACAGGTACGCTTGTTGACACACATGTGTCCAAGTAGAGAAGAATCGACCTTGTCAAAATTTTATAGAGAATCGGCCTTGCCGAATCGTAGGGAATTGAGACTCATGAGATTCCCCAATACTAATAGAGATAGAATCTATAGATTAGCTATCAAGAGTCAACAATTGCAAAACACTATCGAGTGCCCATGGCATTGAAAGTCACATCATGTGATTGTTGTGGATGTCAATGTGTTTACCACTGCTTCGTATACTTATGTTGCCTGCTCCCTTGCAAGTTACAACACCTAGAAGTGATTATGCATCCAATGCACGGGAGCCGTTCTCCTGAAAGCCTTGCTTTCCCCCTCCTCTAGATAGCACAAATGAATCCCGTTGAATGTGTCTTGCTGACAATCAATTGAGCGTAACCATTTCTGACTGCCAGCTTCTTAGAATCAAATTAATGATTGGCCTTGCTGATTACCTTTTCCTTATAAGGTACCTGCCATGCGTGAATTGTCTGTATGACAAGACAACCTTGCCTCGTTAGAGCGCAATAAAGCCCTTGTATGGATTATCTCTATTGGAGCCTTGCTCCTTAGTCCAAATCACGATAATGCCCAGCTAAATTGAATGTAATGCATTGATCATGGCCATATCTATCGTAGGTAATCTTGCAGGGTACCATGGTCGAGATTAACATAATTAATTGCTCTTGCAATGCAGTATGATACATATAGCTATGAAAACTAGAAGAACATAAAATCTCAAACCTTATAATCTGCCATGGTCTGTGTCACCGTTGGAGAAGGTCACAAATTTGTGAGAAAAATGTATCTCTGTGATGCCGGCATGCATCCAGCTTTTCGTAAAAGGTTGGCCATGCCGAAGCTTTTCACCTTTTGAATTTGTTTACATGCCGATTAAGGCATCCCTTGCAACGCTCTTCCTGATTGCAACTTGCACACTTTGCTCGTATGTACTTCTCCCCGTATGCTGGCTGTACTTCTCCCCGTATGCTCATATGTACTTCTCCCCGTATGCTGGCTGTACTTCTCCCCGTATGCTCATATGTACTTCTCCCCGTATGCTGGCTGTACTTCTTCCTGATTGCATGCTGGCTGTACTTCCCCCCGTATGCTCGTCGATTTTGTATCCGAGGTTGGGCTCGAAGTTCGGGAAATTGCCTATGGGCACCTTCCCTTATTTTAAAAAAGTCTTTGGCCTAAGGCCAAAGGCCTTTGGGCACCTGTGTGTGAAAAAGAAGAAGCTCCAAGACAAGCTATGGCGCGCAGATTCGCAGCGGGCAAGAGAGAGAGAGAGAGAGAGAGAGAGAGAGAGAGAGAGAGAGAGAGAGAGAGAGAGAGAGAGAGAGAGAGAGAGAGAGAGAGAGAGAGAGAGAGAGAGAGAGAGAGAGAGAGAGAGAGAGAGAGAGAGAGAGAGAGAGAGTTTGGTTGACTTCCCGGCCTCGGCCGTGTGTCAAGAAGCACTTCTCTCCGCCTCGAGCTCTGATGATTGAGCTCACCTGTAAGCAGTTTGGCGACGCTCGACCTTCTCCCTCCCTCCGACCTAGGGTTGTTGCACGTGGACCTTCCCCGTCCTCCGGACCTGTCACCTGTCAAGCGAGTCTGTACGTGATTCCTCCTTGCTTCCCTTAGCAAGCGGCCTTCCCCTTCCTCCTTTGCATGAATATGCAATGCAAGAGTGGCTCCACGCCTTCATGCCCAAAAAAGACCTTGCTTTGATACTAGTGAAATGCCCTTTGGTGGGACTGCCTAGAATTAACCTCCCTTTAAATAGCCCCCTGGGCCTCATTCCCTATCCACACTTGCTACCAGCCCCTTGGGCCTGGTCCTTGACCACCGCGCTATGCCCTTGGCATGACATAAAGTGGGGTTGGCGAATGAAAAGCTTCATCAAGTTAAGGGTTTTCTCCAAGACCACATGGAAATGCTAAGATTTGCTCATCAAAATGTTTGGCAAGCACATGATTGGTATAAAAAGTATGATGATGAGAAACGCCTGCAAGTTATCTTCACAGAAGGGGAAGAGGTATTCTTGCGTGTGCCATAGCATTCACAAAGTTTGAAGATTGGGCCAAAACCTAAAGTATCTCCAAGGATAGTGGGCCTTTTAAGATACTCAAGTGAGTTGTTGATATGGCCTACAAACTCTCATTACTTGTGCACTCTCACATTCATCCGATATTTCATGTAAGTCGTTTACATAAACGCTTACATAAGACGACAATGTTATTGACGAGAAGATTTCGGTTGATTACATTGAACCTCCAACTCAATCGCATAAACCTGAGCATATTCTTGACTATCATGACCTATGTATGCATCATCATGTATGTCACCAAGAATTCATCAAGTGGAAAGAAAAATTTGAGGAGGTGCCACTTTGGAAAACATTAGTGTTCTTAAGAAGAAACTTTATACTTTTGTTTTGAAGGAAAACGCTTCTCCAAGGGGGGAGTAATGTCAAGCAAAGGGCCAAAGGCCATGGGCTGGTCTAAACGCAGCTCAAGGGTGCCTATAAAGGGCAAAGGTTGGGTGGAGAGTAGGCAGACTCTTTGTGGTCTTAGAGTCATGGTCTAAAAGATCTATATTCTCTTATGTATTTTGTACCTTTTTTTTTGGGGGGGGGGGGGGAGTGGTTCTTGAAAATGGGCTAAGAAGCCAAGTATACACACACACACATACACACACTCACACATATATATATAGCCCATGGTTTCTGCTAGCCTTTGATGTGCTGATAAGGGTTGCTAATATGAGAGTGCCATGTTCGGTCCTAATTCTGGCTGGTTTGCAACACACATGTCATTTCTATTACTGTTGAATAATCAAGGTTGATGTCCATCAATGGCTAAGCCTGATAATCAGTGCCATTTATGCTAGTGTTTAGACGTGCTTCTGATATTGTTGCTATCATCCACGATTTCTATTGGAAACGACTTCTCACTAGGTCGTAACAACTTTGATGACACTCTTTTTCTGTTACTATTGCTATTTAGTGCCGCCTTATCCATTATTACTGTTGTTGACCTATCGGACTGCAAAGACTGTTAGAGCAATAGTTCGTTGCTACAGTGTATAGACCCACCTCTTTGTCAGTTGGCAGAATGGTCCCTAATGGGTGCTTCCCACAATATTAAAATCCTTGGATTTTCAATACTAGGAGGAATGTTGTGGCTAATGTTGCGCCTCTTAGATGGTTGTTAACGGTAGGGTGGGGCCCACCCATAATGAACGATAGGGGTGTGTCTGTGTTAATGACTGCATCTTCACCAAAAAATTGGACAACCCTTTACTCCTTCAATTCTTGAGTTCAAGATTTGTAATCCATATAAGATCTCTTCGAATTTTTCTTGCAAAATCAAAAAAGAAATTCTTCAGCTTCTTCGTCTTCTTAAGGATATCTTATTTATATTTAATAATTTCCTAAACTCACCCTTCACTTACGCACTTAAGATGTTTTGAAAGGATTTGTAGTTTTTCGAGATTGGGGAGACCTAATCATGTCATCTTCTACACACTTAATTGCACAATATCTACATACCAACTCTCACTCTATACTCTGCGCTACCCTCACCAACCAGAAGAGATCAAACCACATGAGAGAGAGAGCATACACACTTGACACTGAGTAGAAAATTTTAATAGCAGAGAGGAAACAAAAGACTTAGCTTTGATTTTTGTAAGCAAGGTCTCAATAGCCAAGATTATTGTGTCCCTAGGGGTGTAGCCACAATTCTCATACCATTGCAACAACTACAGGTGCAATGCCTTGCAAAAACATATAAAAACACATACAAAATACCACTTGCACATACCTGGAGATTCCAACATTATATACATGGCGAAACATGAGAGAGAGGGAGAGAGAGTAGACAACAAGTGAGCATGTGCACATTTGAAAATGGAGTGTTGTGCATGCACGCAAAGGTAGAGAGAGAGAGAGAGAGAGAGAGAGAGAGAGAGAGAGAGAGAGAGAGAGAGAGAGAGAGAAGAAAGACACAAGCATTGGGTACAATCTTCCTCCGTAAATACCAAAAAAAAAAACTTAGAGAGAGAGAGAGAGAGAGAGAGAGAGAGAGAGAGAGAGAGAGAGAGAGAGAGAGAGAGAGAGAGAGAGAGAGAGAGAGAGAGAGAGAGGATATGTGTATGTGCGCGAGCATAGTGGGTGTAAGTGTGGAGACAATGAGCGAGAGAGAAGGCATAAGCAATGGGCAATTCCCCCTGCGCATAAGATCACTACTTCCATTTGTGTGTAATTAATTTATAGATGAAGAGTTGAACTCAAAATACAATCCACTTTGGGTAAAAATAAAAATTACTCTTAGACTATATTTACAATAGAAATGTAGATGCTCTAATAATGATAATTTGTGCACCCGATATGACTGCACTATCTACACTTGAAGCAATTGTCGATGGGTCATGCACCTAGCTAGTCATTGATTTGATAAACAACAATACCATACCACTTGAGTAATTCCCATCGAAAACAAAATATTAAGATTGGCTAATATGCTACAACACTAGCATCATGATAAATTTGGATCGACTAATATGCTACAACACTAGCACCACGATCATATGAGAGAGAGAGAGAGAGAGAGAGAGAGAGAGAGAGAGAGAGAGAGAGAGAGAGAGAGAGAGAGAGAGAGAGTGAGTCTTATTGCAACTCTGTTGTTGATGTGGAAATTGACACCCTTGTCCATCATTGCAAAGCCATGGACATAATGTCAAGTCAGTATCATAAGGGAGTCAATGCCGATATTACCATGGTGGTAACCTTAGATTGCTATCTTTACTTATAACACCAGCATTTGTCTATAATTAATAAAGAGTCATCATGTGACTAGCCTACCCAGATGATGAGTAGACTTGACATTGTTTACAAGAGCTTGAATCCAACGTACATAAAGAACATGTTAGACTTATTCGGACCGACGAGCTTAAGGTTGAGCTAGCGGCCTCTCCCGGTCACACACAAAGGTGCTCTTGCCTTGCCAATCGTCACAAATACGTTAGCATAGCTGACTAATTCATAGAATCAATTGACTAATTCACGTAATTAGTACTCTCACACATATGGGCCGCAACATAATTTTAAGTTCATCCTTCAAAATTGCCATTTGAACGGATTTCGAAAGGGAAGGTGTGACACTCGCTTTGCTTTATGGAAGAAACCAATTGAAGGATCGAAGGTCTCAAGTCTGAGATCGAATCTGTCGCGACAACTCAGAACTCAGCAAGGGTGGATTTGGAGTCATGTTCTATGGGGCGATGGTATGGGATCCATGGCTCATCGTCTCGCAGATTGTGTGCATGCAGTGTCTCACCTACCTCAGCTTGGGCCTGCTGCTGTGGTTGCTGGTGGGTATACACGTCCCAGCGTTTACGCTCCACTACTTCTTCGACTACTCGACCCTCACCACTTCCTCCTTTACAGGCTGGTGCACCATCGTTGCGTTCCTCCTCAATTCTCTTGTCGGGTATGACCCCCCTGTGTGTCTTCAGGCTTTTTCTGCTTTTCCACACGAGGGTTCTAAAAGCTTAGTGGCTCTGGTGGAGTCTCAAAGGCTCTTTAGTTGTTTTTTCCTTTGAATGCTGCAGATCTTTCTTCCTGTTTGTTCTATTTGATGTATCCATCTACGCAAATCACAGCATTACAATGCCAGAGGACTTTGCCTCCCTCCGACACAACCAACTATGCAAATATAGTATAAAAATCCCAATTTTTTAATGCGTCTTTTCACGGCATGTTTGCATTGGTCGTCATTTTATGGGAGAACGTTTGTCTATTTTATTCATGATAACGTCCACTTTCTATGGCAACCAGGGCTGGATTCCTACTGCTGATTGTGGAGAGGAATAGAAAGTGTTTGGACTTCACAGCGACAGTGTACATTGTTCATTTATTCTTGTGTCTTATATACGGTGGCCTACCATCATCTGTCACCTGGTGGTTGGTGAATGGGATTTGTGTAGCAGTAATGGCCTGTGTTGGTGAATGGCTGTGCATACGACGTGAATTAAGAGAGATACCCACAAGAAGCTCCCGAGCAAGTAAGCTTTTTATTTCAGTTTGCTGACTAAGTGTTTGTAAGTGTATTTGTGTGATAAGCTAGCCGTAGTTGCCGTTCAGTGTTAATTAGGTAGAATCTTTCTACAAAGATGTTTAATTCATCTCTCAGTAAATGTTTGACCTCCATGGGAGGATTGGGAGCTTTCTATCTAGGTTGTTGCCATTCAGGAGTTGATGAGGGTGCATTCTTTGGTTAGAATTTAAGAGTATATTACTTGATGTGAAGTTGCTAACTTGCACTTGATGACCTTATTTGGCATTCCGTTTAATGTTTGTGGTTTTAAAGAGTTTTGAAGAAGTGAACTGCTTGGCCTCTTGTCCCTTTTGCCATTGTTTTCCTCCCTCCTTCCCCTCCCTCTCATGCCTCCTAATCTTGTTGTCTGACAACGGATTTCTCATCAATGTTTTAAAAGGTGAAAGATCCACTTCATGTATGATATTCTCTCTTTATAGAGTGTTGATATTCTCTCTTTAAACTTGGCTCTCCTGATTTTCTCTTTGGAAGATCTGCTCTCTTGGGCTGTTCTTTTTTTCCCTGCAAAGACTTTCCCTTTAGAAGAAGGCTATTCTTGTTTCCTAGCGCACGGTCACAAGGTAACTCCATTTTGGGGCCTATCGGATCAGAAATTCCATTTCCAAAGTCTCTTGTTTCTTGTTTCCTTCAAGAAATCCCCAAAGTGACTTCAAAATCGCATTTATTTTTATATGTGCTAAAAGCTTCAAAGTCACCTGATATAAAAACTGATGCTCAAAGCATAGAAAGTCAACGCTTTCATAATTGACACCAATAGTACTCCAGTGTTCTTGCCATGTCACCATCTGCGTTGCCACGTTAGCTCTGTCCATGCAGACTACCACTTCATGACTCGTGAATCGCGGCACGATTTGCAGCCAGTGATAGACCTGGTAGTTCAACACATATTTGAAGGGGATCGGGGAGCACCAAAGACGGAGAGTGAGAGAGAGAGAAGGAGAGACACACACGATGTGGGTGGGGAGACTCAAAGAGTGAGCAGCCCCCTGTACACTTATGCTATGTATAAGGTATACAAGTCAGTGGGCGCCCAGACTCTAGGCGGCCGGGCAAGGCACAGACGCCTATACCCCAACAACCTCCCACTTAAAGGCGACTGTGCCTTTAAGCAAGGGAACCTAGTCTAAAGACTACAAAAGGTGAGAGAAAACTGCTCTCAACCGATGCCCACTAGTTGGCTGTGATCGTGTGTATCCGGTTGTCCTGCTCCCGTGTAAGTCCATACACCACCAGACGTACCGCACACGTACTGCAAGTATGTATGCAATACCTGCATATCTCCCTCGTGCTCTATGCCATCATCAGTCAACAAACGACTGACAACCCCAATTGCAAATGCTCCCACTGCAGCTGCGATATCCGGTCTCAAGATCAACATCTCATACATGAGACCACCGAATGCCGATGCAATGCTAGCGGGCCCTGCTAGCTCTACGGAGCATGCATCAACATATATATCCCTGGCAATAGGCATCTCTGACTGACGAGGCGTGTCAGCCACATGCATCTCCTGACTGTCCGCAAAAGACGCATCAACCTGTCGTGCAACCTCAGAGCAAACCAGCTGCTCTAGGTGTGTGCTGGAAGACATATCCTGCACAACTATATCCCCATGCTCACTGTCAAGCATAGAAAGGAATGACTGCATAATCGCTGACATCTCAGTCTCCTCTACAATCATCCACTGCAAACATTACCACTCAATCTGCTGTGACTCACTAGAGCTCTCATGCTCTAACTCCGTATGCATAAACTCTTGTACAATGTCCTCCTGTCGTGACTCACTAGAGCAAGACCGCTCTACCTGTCTATCCTGCATAGAAGTATCTCGCACAACTGACTCTCTGCTTTGCTCAGTCACTAGCAAAGCATGCATGTCTGACTTTGTCACCTCTCTGTGTGACTGCTCAAGTCGTGCCCCAACTATGTGCACAACAAGATCACTACTCTGCACTCCATGCAAAGCACCCTGCAACCCACAAGCAAAAGAGACTCGCCTGCTCTCTCGTTGTCTACCTGGTTGCGTGATCACAGAGACAACACTGTCTCTCCCGTGATCCACATGCAATGGGTAACCTGTACCACTCCTGGCACCTCTCGCAATCACTAGCGAACCCAAATGCATCACAAAATCTCGCTCTCGTAGCGAAATCTGACATCCACAGTCTCTAAGCTGACCAATCGAGATCAAATCCCGTCTCAGATCTAGCACATAACGCACATGACGCAGGGTAAATCTCATACTACTGGGCAAGGACAAACATACGTCTCCTGCACCTTCAATGTCATACACAACACCATCAGCCATGTGCACACAACCAAGTCTCCCACTAGAAAACGTGCTAAACCACTCACGATGCGACGTGACATGGAAAGTAGCATCTGAATCTAGTAACCAATGTGAAGACAATGTGCAATCCGATATGCAATCCGTAGACATAAGGTCGTTTGAAGACAAGCTAGATGTAAATGTGACATCGCTGTCACAAACATACTCAGTAACCACCGTACTGATCTCACTAGCATCTGTCATGCCCAAATCTGTATCACGCATCTGTCGTCTCCATTGTCTCAAACGCCTGAAACATCGACGCCTAATGTGCCCTCTATGTCCACAATGCCAACATGTCAAGTCTCTATGCCGTCGAGACTTGCGTGTGGGACCAATCTCTCCCATGGACATAGAAGTGGGACTAGACTCCCCTGTAGACATGGATGTCGCGTACATAGCATGTAAACTCTGCCATAAAGCATGAGTTGTAGTCTCCCTCGAGACCTGCGAGTCAACAGACTCAATGAGATGCAAACGAATCGTAGACATTGCTAACTCATCAAGATCCTGCCAATCATCATCACGCATAGACTTGGGCTTCGCCGATAAACCACACAAGGGTTTATCCTGCCCCAAATCCGCCAATGCAACAAGCATATGCTCCTTCCAAGCAACAAAATCTGCACCATCAAACTGTGTCAGACCATAACGCTAGAAGTCAAATGAAAAATCAGCCATAATGCTCACAAAAGAGCAACCAACAATGAGTAGCAAATGTCAACCAAATCAGCCCTAAACTGACTCGAATCGCATCAACAAAAGTCTGCAAATATGGCTGCAAAACAGCCCCAAAACAGCCCCAAAATTCAGCTCTTAAACAGCTGCATAAACAAGTCACAAACGTGTCCCAGATCAGCCTACAACTGAGCCATACATGGACACCTGCAAAGAGGAAACAATGGCTGAAAATTCAGCGCCCAAATAAAACCTCAAACCTGCCTGTAAACTTGTAAACCTGTAGCTGAAACCTGCTGAAAAACCTCAAGCCATTAGTGCTCGAATCCGGCTACCTAGCTCGTAGCCACACAAGCATACATCACAACATTCACTCTTGTGAGTGTGTCAAGATAACTGTACGCCTGTCAAACTGTGAGCTAATCACCAAGCCCACACTGTGCCGTATCGATGCATACACACGCACAAATCTCCCACCTGCAGAGAACACCGCACGCAAATGCTGAGTGCAACCCGCAATCTCTACCTAGATCGCATAAATGATGCGCATAAAACTCCTGGGAAAATTTCGCCAGAGTTTCGTCAGTAAAACGGCCACAAAACCAGTAACCAAACTAACTGCACGCTCAAAACCATGAGCAACCAAAGCGCATCAAACCGCACTCCAAATGCATGCACCAATCTCCACACTTTGCATACATCATTGCAAACACCTGCAAATCTAGTACACAAATATTTGTTCTACCTGTGACTGCCAAAAAACATGCTCAAAGCATACATTGTCGAGCTCAAAATGCAATCACATTAGTCTCCCTGAGCATCAAACCACATAAGGCATACATCGAATCCTCCCACGTGTGAGGAAACTTGCAGCAAATATCACTCTCACATCTGAGAGCAAAACCATGTGTGGAATCTTCGACACACAATAAACAACTGCTGCTGCAGAAAATTCAGTGTTCAAAATTTTTAAATTCTGATATGACGAGTGCGTCCGGAGCGTGCCAAAACCCCAAGGTAGACTCCTGGATCACATGTATCCGAGTCCGGGTGTGAAAGCTATGCCAAAAACCTTCGTTTCGACTCAAAAACGCAGCATAAATTGCCAAAAGAGGGCTGAAAATGCAGCTCCTCAACCGTAGCTCGAATGAGGTTTCTGATGGCTCGAATGGCTTCGAAAGGGGGGTAAAGTACCAGGACGCCTGGTGGAAACGCTCTCGAAAAGCTGAATTTGCCGATGCCGAAGTCGAAACCCTGTTTGCACTCTTGAAAGTGCGCACGCGCGCGGACGTGATTTCGGGAATGAAACTGGCTCTCCGCTGTCGTCGTGACTGTGCACACACGCGCTCCCTCCGCACCTATGCTCTGATACCAATTGAAGGGGATCGGGGAGCACCAAAGACGGAGAGTGAGAGAGAGAGAAGGAGAGACACACACGATGTGGGTGGGGAGACTCAAAGAGTGAGCAGCCCCCTATACACTTATGCTATGTATAAGGTATACAAGTCAGTGGGCGCCCAGACTCTGGGCGGCCGGGCAAGGCACAGACGCCTATACCCCAACAATATTTGGCTCTATAGCCTTACCTCTTTTGGTAGAGCTTCTTCTTTGCTTCATCTTGGCCTTGTGGTTTCTACCTCTTTAGTTTGGATGTACCCCTGCAACCTTGATTTGGTGAAGACCTCATGGATAATTCTTGCTTTGGTGGTGTCATCCTTCTTCTTTGCACTTGCATCATGTTTGCTCACACTTGCACATTGGTCTACTCTAAGACTATGGCTTCTTCGATTTCAAATGTCAATCTACTTTATGCATCTTCTCAGTTGTTCCTTATCTCTTGGCATTCCATTTCCTTCTTTTTTTTTGGGGGGGGAGTTCTTGTATGCAGTGTCTCTTTGACTTGTCCTTGTAGGATCTGTCATGGATATTTTGTCGACCCTTGTGGTGGGCTTGCTCTCACAAGTGGACATGGCCAGGATCTCCTCCGATTGCTATCCCATATTGTATTTCCTTGGAAGGAAGATAATTTTGTAGCTTCTGTTTCCTCGGGATGGCTTACTCCTACCTATTCCAAAGTCACCTTGACATTGACTTTTTGCAGGTTTCTCACCTTGGTAGCTCTCCTCCTTTTGTCTCTTGCTGCTACATTGCTTCTCTATCTCAGTGGTGATTGTCGCCGATCATCCATGCCCAAAAGCATCGGCCTCTCAATTAGTTGCCCCTTGTGGTATTTTTTTTGAAATGCTGTTTCTTGGGTTGGTCCCCAAACAAATTCAACATCTTTTTTGGTTAAATGACTCAAAGGTGCACCAACATCAACAAGATACCTTAAATGTCTGCCATGCCACTTCACTTGACCTGTAAACCTAATCAAGTGCTTTAAATTTATTGGCTTTAGAACCTTGTGAACGGCTTTAACCTTCTTTGGATCAATGGATAGCCCATCCTCTTAAGATTATAAACTCTAAAAGAGTTCTCTTCTTTACAGCAGTGGATGACTTGTAAGGATTTAGTGACATCTGAATTTTTTGTATCTCCCCAAACATTTTCTGAGATGCTCTAAATGCTTTTCCCTTTTTCCAACGACACTCAAGGAAAGTTTAGAAAAGGTTCAAATAACTTTGCTGATGTTTTCGAAAAGGATGAAGGTCCACTTTTCAGGCCAAAGCTCATCACTGTTTACACAAAGGCTCCTCACCTCTGTTATGGAAGTAGTGACGATCAGTCTTACACTCATTTCTTTATTTCATCATAACTTAAGAATTTATCCAAGACATCGTACATTTCATGGTGAACAACTGAATCTAGTAGTGTATCAATAAATGGTAATGGAAAAGGGTTTGCTTTAGTAGTTGCATTCAGCTTCATATCGTTCACATATACTCCCAATTTATCACTTTTCTTAGGCACAATCACAATTGGTGATAGTCACGTTGCCTCATGAATAAGCTTGATAAACCCAACCTGTAATAGTTTATGTAGCTCTTTTAACGTGCTTTGCATAATTTGGATTCGTTATGTACCTTTGCTAAAAAATAGGCACTGCATCTTGCTTCATATTTATTTTATGTTGATAGAAGTTAGGATCCATACCTTTTGTATCCGAATAGTCTCAAGCAAACACATCTTTGAATTCCATCAATAGATTCTTTAGAGCCTTCAAAAGATTTGCATCCATTTTAGGTTCTTCTTCAGTTCCCAAATTCAGTTCTGGAACTCTTTATGGCAGATATGGAGGTCTGCTCTTGATATCTTTGTTCTTCTACAATGATTGCCTTTGCTCCTTGCATGTGCTTTTGCTCTTCCTGTTCCATTACCTGCTTCTTTTACAAAACTGACAATTCATCTTCACTGATCGTTGTTCTTGTGTTAGGTGCAGTGGAATGATTGTTTGTGCTTTGCTCAAGATGAGTGCTCCGAACTGTGCTCAAGGTTCCTTTTGTTCTTATAGAAGGTAGAGCCTTCCGTTCTTAATGAGAGAATGCTATGATCACAAACAAAGTGAACGGACACTGTGCGTGCAAGTGTATGAGACTGAGAGATAGAGAGAAGAGAGCCACGACACCAGAGACGTCGTAAAACCCTCCTCCGAAGGCCCCACTCTCGTCGGCGAGAGTGGTCTACTTATTGATTGCACAAAGTGGTACAATGACGATGCAATGGACTGATGCAACCTGGGACTATGTCGGTGACGACGACGACTTTAGGGCTGAAATCTGTGGTCTTCTAACTGCTGAATTTCGGGGCTGTTTTGATGGCTGAAAATGACTGTTTTGACTGCGTTTTCGAGGGCTGCAAATGGAGATCTTTTGCAATGCTTCAAGGGTTGAATCTGCTACTGTGGGGAATGCTGAAAATGCTGATGTAAAGCTTCAATTCTGGCTGAAAATGAAAACGCTGATCTGCCTTCTAGCATTAGTGAAAAACGCTGGGTTCTTGAGGACTGCTGGCAATCAAGGGAAACTAGAAACGCCAGGCAAGGGGGTGGTGTTGGTGAAGACCAAAACGCTAGGGCTGACTATCTATGGCGATCAAGAAAGACTGGAAACGCCAAGTGAGGGAAGTGTCTGGCGATGAAGAAAACGCTAGGCTTATGGGGATACTGCGGGGTTCTTGCTGAGAAGATGCCTGTTGAGCGGGAAGCTCTTGCTGCCTCTTCTGCCAGAAAGTGCTAACTTGGGTTTGCTTATATACAAACTTAGCAAAATTGCCCTACCTACTTTTGTTGGGAAGTCACTTAAAAATATTAAGTGAAAAATGTCAAAAATAGGGAAAATAGGCTAAATGCACTAGAAAAATCCCCTAACTGATTCTAATGGATTCTGATGGGATTTCTGATGATCATGCTGTGTGCAACGAGAGGATATGCATCTATGCTTAGTGACTGGGCATGCACTGTTACGAATAGACTCACAAAAGTGCCAGATCACTTCTAATCTAGACTGACTGGACTGACTGAACCCTGATCATGCTGTAGCTTGTCTACAGACACAGGTTGGATGTGTCACGTGACATCCCCTCCTTTTCAAAGTGAGGTACTGGTACCGAACTGTATGGCGTCGAGGGAGATCGCCAATAGCATCTGGAAGCCTGGAAGGGACTCTTCGCCGGCCCACTTTGATGTGTGGGTCGTGTGGTACTTGAACTTCATAAAGGTCTGCAACGCTTGCTTCTTTGGGCCGCGCCGAAAGCGACAGTTTTCTGTGGCCCCTTCAATGCTTCAACTTCGTCTAGAGTCCAGCTTCTTTCCTCTTCAAGAATCTCTATGGCTGAAAATTCCTGAAACCACTTCCAACACAAAAACATGAACATACCTGTTAGGTGCAGCGGAATGAATGTTGTATTTTCTCAAGATTAGTGATCTTTATTGCTCAAGGTTCCTTTTAGTTCTTAGGGAAAGAGAGAGCTTTCTGTCTAATGGAGAGTGCTATGATCGCGAACAAAGTGAGTGGATATTGTGCGTGCAAGTGACTGAGACTGAGAGAAGGAGAGAGAAGAGATACGACACCCGAGAGGTTGTAAAACCCTCCTCCGAAGGCCCCCCTCTCGTTGGCGAGAGTGGTCTACTTTGATTGCACAAAGGTGTACAATGCGTATGCAATGGACTGATGCATTGGGACTATGCCGATGATGACGACGGTGGTGACGACGACGACTTGATGGCTGAAATCTGAGGTCTTCTAATCGCTGAAGTTCGGGACTGTTTCAGTGGCTGAAAATGACTGTTTTGGCTGCGTTTTTTTATGGCTGAAAATGGGGGAACATCTGCAACCAACTTGGGATGTATCTGCTTCTATGTCATAGGCTGAAAACTGCGAGTATCTGCGGTGCTTAGGGGCTGAAACCAAAAACGCTGATCTGCTGGTTTTTCCCTTGCCAAAAACGCTGGGCTATCTGCTAGAAAAACGCTGATCTGCAGCAGTTCCTAGCATTAGTAAAAAACGCTGATTTGGGGCAGATCATTGATGAGCAAAACGCTAAGGAAGGGCTGATCTGCAGGGGAACCAAGCGCCAGAAGGGGGAAACTGGATGGCGACCTGATGCTAAGAAAACGCTAGGGGTGGGAACTTGCCCGGTGAGGATGGGATCCAAAACGCTGGGGGTTACTGTTGAGAAGTTGCCTGTTGAGCGGGAAGCTCCTGCTGCCTCTTCTGCCAGAAAGTGCTAACTTGGGTTTGCTTATATATTAACTTAGCAAAATTGCCCTACCTACTTTTGTTGGAAAGTCACTTAAAAATAATAAGTGAAAATACCAATAAATAGGAAAATAGGCTAAATGCACTGCTAGTGGATTCTGATGGGAATTCCAATGATCATGCTGTGTGCAACCGGAGGATATGCATCTATACTAAGTGACTGGGCATGCACGGTCTACGAATAGACTCACAAAAGTGCCAGATCACTGCTAATCTAGACTTGACTGAACTGACTGAACCCTGCTGTGGTGTAGCTTGTCCACGGACACATAGGGTTGGGATGTGTCACGTGACATCCCCTCCTTTTCAAAGTGAGGTACTGGTACCGAACTGTCTGGCGTTGAGGGAGATCGCCAACAGCATCCGGAATGCTGGAAGGGACTCTTCGCCGGCCCACTCTGATGTGTGGGTCATGTGGTACTTGAACTTCATAAAGGTCTGCAACGCTTGCTTCTTTGGGCCGCGCCGAAAGCGACACAAAGTCTTCTGTGGCTCCTTCCTTGCTTCAACTTCGTCTAGAGACCGGCTTCTTTCTGCTTCAAGAATTTCCATGGCTGAAAATTCCTGAAACCATTTCCAACACAAAACCATGAACATACCTATTCCATGTAAAGTGAAGGAAAAAAATCTTGTCTTCTCTAAAGACTGTGTATGCAATGTAGATGAACATAGAGACGGAGTGACAACCCGTTCATCAAACACATGCAAACAATGCGATCGAATCTTTTTTGTTTGATCGAAATCAATCAACTGTGGCAAATCACAATGGAAATGCCCATGCTTGGTGCTCATACAACCATGTGCGCTTTCGGAAACTGTATCATGCGAAGGAAGAGACAGAGAATGTGACTTTTTGACATACAGACTTTTCAACTTTTCATGAAAATTCCGCATACATTCGTGCTCATCCATGAGAGAAAGGTGCTCAACATACAATATGTCATGCCTAGGAAAAGGGATCACATAACGATGCTGACTAAAATACAAGAAACCGTTATGCTGACTAAAATACAGGAAACCGTCACGAATGAAACACTCGAACAATGCGTGCGTATCAATCATGCGAACACACAATACTTCCTGTGAAGGCTGTTTGGACCAAGGCTTGAGAGCCAAGATCGGTTCTTCTTGAGGGGGTTCTTTCTGAATGATCCAATCGTCCTGTGGGGGTTCTTTGGACCTCGACTCGAAAGCCAAGATCGGATCTTCGTGATTGATCGAATCTACAACGAGGTTAGCTTCGCTAGGAAAAGCCTCCACTAACACATCATCCTTGTGAACAATCACATCATCTTCATGCAATTCATCATGCTTGTCTTTTTCATCCAAATCATCATGTAAATCATTATCATTCAAATCATCATGCTTCTCATAATCATGCAAGTTCTGTGTGTCATGCTGTGGAGAAAAAGAGACTGAGAGAGTTTCCTTATCTCGAATCCTTTCAACCTTGTCCTGCATATTAGCAATGAGAGATGGAGAAGGAGCAGTGTCCACTCCATGAAAGACAGTAGGCGAATCACTTTTGGCATTGAGAGTTAAAGTGTTAGCCTCCCAATCAACGAGAGGGTTTATTTCACGAAACCATTTCATGCCTAAAATCATATCACATCCTGAGAGAGGAGAAACAACAAATCTTGTAGTGAAGGCAGTCTGTTGAATTGCAAACAACACATCAAGGCACTCCTTCGTGATGAGAGCGTCCATACCAGGATGAAAGCCAGAGACCTCGATAGGAGATCTCGGACTAACTTCAAGGCGAGCTCTCTCAACAAGAGAGGGATAGATCACATCATGCATACTACCTGGGTCAAACAATATGACAAAATGGTGCCCCGACGTACGACCATAACATTTAATGAGAGAATCATCAATGAGAGGGTCCTGAGAAACTTTGGGCACACCCGTGTTATCATTCATTGCATTGACAGATGTAGTGGGTGCTGTGGGTTCTTTAGATTCATTCGATTCAAGCTTAGGACATGTTCGTTTTATGTGACCCTTAATGTGACAATGAAAACAACGACCTTCCTTAGAATACGTGCTTTGTTCTTCCGAAGTGATATAACCTCCTACAATTCCTTGTGCTACCTTTTCATATGGAGTAAGCTTAGGTTTAGCAATTGTGTTAGCCTTACCCTTAGATTCATTGGAAGAATTCTTTGATGAGAGACTGTTGGAAGATTGGTTAGAAGAGTTATCATTCTTACCATTCTTACCGTTCTGTGCGTTCTGAGAAGTCTGCGAGGTACTTGTCGAAGTCTTGTTCTCCTTAGGCTTTCCCTTGTTGTGCTTCATCTCGTGTGCGAGAGCAATCGCTACCGCCTTGTTGAGATCGATTGGATCGAATACCTCGACATCGTACTTGATATACTCGTCCAATCCAAAGAGAAAAGCCTCTTTGCGCTCATCATCCAACATGCGTAATTGGGTACCTACCTGCTAAACACGATTGGAAAAAGACATAACCGGCATACCATTTTGCTTGAGAGCGCGCCAATCGTCCTTCAATCGTGCGAGGTACTGAGGTGGCATAAACCGCGCCTTGAGCTTGTCTTGGAAATCAACCCAACTAAAAGAGAGGGGCGTGAAATCGTCGGCTGCCTCAAGGCTGTGCCTCTTGCCATGCGTGGTACGAATTAATGGCATCACCGGCAAGGTACATAGCTGCTGTCAAAACTTTGCTATTTCCTGTCTTCTTAGTTGTCGCAAAATAAGCATTAAATTGATGCAACCAAGAATGAATAATTGTAGCATCCATCTTACCGTCATACTTACTGAAAGTCAACTTATCTGTAACTGGATGGTTGGAATCTGTGTCGTGGCTTGCGCCACTTGACGAATGTCCACGATCTTTGGGTGGTTCGGTCTTCGAAGCTAGGATGTGGGAAATGAATTCTTGATCAAGGTTGTTTCCGTATGTATGTACGGTCTGGTTCCGTACCGTACGGTACGTCCGTACGGTATCCGTACGTACCGTACGATTTCATACGTACAAAAAAAAAAGCCTCGGAAAAAAAATATAAAAAATTCGCAGACGGTGCCTATTGCCCGTGGTCGGACTGGTTGGGCGAGGCCTTTAATAAGTCCACCTATCCTATACTGGTTATTATCACAACAGAGGACCAGAGAGTAGGACAGAGTCTCTGCACAATGTCTGCACAAAGACCAAGGAAGGATTTGCCGCCACCGATAAGGTTCTTTCTCCCTCCCTCCCTCCCTCCCTCCCTCCCTTTGTGTTTGGAGTCTGCAAGGAGGCACTCTAGAGTCCTGACCTCGCGAAAGATTGTAAGTTTTGTATTCAACTTTGAAGTGTGCGTTAATTGAATTGCAGAGTTATCTAGCGGTTACTTAACTTGTGGGGTGATTTGAAGTGTTTTTTGAAAGTTGTGGCTATGTTTAAGTATTGTGCAGTGTTTTTAATTTAGATAGGTTATATATAAATTTGAAATTCTTTGTATTTTTAGCTTTTAAAAAATATACTACGAATTTTATGTACCTTATGGCCCAATCCATACGGTACAACGTACAGTACGTACCGAACACGTACCGAATACTACGTTCCTTACAACCTTGTTCTTGATGACGAATCTCCCTTTGAGCTTCTCGTTCATCGCGCTCGCGTTCGAAAGCAAGTCGATTTTCTTCTTGTTTTGCAGCAAGAGCAAGGCGATTTGCTTCTTGTCTATCCATCATGGCTATCATGTGCTTGACCACTTCCTCCATAGGGTTTGGTGGCATAGATGGCGAAGGGGGAGGGTTGAAGAAATCATCTCCGGGTGGGGACGAGTTTTCGTCACCTCTCTCATGCTCATCACCTGTATGCGAAGTATCCATTGCGCTTCGGGTGACGACCATGCACTATAATCTTGGGGTCTTAAGCTCGCGAGGAACTTGGGTTCTTGAGGGTCTTGAGGTTCTTGAGGTCCTTGATTCGTGAGAATCTTGGGTTCTTGAGGTTCTTGCGTCTTGAGGGTCTTGGGGTTCTTGAGGTTTTCTTTCGCTTGCAAATTGCGTTGAGAAGGATCTTCTCTTCACCCGAGTTCTACTCTTTTCTGCGGGCGCACCCCTTGGCGGCCTTGCGCTCACACCAAGGTTGCTTTTTCCCACCTCACGTCGATTGGCCGGCCACTAAGTGCACGGTCCGCTCTCAATGAGTGAAAAGAGACACAAGGGGATGCTGGACAAGCCCTTCTTTCTTGGGATTCCTGTCACTCTTCAACAAAACACGATTAGGAATCGCCACGCCCAAGTAAACTTGGGTTCGTGCGATCGCAACAAGCAAAAAAAATTCTTGTGGTTCTTGTGGTTCTTTCCTTGAGTAATACAGAACACTTCCAAAGCTCTGATACCAATGTTAGGTGAAGCGGAATGAATGTTGTATTTTCTCAAGATTAGTGATCTTTATTGCTCAAGGTTCCTTTTAGTTCTTAGGGAAAGAGAGAGCTTTCCGTCTTATGTAGAGTGCTATGATCGCGAACAAAGTGAGTGGATATTGTGCGTGCAAGTGAATGAGACTGAGAGAAGGAGAGAGAAGAGATACGACACCCGAGAGGTTGTAAAACCCTCCTCCGAAGGCCCCCCTCTCGTTGGCGAGAGTGGTCTACTTTGATTGCACAAAGGTGTACAATGCGTATGCAATGGACTGATGCATTGGGACTATGCCGATGACGACGACGGTGGTGACGACGACGACTTGATGGCTGAAATCTGAGGTCTTCTAATCGCTGAAGTTCGGGACTGTTTCAGTGGCTGAAAATGACTGTTTTGGCTGCGTTTTTTTATGGCTGAAAATGGGGGAACATCTGCAACCAACTTGGGATGTATCTGCTTCTATGTCATAGGCTGAAAACTGCGAGTATCTGCGGTGCTTAGGGGCTGAAACCAAAAACGCTGATCTGCTGGTTTTTCCCTTGCCAAAAACGCTGGGCTATCTGCTAGAAAAACGCCGATCTGCAGCAGTTCCTAGCGTTAGTAAAAAACGCTGATTTGGGGTAGATCGTTGATGAGCAAAACGCTAAGGAAGGGCTGATCTGCAAGGGAACCAAGCGCCAGAAGGGGGAAACTGGATGGCGACCTGATGCTGAGAAAACGCTAGGGGTGGGAACTTGCCCGGTGAGGATGGGATCCAAAACGCTAGGGGTTAGTGCTGAGAAGTTGCTTGTTGAGCGGGAAGCTCCTGCTGCCTCTTCTGCCAGAAAGTGCTAACTTGGGTTTGCTTATATATTAACTTAGCAAAATTGCCCTACCTACTTTTGTTGGAAAGTCACTTAAAAATAATAAGTGAAAATACCAATAAATAGGAAAATAGGCTAAATGCATTGGAAAATTCCCCTAATTGATGCTAATGGATTTTCATGGGAATTCCGATGATCATGCTGTGTGCAACCGGAGGATATGCATCTATGCTAAGTGACTGGGCATGCACTGTCTACAAATAGACTCACAAAAGTGCTAGATCACTGCTAATCTAGACTTGACTGAACTGATTGAACCTTGTTGTGGTGTAGCTTGTCCACGGACACATAGGGTTGGGATGTGTCACGTGACAATACCCATTCCATGTAAAGTGAGTGGAAAAAATATTGTCTTCCTAAAAGACTGTACATGCAATGTAGATGAACCAATAGACGGAATGCCAAACCGTTCACCACATACACGCAAACAATGAGATCGAATCTTTCTCTTATGATCTAGAGCAATCAACTGTGGCAATTCACAATGGAAATGCCTATGCTTGGTGCTCATACTTTCTTGTGCTCTTGCTACAAATGTGTCATGCCAAGGAAGAGTCATGGAATGTGACTTCCTTACATACATCCTTTTCAGCTTTTCATGAACAATCCGCATACATTCGTGCTCATTCATGAGAGAAACGTGCTCAACATACAATATGTCATGCCTAGGAAAAGGAATCACATAAAGATGTTGACTAAAATACAGGAAACGATCACGAATGAAACACTCGAACAATGCGTGCGTATCAATCATGCTAACACATAATACTTCTTGTGAGGGTTCTTTGGACCAAGGCTCAAGAGCCAACATCACTTCTTCCTGAACGATCGAATCGTCCTGTGGGGGTTCTTTGGACCTCGACTCGAAAGCCAAGATCGGTTCTTCGTGATTGATCGAATCTGCAACGAGGTTAGCTTCGCTAGAAAAAGAATCCACTAACACATCATCCTTGAACAATCACATCATCTTCATGCAACTCATCATGCTTGTGAGAAATCACATCTTGATCATGCAAAACAGCATGCTTGTCATCATGCTCATCATTATCATCCAAATCATCATGCTGATCATTGTCAATCAAATCATCATGCTTTTCACAATCATGCAAATCTTGTGTCATGCTTTGGAGAAGAAGAGACTTAGAGAGAGTCTCCTTCTCTGGAATCCTTTCAATCTTGTCCTGCATATTAGCAATGAGAGATGGAGAATGAACAATGTTCTCTCCATGAATGATAATGGGAGAATCACTTTGGGCATGTAAAGTGAGAGTGTTAGCCTCAAAATCAATGAGAGCGTTAAGTTCACGAAACCATTTAATGCCCAAAATCATATCACATTCTGAGAGAGGAGAAACAACAAATCTTCTAGTGAAGGCAGCTTGTTGAATTCCAAAAAACACATCAAGGCACTCCTCCGTGATGACAGCGTCCATACAGGGACGAAAGCCAGAGACCTCCATAGGAGATCTCGGACTAACTTCGAGGCGGGTTCAAGAGAGGGACTGATCACATCATGCATACTACCTGGGACAAACAATATGACAAAACGTTGCCCTGACGTACGACCATAACATTTAATGAGAGAATCATCAATGGGAGGGTCAGGAGAAACTTGGGACACACTCTGTTATCATTAATTGCATTGACAGAGGAAGTGGGTTCTGTGGATTCTTTAGATTCATTCGATTCAAGCTTAGGACATGTTCTTTTTATGTGACCCTTAATGTGACAATGAAAACAACGACTTCATTAGAATAAGTGCTTTGCTCTTCCGACGTGATGTATGCTCCTACAATTCCTTGTGCTACATTTTCATATGGAGTAAGCTTAGGTTTAGCAATTGTGTTAGCCTTATCCTTAGATTCATTGGAAGAATGCTTTTTCTGAGAGACTGTTGGAAGATTGGTTAGAAGAGTTACCATTCTTACCAGTCTTACCGTTCTTACCGTTCTGAGGGTTTTGAGAAGTCTGCGAGGTATTTGTGGAAGTCTTGTTCTCCTTAGGCTTTCCCTTGTTGTGCTTCATCTCCTGTGCGAGAGCAATCGCTACCGCCTTGTTGAGATTGATTGGATTGAGCACCTCGACATCGTACTTGATATACTCGTCCAATCCAAAGAGAAAAGCCTCTTTGCGCTCATCATCCGATTTTCGTAATTGAGTGCCTAGCTGCAAAACACGATTAGAAAAAGACATGACTGGTATACCATTTTGCTTGAGAGTGCGCCAATCGTCCTTCAATCGTGCAAGTACTGAGTTGGCATAAACCGCGCCTTGAGCTTGTCTTGGAAATCAGCCCAATTGAAGGAAAGGGGCGTGAATTCGTCGGCTTCCTCCAGGTGCGCGGCTAGCTGTGCCTCTTGCCATGCGTGGTACCAATTGATGGCATCACCGGCAAGGTACATAGCTGCCGTCAAAACTTTGCTATTTCCTGTCTTCTTAGTTGTCGCAAAATAAGCATTAAATTGATGCAACCAAGAATGAATAACCGTAGCATCCATCTTACCATCATACTTATTGAAGGTCAACTTCTCTGTGACTGGATGGTTGGAATCCGCATCGTGGCTTGCGCCACTTGATGAACTCCCACGATCTTTGGGTGGTTCGGATTTGGAGGCAAGTACTTGTCGAAGCAATTCTTGAGTGCGTATTTCTCGTTGAGCCTCACGCTCGATCTCCAAAGCCACTCTTTGAGCTGCGCGCTCGGCCTCAAAGACCGCGTTTTGCTGTCTCTTTCGCCTTTCTTTGTTGTTTTCTTTCTTTGCGTTCATTGCGCTCGCGTTCTAAAGCAAGGCGATTGTCTTCTTGTTGAGCGGCAAGTCTTGCGTTTCTTTCGTCGCGCTCACGGTCCTTAGCTTCTTGTTGTTCTTCTTTGCTTGCGAGTTGTGCCAATGCAACTCAATTCGTTTCTTGTTGTTGTGCCATCATGTCAAACATCGACTTGACCATCATTTCCATAGGAGTTAGTACAACTCGTGGCGTAGATGGCGCAGGGGGAGCGTCGAAAAAATCTCATGGTGGGGAAAAATCTTCGCCGTCTCTCTTATGCTCATCACCTGTATGCGAAGTATCCATTCCGCTTCGGGTGACCACCATGCACTATGATCTTTGGTTCTTAAGTTCACGAGGAACTTGGGTTCTTGAGGGTCTTGAGGTTCTTGGGTTCTTGAGGATCTTGAGGTTCTTGAGGTTTTCTTTCGCTTGCAAATCGCGTTTGAGAAGGATCTTCTCTTCACCCGAGTTCTACTCTTTTCTGTGGGCGCACCCCTTGGCGGCCTTGCGCTCACACCAAGGTTGCTTTTTCCCACCTCACGTCGATTGGCCGGCCGCTAAGTGCACGGTCCGCTCTCAATGAGTGAAAAGAGACACAAGGGGAGGCTGGATAAGCCCTTCTTTCTTGGGATTCCTGTCACTCTTCAACAAAACACGATTAGGAATCGACACGGCCAAGCGAACTTGGGTTTGTGCGACCTCAAGAAGCAAAAAAATTCTTGTGGTTCTTTCCTTGAGTGATACAGAACACTGCCAAAGCTCTGATACCAATGTTAGGTGTAGCGGAATGATTATTTGCGCTTTGCTCAAGGTGAGTGCTCTGAACTGTGCTCAAGGTTCCTTTTGTTCTTATGGAAGGTAAAGCCTTCCGTTCTTAATGAGAGAATGCTATGATCACAAACAAAGTGAACGGACTCTGTGCGTGCAAGTGTGTGAGACTGAGAGATAGAGAGAAGAGAGCTACGACACCAGAGACGTTGTAAAACCCTCCTCGGAAGGCCCCACTCTCGTCGGCGAGAGTGGTCTACTTATTGATTGCACAAAGTGGTACAATGACGATGCAATGGACTGATGCAACCTGGGACTATGTTGGTGACGACGACGGTGATGACGACGACGACTTTAGGGCTGAAATCTATGGTCTTCTAACTGTTGAATTTTGGGGCTGTTTTGGTGGCTGAAAATGACTGTTTTGGCTGCGTTTTCGAGGGCTGAAAATGGAGATCTTCTGCAATGCTTCTAGGGCTGAATCTGCTACTGTGGGGAATGCTGAAAACGCTGCTGTAAAGGCTTCAATTCTGGCTGAAAATGGAAATGCTGATCTGCCTTCTAGTGTTAGTGAAAAACGCTAGGTTCTTGAGGACTGCTGGCGATCAAGGGAAACTGGAAACGCAAGGCAAGGGGGTGGTGTTGGTGAAGACCAAAACTCTAGGGCTGACTGTCTGTGGCGATCAAGCAAGGCTGGAAATGCCAAGTGAGGGAAGTGTTTGGCGATGATGAAAACGCTAGGCTTATGGGGATACTGCGGGGTTCTTGCTGAGAAGATGCTTGTTGAGCGGGAAGCTCCTGCTGCCTCTTCTGCCAGAAAGTGCTAACTTGGGTTTGCTTATATACAAACTTAGCAAAATTGCCCTACCTACTTTTGTTGGGAAGTCACTTAAAAATATTAAGTGAAAAATGTCAAAAATAGGGAAAATAGGCTAAATGCACTGGAAAAATCCCCTAACTGATTCTAATGGATTCTGATGGGATTTCTGATGATCATGCTGTGTGCAACCAGAGGATATGCATCTATGCTTAGTGACTAGGCATGCACGGTCTACGAATAGACTCACAAAAGTGCCAGATCACTTCTAATCTAGACTGACTGAACCCTGATCATGCTGTAGCTTGTCCACGGACACTTAGGGTTGGATGTGTCACGTGACATCTTGGCAAAATTTGATCTGAAATAGTTTTGAGTTTTTTGTTTGCAAATTCAACAATGTTATAATCTCTATAACAAATACAGGCTCAATGGAAGAATTAGCTAGTAAGATTTTCTCCTCTTCGAGATCCTCCACTTAAGCTACTAAGTTTATAGCTTGTGCCCACAAAGGCTCGTGTGATTGTTGCAACTTCACTTCTTTGATCGTGGGTAATTTGATTTTCTTCTTACCGTGTCCTAAACCCTAGAAGTAGGAGTTATAGCTTGTCCACATGCACAAAGGGTTAGATGTGCACGTGATTGCACATGAACATAGCCAATGTTTGCTAGGTGTAGGCATGGGGAGTGTTCCTATATAGTTGCATTAGTATCTAGCCTAGGTATTTATTTGCATGTGAAGCACCTCTTATAAGTGAGTTTATTAATAAGTGACTTTTTAAGAAATCGTGGGTTTTTAGTGGTATTGCCTAACCCAGCTTTGATTTCATATACAAGTGACCGTAGGGGTCACTTCTCAAGCATAAGTTAGTACCCTCTGTAACAACACCAAGTACCCGCATTACCTCAGCATCTCTGGCATTTTGCACCAGATCAGCCTACAACACCCCATGAGCACCAACGTTTTCAGTTTTCAGCCATAAACTCGTTGTACCGTCATAAATCCAGCTGTCAGTATCAACGTTTTCAGTTTTCAGCCCAACAACAGATCAGCTTTCAGATTCAGTCCCTAGATCGCAAGCGTTTTTCAGTTTTCAGCACATCCTCGACGTCAACCATAGCAAATCAGCCCATAGCCTCATCGAGCTTGCAGATCCCATTAAGCATCCCTAGCGTTTTGCATTTTCATCCCCTTAGCCTTGCAAATCCAAGCATCTACCGCAAGATCCCCTCAACATCTCAACATCTAGGACCATTGTATCAACATTTGTGCAATCTAAAGCAAATACCTCTCTAGCGATAGAGAGGGGGGCCTTGGTGGGGGGTTTGGAACCCCATCTAGTGTTAGTTTTCTCTCTCTCTCTCTCTCTCTCTCTCTCTCTCTCTCTCTCACTCACAGAATACTTATCCACAGTATCATTCTCTCTTCTCTTTCTAGTTTTGCACATCTCTCACCAAGTAAAAGGTGTCACAAAATGATGATGTTGTGGCAATACTGCCCGGACACACACACACACACATACATACACACACCAAAAAAAAAAAAACAGATGATGTGGCAGACTGTATGACATGCTGATGTTGTAGAAAGTACTGACAGACTGTACGGCATGCTGACATGGGAGACAATACGGACTTCTGTGATTTGCACTGACAGTATACGTGGAAGCCTGTAGAGATTTTCGCAAATTGTTCAAACTGCGTTTTGGGGCAGGTTTTACACTAGATGCTTTTTGGATTGACTGCTTTTGAGTTGAATAACTCTTGGGGCAACCCTTGTAAGAATGAATAAGTCCAAGGGGCCTCACTTTTCAGAGCATTTGGACGCAGAGTCTGAGAGCAGAGGACCCCTTCGGGTGTTGTACTTTGCTCAAGCATCAATATAATAAAGAAACTTCGAAAGGGGCGTCAATCTTTGGGGCCAATCTCTCTTGGCACGAAACTCCGTCGGGACGTGTCGACTTAGATTTTTAAAGTTGTGAAGTGTTTTAAGTGACTTTTCTCGTGTGTTGTATTGGATTCTGGACTTGGGGTGCCCAAGTCCGTGACAGTGGTATCAGAGCTTCAGGCGTGTGCTTTTCTCAAAGCATACCGGTCCTACCAAAGAGCAGACAGAGCATTTGGGCACTTTAGAAATTGGTATTGAAGAATCTTTGTGTCCCGACCCTTGACTTATTAGCCACTCCCAGCCTTAGTTCATCGCGCATCGGGCGCGCTCCCATCTTCATCGCTTTGTCTTATAGGGCATAAGCCATAAAGAATCCTAGATTACACATTGGTTCTCGTGGAGAATTTGATAGAGATGACATCTCTTGGTGGGAAGGCAAAGAAAAGTTGAAATCTGACACGGGAATTGAAGAACAGAATGAAGAATACGACAATTTCTCGGCAAGGAAGTTTGCTAGAAGACCTTTAAAAATCTCTTCTGTGGTTGAGAATTTGGACATACAATAGAAGGCAAAGTTGATCCTCTCAACAAGCACGCATTGACACGAACAGATCTTATATCCAACAACTTTGGAAAATTAGGGCTTTTGCAGAAAATTTCAGCATGTGTGAATTAATGTTTTTGAAAGCTCTTGTTATCTGTGTGCAGATAACTACTAGGAGTGAGGAACATGCATATGAAAGCATTTGGAAGCATGGAACGGGGCATCGACTCTTTTGCAACGAGATGAACCATTTGCTTGAAATTTTACTTGGTTTTGCAGGTGAAATCGAGGATGACATGGCAAGGAATTTGTAATAGACTTGGACACTCCAAGTCAAGATTCTACCGCGACACGACAAGAATTCACTTCAAAACAGTTCATAGTTCACAATTGATTCGACACGGCCCGGCGGAGTTCCGTGCCTAGAGATATTGGCCCCAGAGACTGGCACCCCTTTCGGTATTTCTTTTTGCATTAATCTGTTGCACAAAGTACACTGAGTGGTTGGGTCTCACTCTCAGACTCTGTGTCCAGATGCTTTGAGAAGTGAGAGGCCAAGCCACGCTTATAAAGGTTTACAAGGGATGCCAAAAGCAAGAGCCCCAAAAGCTTCAAAATCAAAAGCTTCACTCTCAAGCCTTATTGAGTAAAAATAAAGCAGTTTAATAAAGTTTCCTCTCTCTCTCTCTCTCGCTAAATTGCGTAGCCCAAAAGCTGCCAATGCTTTTTGCGTAAGAAAGAGCTGCCGTACAGTTGCTGTCACCAGCATGTGACTACTAGCTATCCTTTTTGTTGATTTCTTTCTTATTATTTATTTATTTTCACTTTTTGGAAACACCCCGCTGGAAATCAAACTGCCTTGCATTGCATTGCATAGCTAGTGTGAAACTGTTCAGAGGGAGTCCAGGCCTGAGGGCAAGAGAACACTAAGGTTAGACAAGGACTATGGTTAGCCAAAGTGGGGTCATTGACTAGCCAAAGTGGAATCCTTTGCTACAGAGGTTACATTTCAGTTCTCGGTGTGGCTGCAGTGTACAAAGAGGGTCAGATGACCTAGAAAGATACAATGGCAGCATCTCCTAAAATTTAGGGAACTGCTATTTTGGACCTGAAAATGTGTTCACGTCATTACCTCCGTAATGACAAGGGGAACATTTTATTACTTTGCCGTGAAGTCAACTGGACAACCGGTCGGGAGATTTTTAGGCGGCAACCCCGAAACGGGAAATGGCCTGTAAATGTGCCAAGTGGCACATTTCTGTGCACTTTCCTCATGCATGAAGAAGTGGCGCTGATTTTAGATTTTAGAGAAGAGAGGGCTCATTTTCAGTCTGTCACAGGTTGAGAGCTATGGAGTGCTTCCTTTCCCTCTTATGTACAGTGCGGTGCCAGGAGTGATGCCTTGCACACTACGCACTGCTCTCTCTCTCCCCTATGGCAGTATGTTATGCCCCTCTAGTGGGCTTTTCAATTGACCAATGTACAGTTGTGTGGGTTCATGTGCGATTGCCGAGGCAAGAGCCTCTTGCACAGGTTCTGGATTAGCTAGCGGCTAATCCCCCGCAGGTACAGGTGATTTGGAGAGATTTCTTTGGAGAGATTTCACGTGCGAAATCTCGTCCGATTCAAAGGGCAAGTAGCCCTACAGGTGCGGGAGCTCGAGAACTTGCTACGGATGTGACCGGCACGCAAAACGGAGCCCGAAACAGTGAATTACATGTAGCATGCTGTGTATTTTTGCAGGTTTAGGGTTTTTGGTCCTAAACGGACCCTAATACCCTCGGGAGGTTCGGGGACGCGAGGGGACCGCTGTACAGGTGATCTGGCGCATTTTCGGGGCAGAAAACAGAGAGCGTGCTGCAGATTCTCGCCAGGTTTTGCAAAGTGTCCATATGCGTCGGGAAAGTCATCCAATGCATGGGGATACTAACTGTGAAGGGTCCTAGTACAGTTATGTTGCCAAAATCGGGCAAGAACAGTTGAAATTCAGCCAAGATTATGCGGGGCAGCTTGTAGGGAACCACAACTTTTATTCGCTCTTTTAAAGAATAAAGAAATACCGAGAGGGGCGCCTAATTAGGGGCCAATCTGGTGTCGGTCTTCTCATACAGGTGCAGTCTAGCAACCTTTATCCCTTTCCCCTTTGTTGTGTCTTGAAAGTACAGGTAAAGTGGGCGACAAATTAAATGGGTGAAAGCAAATAAGGTTTAAGTCTAAGGTCTACCGCCCTTTTTGGATCCTACAGGCCGGTTTCAGTTGCCAGTAAAACGCGACACAAAACACGGGGGCTGTCGTACAACCATGCCACGTCAGCATTTTGCGTAAGATCTGCAGCCACAACCAGTTTTTCAATCGACACTAGCAGTTGTGTGTGTACCATGGATAGCCACGTCACCAGTTTGTGACATACCCCCCTCTTGAAAGCATTGTAATCGCCCTCGATTACGCCTGCAAAACAGATAGAAGCCATAAACTGTCTTAGCAGACACTGACTGTTAGTACTGACGCACTAGGAACACACATCTAGCACATGTACCAATTGATAGTCACGTCACACGACATCACTTGACATCACAGGACATCACATGACAAATCACATTCAACATTCATTCGGATCTCGACCATGATTTATCGGCAACGTATTTAGCAATCGCATCTAGATCCACTCAGGACTCATAGATGCTCGATTGACTAATCCTTATTGCAACCATGTCTATCGAGATCATTCAGACCAAAATGCTGCAGTCATTTCGTCCATCGGTTCCTTCACTTAATGTCACAAATCAGTGACGTGGCGTGGCTTGGCCATGGGCAGCAATACACACGCACCCCAGCTGCCAGGAAAAACAGTTCCGAAAATTCCGTACATCTGCTGACGTGGCAGCCCGCAATCTGCGGCATAGAATCCGACGGGAAACGTGAAAGTTGATGAGGTGGCATTTGCGTACGGACCAGTGTCTTTTACGGCTGCTGATTTCTACGCAAGAGTTTGAGAGCTTTTGAGGAGTTGCTTTATTTAATTAAAGCATAAGGACTTGAGAAGAGAGAAATTCCCTCTGCTTTATTTTTACAAAGCTTTTGAGCTTTTGATTTTCAGCTTTTGGGGCTCTGCTTTTGGCATCCCTTGTACTCTTTAAATAGGTGGATAGGCCACTCACAACTCAAGAGCATTTGGACGCAAAGTCTGAGTGTGAGCGCCTGCCCGCACTCTTGTACTTTGAACTCAGATTAATACAAAAAGAGATACCGAAAGGGGCGCCAGTCTTTGGGGCTAGTATCTCTAGGCACGGAACTCCGCCGGGCCAGTGTCGAATAAATTGTGAACTGTAAACTGTTTTGAAGTGGTTATTTGGTGCTGTCGTGGTAGATTCTTGACTTGGAGTGTCCAAGCTTGTTACAGTGGTATCAGAGCACGGCCGACTTTTCTTCTAGGGGAAATCCAATCCCAAATTTTTTTTCCGCGGTACCTATGGCTTCAGACAAAGATCATTCGACTCCCTCTGCATCCGGAGATGCGGGAAGGGATCACAACAAAGATTCCGGCAAGGAGTATGGCCCGCCTCGGCCTACCCAGGCGGAGCGTCGTCAATTGATCGGCGATGCAACAAAGATGATGCTCAATTTTGTGAAGGACCCAAAATTTGCAAAATATATGAGCGAGACTTCTTTCCAGGAGGTGCATGTGCAGTGGCAGAAAACCACAACACCACCCCCAAAACTCGCTCTCAAGAAACCTTCTGCTCACAAGAAATATACAGAGAAGGAATTAGAAGAGGTGGTTGATGCACGAATTGCTCAGCTTTTTGACGCGCAGAACAAAGCTAAAAAGCACGACAAAAAGGAGAAGAAAGGCATTGACTTTCCGGGCTGTGATTGGCCCGATTTGAAGAATATCTAGGAAGTTGGAAGCTTCTTGGGATTGTGTTCGTACTACAGGCGGTTCATTCGAAAGTTTGCAGAGGTTGCTTCCCCTTTGCATATCTTGACACAGAAAGGAGTCCCTTTCTCGTGGGGACCCTCAAAGGTGACTGCCTTTTAGAGTTTGAAAGAGAAATTGACTACGGGACCAGTTTTGACTTTGCCAGACTTGCAGAAGTCGTTTGAAGTATATTGTGATACTTGTGGTCGTAGTCTGGATGCGGTCTTAATGCAAGAAGGCCAATGTCATTGCCTACGACGGCCGATTATTCTCAAGGCCGGAATTGACAGCTCAAATTTGTGAGAGAGAGCTTTAGGCGGCTATCCATGCTCTTATTTAGTGGCGACATTACCTACTCGGAGCCGATTTTACGGTTTTCACAGATGATGCGAGTTTACGCTACTTCTTGTCATAGAAGCAGCTATCGGAAAAAAGCAGATGCGGTGGGCAAACATCTTGTCACGATTTACTTCCGGATTGTCCATGTGCAGGGACCAAAGAAATTGGTGGCAAATACTTTGTCCCAAAAACCGTTGGTTCTGGCTTTTTCCACGATACATCATAGGAACTTCGAGGATATGGTCGGTCAGTACGTCACAAAACAGATTTTGCAGATGTATCCAGTTGAATACAGAAAGGGGAGATAGTAGCGGACTATTCCATTCGGGATGGCTACTTGATGAAGAAAACCATGTTGTGCGTTACACAGCCATTAAAGGAAAAGATTCTAACGGAATGCCACTGTCCGCCTTTTACGGGTCACAACGGCATTGCTACCACCTTGAAAGGGGTAGAGAGATACTTCTTTTGGCCGAGATTCAAGAAGGATGTGGACGAGTTTGTGCGCAGTTGCTTGGTATGCCAAAAGGTCAAGTTTGACAGGCATAAAGCACAGGGATTGTTACAGCTTTTACCCATACCCACCCGAAGTATTGCAATGGATTTCATCTCTCGAGAACACAGCGTGGGCACGACTGTTTATTGCCTAGGTCTTCAGATTACATGGCATGCCTGAGACGATTGTCTCCGACAGGACCCCAGGTTCACGAGTTTGTTTTGGACGGCTACTTGGGAGAACATAGGCACGTGGTTGCAGTTCTCGTTCCACCCGCAGACTGACGGGCAATCAGAGATTGCTAATTCAGTGGTATTGGATTTGTTGAAGTCTTCTTTGTTGGATCAGAAGACTACTTGGGAAAGGTTTTTACCTTTGGTGGAATATGCCTACAGAAACACGATTAACTCTTTGATGGGGAAGGTGCCATTTGAGATTCTTGAATTTGCTACGAAGGTTCCAACCTTCCTTAGCACGAAAGATAAGATTTTTCTTTGAAGCCGACCAGCTCACGAGGGACTTGGTCCGGAAGGCTTTGCAGAAATTTCAAGAAAGACAGAAAAAGGCAGCAGATCGCCATTGTCGCGGTTTGAAATTGCAAGAGAATGATTGGGTGCTCTTACATTATGGGAAGGCACGCCCGAGAAAGAAAAATGGGAAAGGAGCGGCTTCTTTGAAAGCTTAGCGTCAGATAGTGTGGACCTTTTCAGATTTAACGAAAAGATAAACGATATCTCCTTTGGATTGAAGCTGCCAGAATACTTGGAGGATTCACAATGTTTTTCATGCGAGTCTCTAAAAGCCTTTTGAAGGCGATGTGCCCGATGATGGGAAGCCAGAGGTGCAACCCAAATTGGACGAAAATTCGTTCCAGAACAGAAATTGGCACAGAAAGAAAGAAAGAAGGTAAAGTGAAGTGACGGTTCTTGGTTAAATTCAAGACCTACTTCGCAATGGATGCGAAGCGAATGGAGGAGGAAGACCTAGCAGATATTCCTCGGAATGTGAATCTTTACCTTGAAGCTTTTGGTTTAGCATAGTCTATTCCAAATGGAACCCAGAATTCAGCTTGGCCGGAGATCTGGTGCAGTGGGTTTGCACAAGAGGGGAGTTACTCCGCTCCTTTGTCAACAGATTCCTCGATTTTTGAATACTAGAGTCACTGATGTCTCTTTGAGCTTCAGGGATACTGAGAGTTGACAGTATTCTGCTGGATGACTTTATCAAATGGAATTCCGGACTATGAAACTGATTTGTTCTTGACTTGTTTTTAAGTGCAGGAACCAATATACGAAATGATTGCAGCATTTTGGTCTAAATGATCTCGAATAGACATGGTTGCAATAAGGGTTAGTCAATTGGGCATCTATGTGTTCTTGATTGGATCTAGATGTGATTGCTAGCTACATTGCGGATAAATCATGGTCTAAGATCTGAATTAATGTTGAATGTCATGTGATGTCCTGTGATGTGTGATGTGACTGTCGATTGGTACATGTGCTAGATGTGTGTTCCTAGTGCGTTGGTACTAACATTTAGTGTTTGCTAAGCCAGTTTATGGCTTCTGTCTTTTTTGCAGGCGTAATCGAGGGCGATTACAACGCTTTCAAGAGGGGGGTATGTCACAAATCAATGACGTGGCATGGCTTGGCCATGGGTAGTAGTACACACACAACCCAGCTGCCAGGAAAAACAGTCCCGGAAATTCCGTACACCTGTTGACGTGGCAGCCTGCAATTTGCGGCGCAAAATCCGGCGAGAAACGTGGAAGCTGATGAGGTGGCATTTGCGTACGGACCAGGTGCTTTTATGGCTACTGATTTCTACGCAAGAGAGTTTGAGAGCTTTTGAGGAGTTGCTTTATTTAATTAAAGCATAAGGACTTGAGAAGAGAGAAATTCCCTCTGCTTTATTTTTACAAAGCTTTTGAGCTTTTGATTTTCAGCTTTTGGGGCTTTGCTTTTGGCATCCGTTGTACTCTTTAAATAGGTGGATAGGCCACTCACAGCTCAGAGCATTTGGACGCAGAGTCTGAGTGTGAGGGCTTGCCCGCACTCTTGTACTTTGAACTCAGATTAATACAAAAAGAAATACCGAAAGGGGCGCCGGTCTTTGGGGCCAATATCTCTAGGCACGGAACTCCGCCGGGCCAGTGTCGAATAAATTGTGAACTGTGAACTGTTTTGAAGTGGTTATTTGGTGCTGTCGTGGTAGATTCTTGACTTGGAGTGTCCAAGCTTGTTATACTTAAACAAGTCAAGAACAAATCAATATCTTATTATCGGGAATTCCATTTCATAAAGTCGTATAGCAGAATACTGTCAGCTCACAATATCCCTGAAACTCAAAGAGACATCAGTGACTTTAATATCAAAAATCGAGGCCATCTGTTGACAAAGGAGCGGAGCAACTTCCTTGTTGTGCATACCCGTTGCACTAGATTCCGCCCAAGCTGAGTTCGGGGTTCCATTTAGAATAGACTATAAGAATCCAAATGCTTCAAGGTAAAGATTCACAATCTGAGGAGTATCTGCTAGGTCCTCCTCCTCCATCCACTTCGCATCCAATGCAGGAAAGTTCTTGAATTTAACCAAGAACCGTCTTATCACTTTTGTAACAGACTTGGACACTCCAAGTTAAGAATCAATCACGACAACACCAAATAACCACTTCAAAACAATTCAGAGATCACAATAGACTTGCACTGGGTTGGCGGAGTTCCGTGCCTAGAGATATTGGCCCCAAAGACTGGCGCCCCTTTCGGTATTTCTTTATGTATTAATCAATGTCAAAGTATAAGAGAGCGGTTAGGGTTTCACTCTCAGACTCTGCGTCCAGATGCTCTGCAGAGTGAGCCCTAAACCACTTATTTAAACTTTACAAGGGATGCCCAAACGCAGAGCCCCAAAAGCTTCCAAATCAAAAGCACTCTCTCTCTCTCTCTCTCTCTCTCTCTCTCTCTCTCTCTCTCTCTCTCTCTCTCTCTCTCTCTCTCAAGCTCTCTCTTGAGCACCTTTTAAAATAAAGCAAGAATCTCTCTCTCTCTCTCTCTCTCTCTCTCTCTCTCTCTCTCTCTCTCTCTCTCTCTCTCTCTCTCTCTCTCTCACACACACACACACAACTTGCGTGGAGAAAAGCAACATCATTGCGTCGCTCAAAAGCTGCTAACCAGCGTCCGGCAAATCCGCCACAATTCCAAGAAATCCGTATTACTGCCACGTGGCATTTCTGTCGCCAATTTTAGGGTTTTAGCCACATTTAGAGTTTCAACCAACAGTTAGGGTTAGGGTTTCCAAAAATTAGGGTTTTTGCATATTAGGGTTTTTGGCATAAATTAGGGTTTGCAAGTTTTGGGGTTTCTGGTAGAGATTAGGGTTTTTGCTCTCGATAGCCACGTCATCACTTTGTGACATAACCCCCTCTTGAAAGCATTGTAAGCGCCCTTGATTACGCCTGCAAAACAGACAGGCCATAAACCGTCTTAGCAGACACTGACTGTTAGTACCTACGTACTAGGAACACACATCTAGCACATGTACCAATTACAGTCACATCACACGACATCACTAGACATCACAGGACATCACATGACATTCAACATTCATTTGGATCTTAGAGCATGATTTATCGGCAATGTAGCTAGCAATCGCATCTAGATCCAATCAGGACCTCATCAATGTCCGATTGACGAACCCCTATTGCAACCATGTCTATTCGAGATCAATGAGATTAAAATGCTGCAGTCATTTCGTCTATTAGTTCCTGCACTTAAAAGAAGTCAAGAACAAATCAGTATCATAATCAGGAATTCCATTTCATAAAATCATACAGCAGAATACTGTCAGCTTTCAGTATCCCTGAAGCTCAAAGAGACATCAGTGACTCTAGTATCTAAATCAAGGCATCTGTTGACAAAGGAGCGGAGTGACTCCCCTCTTGTGTATCCCACTGCACCAGATCTCCAGCCAAGCTGAATTCTGGGTCCCATTTGGAGTAGACTATGCTAAACCGAAAGCATCGAGGTAAAGTTTCACAATCTAAGGAGTATCTGCTAGGTCCTCCTCCTCCATCCACTTCGCATCAAATGCAGGATAGTTCTTGAACTTAACCAAGAACTGCCTTCGGACTTTACCTTTCTTCGTATCCTTATGTGCCAAAATCTGTTCAGGAACAAGGATCTCCTTGTTTTCTTCCACTTCGTGTTGCTCATCAAGCTCCCCATCATCATGCACATCACCTTTAAAAGGTTTCAAGAGACTCACATGAAATGCATTGTGAATCCTCCAAGTATCAGGCAGTTTCTGTCGGAAGGAGACATCATTTATCTTTTCAGTGATCTGGAAAGGGCCGTAGTATCGCCTATTAAGCTTTGGAAAAAGCCTCTCCTTTCCTTTTTTTTTTCTTTCTCAGGGGCGCCTTCACAAAACGTAAGAGCACCCAATCATCCTCTTTCAATTCGCGACGATGGCGATCCGCTGCCTTTTTCTGTCGTTCTTGAGACTTCTGCAAAGTCTCGCGAACCTTGGCAAAAGCTGTATCTAAGTCTCGCGTATATTCATAATCTTATCTTTCGTGCTTAGGAAGGGTGGAACCTTCGCAGCACCTTCAACAATCTCAAATGGCGCCTTTCCCGTCGAAGAGTGTATCGTGTTATTGTAGGCAAATTCCACCAAAGGTAGGTACTTTTCCCATTGAGTCTTCTGATCCCAGATACAAGACTTCAATAAATATGAAACCACTGAATTGGCAATCTCAGATTGCCCTTCAGTTTGCAAGTGGAACGATGACGAGAATTGCAACCGCGTGCCAATGTTCTCCCAAATGGCCTTCCAAAACAAACTCGTAAATCTGGGGTCTCTGTCGGAGACAATCGTCTCAGACATGCCATGTAATCGGAAAATCATCGTGACCATTCTGTGTTCTCGGGAGATAAAAAATGAAATCCATTGCAATACTTTCCTAGGGGCGGGTGGGTATGGGTAAAGGCTGTAACAATCCCTGTGCTTTATGCCTGTCAAACTTGACCTTTTGGCATACTAAGCAACTGCGCACAAACTCTTCCACATCCTTTTTGAGTCTCAGCCAAAAGAAGTATCTCTCTACCCCTTTCATGGTGGTAGCAATGCCGCGGTGACCCGCAAAAGGTGGATAGTGGCATTCAGTCATAACCTTTTCCCTCAACGGCTGTGTAACGCACAACATGGTTTTTCTCATCAAGTAGCCTTCCCGAATGGAGTATTCTGCTACTGTCTCCCCATCCCGTATCCGTGTGAAAATATCTGCAAAATCTGTATGTGGCATACTGGTTGACCATATCCTCGAAGCTCCTATGATGTATCGCGGAAATAGACAGAACAAACGGTTTCCGAGACAAAGCATCTGCCACCACATTTTAAAGGTGACTGGCCGCCCACTTAATAAGTGGGTAGCCATATGATAAATAAGGCAAGAGATCAGCCATTGTTTTTTTCTCTCTTTTTCCGGTGGAACAGTGCCAAAAAAAAAAAAAAAAGGGGGGAAAAAACGGCCGCGATCTCTACGCGAGCAGCGAATGCTCTGCTATTTGTGCCATGGCAAGGAGCTAGAAAAGCATCACATGCCCTCACTCACAACATGGTTTTTCTCATCAAGTAGCCTTCCCGAATGGAGTATTCTGCTACTGTCTCCCCATCCCGTATCCGTGTCAAAATATTTGCAAAATCTGTATGTGGCATACTGGTCGACCATATCCTCGAAGCTCCTATGATGTATCACGGAAATAGACAAAACAAACGGTTTCCGAGACAAAGCATCTGCCACCACATTTTAAAGGTGACCGGCTGCCCACTTAATAAGTGGGCAGCCATCTGATAAATAAGGCAAGAGATCAGCCATCGTTTTTTTCTCTCTTTTTCTGGTGGAACAGCGCCAAAAAAAAAAAAAAAAAAAGGGAGAAAAAACGGCCGCGATCTCTACGCGAGCAGCGAATGCTCTGCTATTCGTGCCATGGCAAGGAGCTAGAAAAGCATCACATGCCCTCACTCAAAGGAAGAGAATCAGTTTTTGCAAGAAGGAGATGCTGCTGCAGAGTTCACCTGCAAAGAAGACGTTTGCCGGTGATGCCCATGGTTGCCCCAAGTGTACCCAATGTCGCCAAGACCCAGTGCGTGAGTTCCCTCGTGAAGAAGTGCCTACGGAGTGTGTTTCCATTGTGACAAGCTGCTGTTTTTCTCTGTTTTCAGCCCATAAACGTCGTAGACGGGGCTGATTTACGAGAAGGAACCCGAGAACACACCTCTCTTGTGTGTAGGATTGGAAGAGAGGATTTTCTATGTAGAGATCTCTTCCGGGGAATTGCCTTTTCAAGAACCGAGTTGCGTTTTGAGCGTCGAGACTTTGAAGGTAACGATTTTCATGTTATGATCTCTGAGTATTTGATTGCAGGTGTACTTCTCTTCGCGAGGGAGTAGGAGTAGAGGAAGGCATGAGCCTCTACAGGAGAAAAGCGCTCTGAGGAACTAGAGAGAGATCAGCCCGAGGGTTTCGTCATAGTTACCCGGAACGCGGAACGGGAACGTCAACGGGATCCCCGCGGAACGGGGGAACGGCTAGGGGTCCGGAACGGGAACGTCGCGGAACGGGAGGTATAAAAAACACCCAAATAGTGCAATTTTTAGCTCCTTGTGTTTAAATACAAGGAGTATTAGAGTGCTTTGACTCTAATACTCACAAAAAACTTGTTTTGAAGACCATTCAACCTTGCTATGACTAGATGATGAGAGAGAGAGAGAGAGAGAGAGAGAGAGAGAGAGAGAGGGAGAGATTTGAGAGAGTGGGAGGGAGAGGAAGAGAGCTTGAAGGCTTGAAGCCTTGAGCCTTGAGAGAGTGAGTCTTGAGAGGGAGAGATCTTGAGAGTGAGAGGGAGAGAGCTTGAGCCTTGAGGATTAGCTTGTGAAGAGAAAGGGGGAGGGGGGTGCATTTTATGAGTCCTTGAGGCCTTGCACACTTTCAAAAGAAGCCCAAACATTTACTTCAATTTTTTCAATTTTTGCCAAGTTTGTTTGTAGCCGTTGGCCGTTCCAGGGGCATTCCGGAACGGTCCGGGGGCGTTTCGGAACGTTCCGGAACGGCCGTTCCGGTTTGCATTGGCCACTCGGAACGTCAGACATTCCGGGACGTTCCGGAACGTTCGGGAAGGGAACTGCCCCCCGGAACGCCGGAACGGGGGCGTTCCCCGGTAACTATGGGTTTCGTACCCGAATTTGGGAAGTAGATCCATGGATCGGAAAGATGTAGTCTCTCAAGTTGTGATCCGGAAGTTGGGATTCCCAAGTAAGAACTTCGTGTCCGGGAAAGCAGAGTTGTTTAGCGGGAAGAGGACTCTGGAAACAGAGTTGGAAAAGAGAGTTGCAGGGATGTCATGCCCCGAGTCTGGAAGGTGAGACCGAGAGGCGAGAACCTTGGTTCTCAAGGATTTGGAATAAGGAACGGAAGTTCCTTGGAATAGGGTTTTGCCCTAGGAATCGGAAGCTGAGGCTTTCGGGAACCATCAAGTCTTATTCTAGAACGAACGTGGTAATACGTTCGGTTCAGTGCTTGTATAGACTTCTCCTCAGTAATAAAGATACTATTACGGGGGGGGACCAGCCCATCTTCTGGTCCCTAGTACTGTGTCGATCTTCTCACTCTCTCTCTCTCTCTCTCTCTCTCTCTCTCACTATCTATTTTTCTCTATATCCTTTGGCTTCAATATTAAGTGATAAATTTTATTTATCCGAGTACATTTTATATTGCTATGCGCTCCCGTTTGTGACATATCTTGAAATGCTTGCCATGGAAACCCTAGCAGATTATAACTTGAAATTTCTCGACATTTCTCAGTAGATGTCTCTTCCCGAGCAGATGACCTTGGAGGTCCAATGCGATTGTTATCTTGCGACTACCATCGCCGCCAAAGAAAACGTTGTCTGTCCAAGAGCCAATGGACCATGCTGTGCTCGGCTACTACCTTATGGAATGAACCTGACCCTAATTTTTGGCGCAGGTTTCAGGATGGAAAGTCAGTTGACTTTTCAAGCTCGACGGATGTGGAGATTGCTTTTAAGTTTGAAATTTGTTTGAGAACTTGTTTGGTGATCCTGTTAATTTGTTTGAAATGGACGGTATCTGTTTTGAACCTGTTTTGGTCTTGATTTGAACTGTTTGACTCTGGTTTTAAATATTGGTGTCAATGATTGGTGATTTTACTCCCCGGTGGAGAAGTGAAAAATACTATTTTGGTATTGCTTGAACTCGGAACGGCGTAGACTGATGCTTGGGGAGCGTTTTGTTGTATGTTTGAAAACCTTCGAACGACGCAGGCTGATGCTTAGGGAGCGTTTGATTGTATGCTTGAAAAAAGATTGTTCTTGTGACTCGCGGCCCGGACCTGGATGGTTATGCGGGGAGAGTATTAAGAAGTCTGAGCAGTGGCTACTCTCAATACCTCCAAACGACGCAGGCTTCGGTCTGGGGGGCGTTTGGTTGTAAAAGGCTTCTATATCTCTCGGTCCGGACATTTTTAGGTTATGCGGGAGGAGTGATGAGGAAGTCGTTGAATATCTTCCGGCCCGGACCTTGTTAGGTTATGCGGGAGGAGTGTTCATCGGCAGCTTTATGTTTCTATGTCTTGTAACATGCATATGTGAGCATTTGTGTTGCATTGTGATGTGCCAACCACTAAATATTCCTAATTGGATGAGATTGCTTGGGTATGTAATTTTAGTGCATCAAGACACCCATTGAAGATCAATGCGGTCTGGGTGTGATGACTAATTTTACTACGCCGGAATATCAAGAGCTCTGATCTGGACGAAAGGAGAAGCCAACTCCTTGATGAAAAGAGCCGAAAGGAGAAGTTAATTGCTTGACAAAAAGAGCAAAGTGATTGTCCCTTGGAATGTCCCTCGGAATGACCCTCGGAAATTTTTGAGCTAACTTGAGTTGTTTTGCAGATATGCTGTAATCGCGGACGATTACTCTCTTTCAAGAAGGGGAGATGTCACAAATTGTTGTCGTGTAAAAGCCTTGAAGAATGGAGCCAACTTACAGATGCCTGGCCGAGGGGCCTAAACCCTAAGAAGAACAAGTAGCAGAAGAAGAAGTCCTACCAACTTATGGGGACCCCGTCCGATGGGGCCCGAGTGAAATAAAGGGATTAAAATAAAGCAACACACACACACACGTAAAACTGATGACGTGGCAGCTGTACGAACGATGTGCATTTTGCACTAATTGATGACGTGGCAGTTGTACGGAATTCCGCAAAACGCACTAGCAGCTTTTTGGCATTGCTTTTAGACCAGAAGCTTTTGAGTTTTGAAGGCTTTTCACTGTAACTGCGTTTCAAGCCAAGGGTCTTTAAATATGAGGCAAGGGCTCATTCTTTGGCATGCTTCCTGGAGAAGGTGTAGAGTCTGGAGTTCCAGCTTGTATTGTGTTGATGCAATATAAAGAAATACTGAAAGGGGCGCCAAGGTTTGGGGCCAATACTCTCTGGGGTGGAATTCCGCCACTTTGTCGCGTGTCGTCCCTCTCTCTCAGTTCAGTTGTTATTGAAGTGCTAAAAGTCTGTTCAATCTGTTCTTTTCTATTGGCACGTGGTGCCCGTTTTGTGACAGACTGTAACGATAATTAAGAAATGCTAATCAATCTAATGGAGATGCTAATCATCAACACACTAATGCATAACGACAAACCTAGCTAGCATAACCTAAAGCTCTGATACCACTTGATGGGAATGGGATGAAAGAGAAACATGGTGCACACAAGTGAGTGTGTGTTGGCTAGATTATCACTCAAGCGAATTAGGTTCCAAGATCAATTAACTTGGACTCATAAACACGATCTTGAGTATTTGCTAAGCCATCACAAGCTCACCATCAGCAAGGGAGATGTAATGCAAAATAGCTTGTGTTTTTTCATTCATGAAATGAGCTTTAAGTAGCTCTACAGCCTTGTACCACAACATGTGGGATAATTCCATTCTTATGTCCTTGACTCACACTTCAGGACAAAGCTCACACTTTGCATGCCTTGAACTCTATACTTTTGAAAGCATAGAAATGATATTTGTGCGTACTATGTACTATTGTCCATAGTCATGATTGACCAATCAAAAACCTGATTTGCCACTTAAAACCATGTTACCAATTACAAGTTCACAATTTAGATTCACGATTTTAAATTTACTGCTCATTAAAAAGTTAAAGCTCAATGACAATTGCTGATGAGTCAAGCTACTAAAATACAGCCTAACAACCTAAGTAGCCTTGAGGACCCAAAACATATTGTCGTTCAAAACTAAAAATATGTTAGATTCATATCATGAATATGAGGTCATGGCATAAAGTGTCATAATAGAACCAAAAACATATTGCATAATTGAACCAAAAGTTTGATGTATAGTCATGCCATGAATATATAGGCATGATACATAATACACCAAAGATTGCTATACATAACCAAATAAAAGCCTTGAGATCTACTAAGTAATAGATCTCTACTGAAATCTAAGGTGCATTTGAATCAAATGAGCTCTCACTCTCACACTCCAATTGGGTGGAAGTAAGCCGCCTAAAGGAGGTCCTGAAGCGCTATCTCTAGATTGCCCTTCTTGTGCACCACCACCACAAGGCCAAGTAGTACTGGCAAACATTGGTTGCTCCTTGAAGACAGCGTGTAATTGAGCAAGTCTGGTGTGAGAATCATCATTTACTTACGAATGAAGTCGCATTAACTTAAATCTGATGATGGTCTATTTGCTTTGGAAGCTAACTCCTAGCACATGCATCCTCCACTATTCCAACCTTTTTCAAAACTTGAAGGTTTGCATTCACATATGTCAAAAAATGAAGTTGGGGTGTATTGAAATTTGAGCTTGAAATGACATACAAAAAGTTATATAGAATGTGGAGGAAAATCTAATGCTGTCTGTGCTACACGACGTTGCTACCTCACTTTGGGTACTTCGTGTACTCGTATGGCTAGTGTGCACCCAAGCTGGCCATCCTTGCATTGCATAGAGGTTGCATTGGGTCCTAGCTAGCTAGTTTGTGGCTGGCCGGTCCAGTGCACCCCTATTATGGGGGCCCCTATTCTTGGGCCTTTTTCTTGCATTTTCATGGAATGTGCTAGATGCTTGGCAGACCTTGCTTTATGCAGGTATTTAGGCAAGCCTCAAGCACTCACCATCCATATGCTTGTATTTGTTGGGTGCCTCCTCAGAGAGGGCTACTTCCTTGGTCATGATGTTGGCTATAGAGCCTCTTGTTGCATACACTCTCTCTCTCTCTCTCTCTCTCTCTCTCTCTCTCTCTCTCTCTGAGGGCCTTTTAATATGCCATGAGTTTATGGAGGGATTTAACATTTTGACAAATAAGTGCTCACCATGTGTGCAAGAATGGTGGGTTGTGTAAGTTTTTCTTGGTGGCAGCGTTTTCACAAAATTGGCGTTCTTGTTTTTTTTTTTTTTTTTGGGAGGGGAGGGAGGAAGGTTCTAATATTAAAGTTTTGGAAGTCATCTCCTTGGTTTTTTCGTCGAGATCTTGTGAGTGAGGGCTCTTTTGTTTGTGTGCTTGGCCTTGTGAGGCTTTTCTAGGGTCTAGGCATCATAGTGCTGGGCGTTCTATTTTTTTAATGTTTTGGACTTTTCATCATATTCCCATTTATTTGACATGAGCTATTTAGATGTGGTTGTTACCTCTCTATATATTTGGGGGGGGGGGGGGGGGGGGGGGGGGGGGGGGGGCATTGTGTTGTGCAAAGCCTTGTATTCTCTTCTTAGCAGATTGCCTTACATGGCTTGTCCACACTCCCATCTTCTCTCTCTATCTCTGGCGTGTGACAAGGCATTAGAGGCCAGGCTCATTGGTTCTATAGAGTACATTCAAAGCATGAACGACCTCTATACAAACCTGCACTTTGACATGGTATTAGAGGCTAGTTTTATAGAGTACGTTTAAAGCATGAATGACCTCTATACAAATGTGTACCTACTCTTGGGCACTAACGACGTGAGTAGGGATGCCATAGTTGTTCTCCAAGCTATGCATGATAAAGGTGATAATCTTATTCTTCCTGTTTGGGCAAGCAGCAAAGTTGAGGTCACATATTGTCAAGTTTGGATCTTTGTACTTTTTTTGTTATTTTCAGCCTCTTCTTCGTAGGTTTGTGGTAGTATTCATTTCTAGTATTTAGCTTACATCAGGGCTTAAAAATTTGTTCCTTTAGAAGTAGTTGTGTGGAGTTTGATTTCTAGGATTTAAAGTTGAGTACTTGTGTCAAGTTTTAGCCAAGTAAGCTGCTTCAACTTATTTTGCGTATGCCTTTTTTAAAAACATTTTTAAGTGAATAATGGTTTGTTTTTTCTAGTTTTGTTCAGTAGCAAATGAAGTGATTTAGTTTTTTCCCCCCCCCTTGTTTTCTTGTGTCCCTTGCTTTTGTAGTTTTGTGAGTGTTTTATTCCCTCTTATAATTTGTGCGTTCAGACTAATATAAACTTATGAAGGTATATTAGAGGCTAGGCTCGATGATGTCTAGTGGATCTGGAGCATCAGGAGAGGCAGATCTAGGTTGCATTTTTCAGCCAGCAGGTTGGAGAGATCCGGCTGCGTTTTCGTTGTGGAGAGCACCCTTGGACCAGCTTTTTGTATGAAGAGGAGGTTGATTTGTCTTTGTAGCACTATGTCACTAATAATCCTTGTGTTCTTGCGTTTTTCAGCCGGTTTTTGATCAAGGAGTGTTGCTGATATTTGTCAAAGTCGACAATGCGGAAGCGGAGAGACCAAGGGGAGAAAGCATGAGAGAGAGAGAGAGAGAGAGAGAGAGAGAGAGAGAGAGAGAGAGAGAGAGAGAGTCTCTTGAACCAATCAACCTTTGCAATGAATTGATTATAATACAATGGGGGTTGAGGGTTGCTTATATACCAACCTCAGTAAATTGCCCTACCTAGACTTTGACAAATAAGTAAAATAAATACTTGAAAGCCAAACTAAATAATGGGATCACATTGGGCAGTTCACTTGAGATGCCTAAACTCCAACACCCTCTACGCAACTCATAGTGGACATCAATAGTGAGAGCAAGTCGATGAAGAAGATACCATGGACACCCTAGCAACAGCTCCTTCCTTGGATTTGCTACCCTCAACTTTGTACCTTAGAAGAATGCCATCTTGAGCCTTTTAGAAAATTGAACTATAGACCACACTACGTCTAAGAATCCCCTTTCGTGCGACGTGAACTATGAACACGTCACGTTCGAAAATACTTTCTAGATAATGAACTTTGAAACACATCATGTCCATAATCCAACTAACAACAATGGATTGGTGCACTTATCCATAGTGTTTTAGATATGTTTGATTGGGTCCCTGCGAGATGCTTGTGCTTTGAACTCTGACCCACATGTTCAAACACCGATAACTTGAACTCCAACACAAGGGTCCAAATTAATTTTACGGAGCATTGTTTGCCCCTCCCTACCACTCTGTCACGTGACACATCCAGCCCTATGTGTCGGTGGACAAGCTACAACATGATCGGGGTTCAGTCAGTCCAATCAATCTAGATTTAGAAGTGATCTGGCACTTTTGTGAGTCTATTCGTAGACCGTGCATGCCCAGTCACTTAGTATAGATGCATTTCCTCTGATTGCACACAGCATGATCATCAATATTCCCATCAGAATCCATTAGAATCAGTTAGGGAAATTTTCCAGTGCATTTAGTCTATTTTCCCTGTTTTTGACATTTTTTCACTTATTAATTTAAGTGACTTCCCAACAAAAGTAGGTAGGGCAATTTTGCTAAGAAAATATATAAGCAAACCCAAGTTAGCACTAAATGGCAGAAGAGGCAACAGGAGCTCCACGCTCAACAGGCAACTTCTCAGCAGACCCCCCCCCCCCCCCCCAGGAGACCTAGCATTTTGCAGATCCAGCATCACCTAGCGTTTTCATCACAAGATCAGCCAGCGTTTTGCCTTTGCAGATCCCGACAACAGTAGCACCTCAGATCAGCCTAGCGTTTTTGCATTTGCAGAGCCACGGCGACAAAAGCACATATTTTCAGCCTTAGCGTTTTTGCATCTGCAGCCAACCCTAGCGTTTTGCAGATTCACCGCGACGGAAAGTCAAGGAACATCAGCGTTTTCAGTTTTCAGCAGTTAGTACCCGCAGATCAAGTCCCGAACCTCGCAGATCTCACCTTCCCGCAGCAGTTCCTCGCCGCACGGTTAGTTTCCGCAAGGTTTACAGTTTCAGCCCGGAAAACGCGCATCTGCGTTTTCAGCACGTCGTTGTCGCATCGTCGTCATCGACATCGTCACCAACATAGAGTCAGAATTCAGCAGATAGAAGATTTGCAGATTTCAGCCCATAGCGTTTTTGGACAGCAGTAGAAAGATTGCAGATTTCATCCCTTAGGTCGACTTCGTTATCATCGTCGTCATCCTCGACATAGCTTAGACTTGCATCAGTCACATGCATACCATTTGTACCGGATTGTGCAATCATAAGTAGACCACTCTCGCCGACGAGAGTGGGCCCTTCGGAGGACGGTTTTACAACGTCTCTGGTGTCGTATCTCTCTTCTCTCTCTATCCCTCAGCCTCACTTGTACGCACAGTGTCCATTCACTTTGTTTGTGATCATAGCATTCTCTCATTAAGAACGAAAGGCTCTACCTTTTATAAGAAGAAAAGGAACCTTGAGCACATATTGGAGCTCTCATCTTGAGCAAAGCGCAAACATTCATTCCGCTGCACCTAACACACTCACAAGCCTCTCTTTGGTTGAAGCTAGTGGCGACAGCTGCCCTTTGACTAGAAATCTGACGTCAAGGCCACAGTGGCCGCCACCACGTGTGCCATGCTGATCTCCTTTGTCAAATCTTTATTACCGTAATCTGTCTAGCTTGCCTTTATCTTTGTCTATCTGTGAGTTCTACTTTTGCCTTAGGCTTCAAACTCCCGAGCCAAACAAAGTGTCGTGTCACATTTATAACATTGGTTGTCGGACCTCGTGGGTACTAGGGCAGCTAACTGAGTACTTGTACTACCATCCTTGTCAAGCTTACGTTGCCTCTGTCCTCTAGCAAGCTCATCCATTTGCTTTTGGCTTTGCTATCCCGAGCCAAACAAATCGATGGTTTCCTTGAGAATTTTGTTGGTGCATAGGTTGCTAACTGGTTGGTGGATATGCTATCCATAGCCGTATGTTGGTGTTGGTTATTATAGTTGCTGGCGCCCGAGCAAGGGGGAGAAGGGGGGGGGGGGGGTCTTTTCGTGCGTACAAGATTTGGAGATAATGTCTGCATTCTTGTACTCCAAAAAAACTTCAAAAGAATCCCACCAAGCCACTTGAAAGCTCCAATAAAAAGTTGGTTTCCCTTGAGAAAGTGTGGTTGAGAGGCCTAAACAGAAGGGGTTAGGGTTTTTAAAGAAAAACATAACCTACCAACTTATGGAGCACCGGCCGAGGGGCCTAAAACCTAAAAACTCCCAAAGCGAAAGCTGGCAGGCTGATTTCCGTAAATTGCGATGAAACCACGTGGCACTACTATACGGATTTCTGTATTTTCGATGGCAGCTTTTGGCAGGTTTTGTGTGGGCGTTTGAGAGCAGATGCTTTTAGCCTTTTGGGCATCCGTTGTATTGTTTATAAGGACCCTTGGGGCCTCACTCTCGAGAGCATCTGGACGCAAAGTCTCGGAGAAGAGGAACCTCATGGAGTTCTGCCTTTGCAAAGCAATAATAAAGAAATACCAAAAGGGGCGCCAATCTTTGGGGCCAGTGCGTCTTGGCTTGATACTCCCCCGTGCCATGTCGACTTTCCTCTCTCTTGATTCACACTCAGTGATTCTGCAATTTATATTCGCGTGTTGCTATTGATTTCTCGCTTGGAGTGTCAAGCCTGTAATATGGGAGCGTACATAGTGTCTTGGTTGTCTCTACATCTCCTCTGTCTCTACGTCTCAACATGGTATCAAGGTTGTTTCCGTACGTACGTACGGTCTGGTTCCGTACCGCATCGTACGTCCGTACGGTATCCGTACGTACCCACAAAAAAAAAAGCCTCTGAAAAAAAAATATAAAAAATTCGCGACGGTGCCTATTCCCCGTGGTCGTACTGGTTGGGCGAGGCCTTTAATAAGTCCACCTATCCTATATTGGTTATTATCACAACAGAGAACCAGAGAGTAGAATAGAGTCTTTGCACAGTGTCTGCACAGAGACCAAGGAAGGATTTGCCGCCACCGATAAGGTTCTTTCTCCCTCCCTCCCTCCCTCCCTTTGTGTTTGGAGTCTGCAAGGAGGCACTCTAGAGTCCTGACCTCGCGAAAGATTGTAAGTTTTGTATTCAACTTTGAAGTGTGCGTTAATTGTGTTGCAGAGTTATCTAGCGGTTACTTAACTTGTGGGGTGATTTTAAGTGTTTTTTGAAAGTTGTGGCTATGTTTAAGTATTGTGCAGTGTTTTTAAACTAGATAGGTTGTATATAAATTTGAAATTCTTTGTATTTTTAGCTTTTAAAAAATATACTACGAATTTTACGTACCTTATGGCCCAATCCATACGGTACAACGTACAGTACGTACCGAACACGTACCGAATACTACGTACCTTACAACCTTGCATGGTATCAAAGCTACCACAAATTCACTACGGCAAACCGCCCGATGAAAATGAAAGGAGGGTTTTTAACAAACTTGGACATTCCAAGCGAGAAATCAATAGCAACACACGAATAAAAACTCCAAAATCTTTGAACTTGATTTGAGAGGAGAAGGAGAGTCAACACGGCACAGCGAAGTTCCAAACCAAGATGCACTATCCCCAAAGACCGGTGCCCCTTTCGCTATTTCTGCATTACTGCTTCGCAAAGGTGGAACTCTTGGAGGGTCCTCTCCTCCGAGACTCTACGTCCATATGCTCTTCAGAGTGAGGCCCCAAGGGTCCTTACAAACAATACAAGGGATGCCCAAAAGCATCTACTCTCAAAAGCCCACTCGAAAATCTGGCCCTCCCAAATCGCGGAAACCACTTGGTATGTCAGCACAATTTACAAACAGCCAACAACCTTCGCTTTGGGAGTTTTTAGGTTTTAAGCCTCTTGGTTAGTGCTCCATAAGTTGGTAGGGTTAGGTCCTAACACCTTTTGTTTAGGCCCCTCAGCCACACTTTCTGGGTTCTTCTTGTCCTCTCGACCAGTTCTTTTCAGTTGGGCATGCCACGTCACCAACTTGTGTTACTTTGCCCGCTCAATCCCATCACATACTATCAAGATAAGGTCGTAGCTCTCCAATACAACCTCCAATAAGCACCTTCTAGTCCTGGTCGCTGGTGGCATCCAACTTTTGATCGTGTGGAAACATCGAAAACACCAGAAACTTCCTCTCAAGTAACTTATGCAACTCCTTGCTACGAGTAAACTTCCGCAAATATTCCCAAGCATCATCTAGACTTCTTCTTCAACATTCCCATCTTGGGAACTCTCTGCAACATTCTTCTTGTTCACTACCATCGTCAATACACTTCCAAGGTCGCAAAGCAATCCTCCGTAGACAAGTACAAACCGGGTATCAAGCCTACAAGCGATCTCTTGTCGATAGTGACTGCCCTTTTGCCAAAATACACTTCAACTCTTTGGTCTAGAGCCTTAGAACTAGAATCCTAAAGAAGAAAGGGGATCTCCAATCTCCTAAGCAAGGGTAACTACACCAGCTGAAATCCGTCCAAAATCAACCCCCTCTGCAGCATAAAGTCTCTAACTGGCAGGCTGAAAATTTGCAAAGTACCAGGCACGAACCGTCACACTCAAATCACCTTAAATCTTCAATAGGCAGCCCACATCTCATCCAACTTCATACTGAATATTGTTGGAGTTTTGGCATCTCAAGTGAACTGCCCAGTGTGATCCCATTATTTAGTTTGGCTTTTAGGTATTTATTTTACTTATTTGTCAAAGTCTGGGTAGGGCAAGTTACTGAGGTTGCTATATACGCACCCTTAGCCCCCATTGTATTATAATCAATTCATTGCCAAGGTTGGTTGGTTCAAGAGACTCTCTCTCTCTCTCTCTCTCTCTCTCTCTCTCTCCGCTTCCGGATCGTAGACTTTGACATGGTATCAAAGCTGTGTTTTCACGTGCACATCTAACCCTATGTGTACGTGGACAAGCTGTTCCTACTTCTAGGGTTTAGGAAGCCTAGGAAGTGTTCTGGCACCTTTGTGAGCCTGTGCGCAAGGCGTGCATGTCCAGGCACTTAGAGTAGCTGCATATCCTCCAATTGCACAACCTAGGATCATTAGTATCATTAGTATCATGATACAGTACCAAGCATGAGCATTTTTTAGAGCATTGAACCCTTTTTGCCAAAGTGCACATTTTTCACTTATTTATTAATAAGTGACTTTTGTTGGAAAAGTAGGTAGGGCAAATTGCTAAGAAATTATAAAAGAAACCTAGTGGGCACTCAGTAGAAGCAGAAGACAAAAGACAGGCTCAATGCACAAGTGCAGAGTGCAACCAGATAGCTTGCCCCAACGTTTTCTCACAAGATCAGCCTAGCGTTTGCACATTCAGTCAGTTCTGCGAACGTTTTCAGTTTTCAGCCCTTAGCCTAGCGAGAACCCACTCCCAAGTTTCTCCGTCAAGACCCAGATCAGCTTAGCGTTTTCAGATTTTAGCCAGATCAACCAGCGTTTTTGCATTTCAGCCCTAGCCCGACAAAGCGGTTGCAGATCCATGCCACAATACCGCCACAGTAGCAGATCCCCAGCAGAGCATCTAGCGTTTTCAGTTTTCAGCCTTGACGCCGTCGTCATCGACACCATCGCCGTCGTCGACATCGCCATCGTCATCGTCATCTTGACGACACCTTCGACGCCATCATCACAGATCCTGGACTCGACGACGACACCTTCATCCTCATCGTCAGTCTCCATCGTTGTTGTTGACATTAGACTTTGTGCAATCTAAAGCAAATACCTCTCTAGCAATAGAGAGGGGCCCTTGGAGGGGGGTTTGGGACCCCATCTGGTGTCGTCTCTTCTCTCTCTCTAGCACTCTCTTGCACACTCACTCACAGTTGCATTCCACTCTCGTGTTTGTTCATTGCACATTTACTCTCATTAAGTCAAGGAAGGCTCTCCCTTTCTCTAAGTAAAAGGAACCTTGAGCACTTATTGTTCACTCATCCTGAGCCATACACATCATTCACTTCCGCTGCACATTACATGTGCGCCACTTGACCTTGGGCAAGCAAAGCGGCCTAGAGAAGAGAACCCGTGAAGAAAAAAGCGAGAAGATGACCTCGGCAGCGTTTTTGGCCCTACTGTTGGCGTTTTGATATGCTCTGCGTTTTTTATGTAGTTTGGCAACATTCTGGAGGTGCCCGTCATCGGTTCTGCTTGCGTTTTGAGAGGTCATGCCAGTACCAACGAGGTGCAACTGCTAGCGTTTTAGCACGCTTCCCTCTTCAGCGTTGTTCATGGCATCGCTTGGCGACAAAGGCACAAGCAACGTCCTCCTGCGCGACGGCGTTTTAAAACGCCGTATGTGGCGTACACTGCACAACGTATTGAAACACTGGCGATGTGCTTGGCTTCGCCCTCCCCCCCTTGGCTACGGTTGTGTTTTGAGACGCCACTGTCCAATCCCTGCTCGAGCTCCCCTTGACGGCAAGAGACCCCCATTTGCCACGCCTGCCGACGCCACCCGTCTCTGGTGTATTTGCGTTTTTTAGAATGCTGCTACAAGAGGAGTAGTAGGCGCCTTAGGGTAGCAGAGGGACAAAGCCGAAGGTCTTTGTGGCCTTGGAAGTAGAAGTTGAGAGGTCACCAAAGGATCGGCCTTGAGAAGAGCAGCTTGCACAGTGTATCAACTATCAAAATCAAGCCCACCTTGTATCTAATCTGTCTCATATCTCCTCTACCTTAAATCCACAATATGCATGCACATTGTAGATATGCTGCTGCATGCATAGTTGTACGATAGCAAGTGGGTGCCTGAATGTACAGAAATCATAGAGTAGACCCATCGTAGATCCCTTGGGGGACAAAAGAGGGGGCCGTGGGGGGGGGGGGGGGGGGGGGGGGGGGGGGGTGGCTTAACGTCGTATATAGATGCAAATCTTTGAATTTGGGAGGGGACGATAGACCTGCCGCACATTGCAAATTAGAAGATGGCTTCGGCATGAGTTAAGTTCCTACACGACAGAGCATGGGCCGACGAGCGGGTTAGAGTACTTGGCGAGTTCTCTGGTGCAGTTATCGCATTTGTGTAACTGCTTGAAGAGCATGTGTATCCATCCAAAGGACGTTATTGCAGATGATGCCATCCACAATAGCCACACCTGCAGCTGATGTTGATTCTACGCAATTAATCCAATTCTCGGGGACTGCCATGTCTCAATCCATCTTTGCACTTCATTAGTCTGTAGGGAACCATTCTATTAGATCCTTTTTCATGACTCATTGAATATTGCAACCTCGAATCGTGATGAGATTAGTGATCTTTACCGGGCATTTATGCGCAAAACGTTTTGGAGTGCTTCTTGACAACCCATTTGCAATGGGCAGGGGCATAGTTGTATGACCAGATGGGCCGTGCATATGCATTTTAGCCCCGGCCCTTTTTTTTTGCCCTGGACCTTTTACTAGTCAGTTGACCTGATTTCGGTTCAGCCCCATTTTTAGATGAGGTGGCACATCTATTAGCTGGGCTCTAGATTTGGTCCTTATATGGGGTGCCCCCATTTTGCACCTTCCTAGGGTGCCAATGTTTGTCTTCTCATCTGCTCCCCTCTCTTCATTCCTTGATGGTGTTGGAGCAAGAAGGCGGAGGATTGCTTGGGACATGCACATGCTCGCACACATCATGCTGCGATTTCAGCTGGTACGTGACCAAGAACACACGACTAGTCTACGTTGCCAACTAATGCACCAGTTGTCCTATTTGGCCTGATACAATCAATTATGCCAAGAGGTTTTTGGAGGGGTTTTAATTTCTTTGCTTGATTCTTTCGGCGACCATGCTTACAAAGGTGCTAACAAAATTCCTTGGCTTTCCTGGTATATGGGTTTGGTTCTGGGTCAATTATTCTCAAGTAGCGTGTCCACGTGGCAATTGAGCCCATGTGCCTGTGGCACAATCCATTTGTGACGTCTACTCCATACTTGTTATTTTCTTGTTTGACTCATCCATTGAAGTCTTTTCCAACTTGCTATAGCGCAAGTAAGGATTTTGACCAGTCAATTAATGATGTTCTTTTCCTCCGTTTGTGATTTTTTAGCAGGTGTTTGTACTAGATCACGTTTTTATGAAATAGGCAATCACTTGCTGACTGATTTTGTTGATTCTTAGCAGGTGTCTAAAAGCTATTGCATATCAAATGACATTTCTTGAGGCTTTCATAGTTAATCAGTTACATACGTGGCATCAGAGAGCAGCAAATATGGAGCGGCTTTGTCCAAAGACCGTCTTCAACCCTGGCAACACCCTTGTTGTTCATTACTGCTCAACCATCCTTTTGTGCAAAGTTGGAATTTTGATCAGAAAGGAAAGGTGCAGAGTAAGAGTAGGTGGTCGTATTGTAAGCTCTATTGGATTTTCTAATCAGTTAAAACTGATTGGAGGTTCGGTTGTTACTAACACGGTTGTGATTATCGTAACAAAGGAAAAGAATGTTTGGGCTGCCATTAGCCTTGTCGTAACCATGTTTTATCTCTTGAACAGCTTGATGAGGTTTTATTACCTGTCATTGTAAGACATATTCATCTCTATTATGGGAGGAAGACCTAGAAGTGGAAGTACTGCAGGTACGAGTGACAAGAGGAAGGTAATGGCTCGGTATAACTGTAACAGATGACGTAAAATGCAGTTAAATTGGGTACCTACTTTTTGTAGTCGGCTCGATATAGTGTGGAGCAACAAGACAGTTTTTCAACTTTTAAATCAAGCCTTTGAGTTATTAATCTTTTGATCACATGTAGAGGAGTTCCATTTGTAACAATTGTCTACACAGGCCTTTCTGCAAACTTGTATACTTCTTCTGCAATGGTTGTATAATCGAGGTTTTGGAACCCATTAAGCTGCTGAGAACTAGTTTAATGTTGAATCATCGTAGCCCATTTCTTATCAATTTGGAACTAAGCAACCAATTGATGTAATGTTCTTCATCTTTTGAATAGAAAAGAAAAATTATACGGTGCAAGCGTGCATGCCAAGTTTTACAACCATAGTTGGGCATTGTTCTTTAGAGGTAGCAGATGGTGAAGGTAAGGATGCTCATTAGTCATGTAATGAGACTTTTAAGTCTTAAGGAAATAGATGGATGGATGGATAGATAAATGTATGTATGTATGTATAGGGATAATAACTTACAATCTCAAGGGTAAAAGTGACATGTTTGTTTTGTCCACTTTGAAGGGTCACCTCATCCCACCATGGATGGTAATTTGTAAGGTGAGTTGTGCCAGGTCAACTTTTGCCGAGATCTTTCAAGCAAACCTTGACGAGGAGCATCTCTTTGCAAGTACATTTGTATGGTGCCAAAGTCACCCTCTATGTAGCACACATCCATTGTTGAGTTTGCCATTGTCTTTTGCCTTTCGATAAGTGGCAAATGTTTTTTTGTACAGTTGTGTTTAATTATTGATTAGTGGCCTCCCAGCTATTATGGAACTCTATATTCTCTAGGGGGCTTCACACAATACCTTAAGAGCATGCTTATTCTTTTCCAAGACTTTGGTGAGTCTGAGCCACATGCAATTGTTGACAAGTAGCTCTTGCTAGGCCTTCCAACTCTTTCCATGAGGGAGGTCTAGCACATGGAGTTAGGGGATTTATCAACCTTGAAAATGCCTTTTTATGTAGGCCAAATTCTCAGTCCCTCCATTAGGTTGTTTGGTGAAGTGTGTTTGCCCCTCTTCCTTCTACATGAGAAACATAAAATATTTATGATAAAGAGGATGAAATAAATTGATGTAATTTAAAATTGCATGTAAGAAGAACATAAATGAAACATTGGTTCAAGATGCAACATATTCATTCTAGATGGGTGCCATGACCTGTGCACATGCGAATTTAGATTTGATTTGTGCACACTATTTTTATTGTTTCCTTGGAAAAAGGTGATCACAATGCATGTTCTATATACTTCTTGGCGCAAATCTTTAATATGTTTTGACATGTGATATCGCATTACTTAGCCTATAAAGAACGCTTTTGTCCACAATGAATGTAGTGTGTGCATCCTCAAGTCAAGAAGTTTGTTCCCAAGTGCAATGTGTTTTGAAGCACTAACGTAGCTAGAAGTGCTCCACATATGTCACCCAAAATGATGATGGTGTGGGTGTAAGCTCTTGCTATAAGCATCTGAGTTGTACTCAAGGGCACCCTCTCTAGTTAAAGAAAAGATGATTCTTGGCGCCTTTGGTCACACTCATGGAAGGGACAAGGGTCACTTGTTACCTTTTTCGATCACATGGCAAGAAGAAGCTCTTCATGGATGGACATTGAAAAATTGGCACTGTACTCTACATGGCATGCAAGAGCATTTGACCAGGGTACCAAAACAACAAAGAATTTTAAGGACATCATTGAAGCAATAAAAAACAAACACGAGTATAGTATGATGGGGAATGAATTTGACTCATGCCATGAAATCGAGAAGACATGCCAGTTACATGTATCCATAACAATAGATTTTGAGGCCGAGGCAATGTGCACTAAAATTGCTTTCTGAAGAAATTTACATGGAGTCTCATTGTCCTCATTAGCCTGTAATCAAAACCATCATTAATTGTGTCGTCGTCCTCATCAGTTTGCACATTCTCAAATCTAGAAAAAAATTTGTAACATAGGGATCTTGAATACTACTTGGGTGATAGAAAGGTTATACTAGTTTCCTCTTCTTATTAGCACACACCCACACACACCGGAGAAGAAGAGAATTTTAACGTCGTAGGAAACTATCCCTAGAGAGCATGCTTGAGTGTGAAAACTTGTGGTAAGTGTGTTAAGTTTGTAGGCCTCCTTGAACTTGCATCTTGTATGTGCACCAGATGGAAACAACGTTGATCTCTTTTTCATTGCTTATTCATATATAACGTTAGAATATCATTCACTACGCTAGCATATAAGTTCTCAATAGTGCTATCATTATTGTACAATGATGAGAGAAAAATAGAGAGTGCACACTGCCTATGGTACTGAGGGAAGTGGGGACATTTGGTTTGTACTGTTATGAGTACATGTCAGTGTTTTGTTAAAAGAAAATCTCGTAAAGTATGAAAAGTAAAGGCTATTTTTAGTGCAAGGAATTCTCTTGAGCCTAAGAAAAATAATAAAGCCCATTGTGCACCTACCAAACCTACAATCAAAACTCCACAATAGTTATGCGAGAAGCAATGGCAAAATTCTCATCAAATTTTTTATCAGAAGGAAGCATGCACCTACTACTTTTTTTATCCATACGTGCACTGTGAATTTCAAATCTTGATAAAATGTGAAAAGATGCAATGCTTTGAAATCCAAGCTACTTAAGCTATTTGCTTCTTGTTGACATATGCTTGTAGCATATCCTCTAGTACTTGGTTGACTCTTTCTCTCTAGCCATTTGTTTTTGGATAATCAGATGTGCTTAGCCAAATGTCTGCATTCCTGGTACACATACTCTTTCCTTATGGAGTAGGTACCCATCTTTGATGGAAAAATTCTTCCATTCGCTCAAATAAGCACGATAGAAGAGAATTATGTGGGGAAACTTGGCGCACTACCCCCATTGGAGTGAGAAGGATCCCTCATTTTAGAACGGATTCACACCTTGAAGTATGCCTCATCATGCTGACATCAGCCTTTTAAGGATCCCAAAAACTCACTTTGTATCTTTGTGAACAAAAGAGAATCTTAGGCGTTCTACCGAGGGCATATGCTACAACATTATGTGGACCCTTGTGATACCATAGTCGAGGATCATCCTCTCGAAGAAGATCAACCCACTTGGCCTTTCAACCTTTCAAATATGTTTTAAGTGTTCACCATTTAATGCTCTCATTATCAAATACAATCTTGAATTGAGCTCTTTACACATAATGCCTCAAGCGTACACTATATCAAAGCTCTTTAGTAGGCATAATAATCATGTCGTGCATTGTTGAGTTTCTCACTCTCAAAAGCCACTAGTTCTCCCTCTTGGAGTCAAATTGCACTTGTAGCTTTAGAACTAGCATCTATTCCCAAAAAAATATGGTATTTGTGGATCAACTACAACAATTATAAGTATTGATGCTAAAGTTCCCTTGAGCTTGTCAAAAGTATGTTGCTCATCCTCTCCCCAAAAGAAAGACTTGCCTTCGCCCTTCAATTGGTTTGTCTTAAAAACAACAAGTTTTGACTACTCTTTGACATACTTAGGGTAAAAACCTACAAATCCTAGGAAAAGTTGAAGTTCTTTCAAATAACTAGGATGATGCTAGTTTAGTATAACATTAATTTTGGAAGTATCCATTGCTATACCATTCGTGGAAAATGATATGACCATGGTAGTGCACTTTTTTCTTAGAATTATCACACTTACTCTCTCTTGGCATAAAGTTTGTGCTGAGGTATATAAGTCAAACACGTTTTTAAGATCTTTACAATGCTCCTCTTTGGTAGCACTATAAATCAAGATGTCATTGAGGAAGATGGTGAAAAACTTGCCCAAAGCAATAAATTGAAGCATTTCACACTACTAAGCCATCTACTCACAAGTTATGCATCCAGGTAAGGCTAACAAAGATGGAGTGGAACAAGAGATGGAAATGGAAGCTTTGTGTTTAAAAATCTATATAGGTTATATTTGCAAGTCGTATGTGTACTTCATGATACTATGAACATAGATCTATCTTTGTAAATAATGTACTCCACCTAATTGATTGAACAATTCATCCACGCTTGGCAGCATATACTTATGCTTAATATTAATAGAGTTTATCCGATGGTACCATCTTCTTTCTTCACCAATAGAATATGAAAAGCCTATGGTGAAGAACTAGGTTGAGTAAAACCCCTGCTAAGGCAGCCATCAAATTGTCCTTCTACGTTCGTTGCTTTTATATGGGTAAGCTGCAAAGGCAGATTGCTTATAGGTTTTACTACCTAGTGTGGCATCTATGCCATGTTCAGATCTTGTGCAGGTGATAAACGAATTACTATAGGTAAATCATTAGGAAAACATTGTCGTATTCTCTAAGAAATTCCTTGTGTTGATGTGTGACTCGGGTCAAATCTTCAAAAGAGTGTGTAGTTTGGTAATAAGTTAAGTCTTAGCTTGAAAATTTAACTATGTTCCTTGTTCTAAATGTGAGGCATTAGCCATTGAAGATGAAGAAGCAACATAAGCATGCATCATTGAAATTTCAATACCAACTTGTGACCTTGAACTGGAAGTAGAGAGAACATGACTCAAGGAGTAACAAAGAAAGATATGCTCTATTGCATTATTAAAATCAATTTGGGAAAGTTCAGGTGTACAAATAACTGGTGAGGGAGGGATGTTCCTTTCTCCTAATAACACCATGTGAAAAACATTGGCTTCAAACATCATATATTGTGCTCATAGCTATGGTGTATTGATGGACCCAACCCATGCAACCACTCTCGTCTTAGAGCCACATCCAATGTATCCATGTTCAAAATTTGGAAATATAATGTCATATTGTGCCATTGAACTTCAAGGGGGACATCTTTTATCCCACACATATGCGTCATCCTCATTGATCAGTGCTACCTTGCAACGATGTGAACTATTAGGAGTGTGTTAAATATTTAATATATTAACTAACTAGTAGTCAAGAAAGTTATGGGACACACTATCATACATCAAGATACATTCCTTGTGCCCTTTAATGGTGCCAATTATCCCCACAAGATCATGTGGTCCAAAGACCACTAGCTACCACATAGAGGTAGTCAAATAGCATCATAAACTTCTTTCATATGGAAAATTTCCACATTGAAATACTGAGAGAGAGAGAGAGAGAGAGAGAGAGAGAGAGAGAGAGAGAGAGAGAGAGAGAGAGAGAGAGAGAGAGAGAGAGAGAGAGAGAGAGAGAGAGAGAGAGAGAGAGAGGAAACGCCTTTGATTTGGTGTGGCTTGTGAAGAGGGTCGGCTTGCCATGGCTATTGTGCCCCTGCTTGCCCTTTCTTTGCTATTCCATGCCTCATTGTGACTTGTTCTTCACCCTCTCATGCAGACTTTCCAATGGCCCTAATGCTACCTACTCATGCTTTGCTTGTCAACATTTTCAGCACCAGGATTTTCCCTTGTAGGTGTTGTAGTCTATGGGTGCAAAGAGATACGACATGACACGTCTCATCTCCTTTTTTGGCTTCATCTATACTGGCATCCTTTTGGGGTTTGTTTCTTAATATCAAGCTTTCTCTTTGGTTGTTGATCCGCTTGCCACCACTGCCTTACTATCTTGGCAGCTTGGAGGTCATGGTATCAGCCCAAGTTATGGCTTCGTTTTACCCTTGAATTTTCTAGGGGTTTTTAGCAAAATTCCTAGCTTTGCATCATGCTTGTGTTTGCTTACCACTCCTGTCTAAGTTTTTGCCAATGCCTCTACCCACGTCTCCTTCAACCAATTAGCTCGCGATCTGCTTGTTTTTAGTGGCAATGTATGATGTTGTGTCATGGTTCTTGCAAGGTTTTGTTTTCTTGTCCTTTTTTTTTGGGTTTTTGCATGCATGTTGTGTTTTTTCTTCCTTAATTTGATGAGTGGGTGTGTCTCTAGGTGTGGGTGAGTGAAGCTTGGTTGTTTTCTTTTTGTACATCTGAGGCTTGCTTTTGGGTGTGTGAGTGGGTGTTTAGGTGGTTGTGTGTGTGTGAAGCATGCACGCCTTGTACATTTTTTGATGTTTTTGCTTGGTGCATGAATTGGTTTTTGGTTCTTGTTTTTCTTGTTTTTGTTTTGGAACATTCTGGCGTGTTTGGGCTCCTCCTTTTCCCCTCTAGCAAGTTTTCTATGGATGAAGATCTTAAGCAGGAGGTTAGAGATTCCTTTATCATCTTCTTGGAGTTTCCCTCACCATTTTTGGATTACATGAGCCACCTTAAGCAAGTAGGCCGTCTTGTATCTTGGTTGGCATTTCCTTGAGAGCTCTAGTGTATAGCGCTTTGTGAGCCATCCATTTTGGTCATCATTGGTGGATTTCTTGGTGATGTGAGATGCTTCTTCTCTATTATCTTTGGCATTGGTTCCTCCATTCCTTTTGTTTTTCTATAGCCCTTGCCTTCAAATAGTACCAGTTGGTGGGATTTTCCTGATACTGAGCTACTGCCATGGTAGTTGTTCCTTGCTCCACTCAATTTCATGGCCTTTTGGTGGTCTTAGTCTTTTACTATGCACTTGTAGAGTGAGCTTTTGTTGGGAGTTCCTATCTTTTAAGGTTGCTATTATCTTCTCTCCACTTAGCATGCAACGACACTTTTTACTCTCTTTAGGAGAGATTGTTTTACTGATCTTTCACTTTTTAGTTTCACCAGAGGGTAGTTGTCTACATTTTTTTGGATGTTTCTTTTTGGAAAAGCTTCGTCAACATTTTTATACTTACCCTCAAAATTGGTACAATTTGGGTGTATGAGGAGCTTTTCACAAGTAATAGAAATCAGCTCCTTTTCCTTGCAAAAAAATAAAAATAAAATAGAGGAAGAACCTAGAGAGAGGAGCTAGAATGTGTGCATTGCTCTTTCCTTTCCCTCACCTTGTGCTTTCTCCTTGGGACAATCCTTTTTGGCATGATTCCTTCATAGACAACTGAAGTAGAGATTCTCTTTCTTGGTTGTCTCAAAGTCTTGCTAAGAGAGAGGTCCATGAGGTCCCTTAAATCTCTTGCACTTTTCACTTGTATTGGCAGATGAAGACTTTCTCTTGTTATTGACATGAGGGAATGCATGTGTACTATCATTGCTACTAGGCATGGTGCACTGTGGTTTATGAAATGATTGTGCATATGTTTTTCCGTTGTTGGGATCATCAAGAATATGTGATGGAATTATGGTATCTTCTAAAGTGTTGGGACTTTATGTCATGAAATTCTTAAGCTCTATCTTACTTGTTAAAACTCATCCAACCCATACAATTTTAAGATGACATCCTGATAATGAGGTATTTTGGCTCAATGTGCAATGCTTTTGCCTTCAAGTGCAAGACTCGTGTGCGTTGCCTTGAATGCATCCAGAGCACAACATAATCTATGGGTATCTCCCCATTTATTGAGAAAAGTATCCACAATGTGTTTCTATGATGCTTGTCCTTACCACAAAAGTTGCATTGTGGTCTGACTGGCCACCCTCTATATACCCTCTTGCCCGGCTTGTAAAGGCCCTATACTTTTGTTTTTTCCACTATCCCCTCTTGGCCGGACTTTAAAGGCCCTATACTTTTTTTCAGTATCCCCTCTTGCCCAACCTTTAAAGGCCCTATACTTTTGGCTATGCTTAGAATCCCTCTTGCCCGGCCTTTCAAAGCCATATACTTTTGTCTATGCTTAGTATTGCCTCTTGCATGACCTTTAACACTAGTTTGGTACCAAAAAGGAAACTTTACTGTCTTTTTTTCACGAATTTATATAAAATGGTACATAAAATCTAGAAAATATTTCAAGAAATGCTTTTCCAAAGTACTCACAAACATTATAACCTGTCACTTTTGTACACAACCTCAATAGTAACTACACTTAGAAAAAGCACCTATGCAAAACAACAGTCGATGTTTCACTAAAACTCATACTCTAGTCTAAGAAAAAATTGAGCAGGGTGCATGCAATAATCTATTGTAACTAGTTACATATGTGTTTGACATTTTTGTAATTGTTACGTGACAAAATATATCTTTGTGACTACAATTAAATATAGAATGTCATGTGCATCAAATATGCAACATTTACAAATTCAATTTATGACCCCAAAAAAACATGTAGTTCATCTAAATTTGCAATGTCTTATGATGCATATATGCTAGATTTACGACTCCATTACTTAAGGTGATACTGTTTGATGGTTATGCAAGCTACATTTGCTACTGTATGTCATATCCTAAAAACTTCGCATGTTACAATTCTTATTTTTTATTTATCAAAGATTAGTCTTAAAATAAAGCCCACTTTTGGATTTTTCCATTCATCTCACTTATTTGTATACAAATACCTCATATGGACACAATTGGAGAATTTATATACACACTTTCATTAGTTTTTCATACCAATGTTTTTTTTGGCAATAACTTATGCACTATAATTTTTTCAAAAATCAGCTCAAATTACAAGATGTCTGTGAGTTTGAAACCTTGAAAAATGCTTAGTTGATGGGTATTTGTGTATAGACTTTATAAATATTAATTTTTGCCACATTACCTCACCACGTTAATGAAAGAGGCGCAAATTTTTGCTCTTTGTCAGCGTTTTCAAGATTTGGTTTTGTTTTATTATAACAAAAATATACTCTCATAACTAAGTTATGAAGCTCGATTTCTTGTTATAATAAGTTTTTTTCTATCCATACACCGTGAAATCTATGCAAAATCTTATTTTGATGAGAAGGTATACTCAATTTATTGAAAATTTTGTTAAAACAACGCTAAATTTTTTATGATTTTTTCCTCTTAATACTTATCACCATAATCTTAAGCTGGTATTAATTTTGGCATATTTTTGTCCATGTTCTTCACCTCCTCATAACTCACCTATGGTACAAACGCGAGCTATAATTTTTTTTTTAGCTTCACCAAATAATTATATGACAAGTTGCTAGATAAAAAGGACACTTGAGTGTCCGATTCAAAAACTAGTGTTAAAGGCCATATACTTTTTTTTGAGCGTACAACTACTTTGTATGCATGGTGTGTCTATAATACAAGTGCACGATTAGCAAAGTGCACAAAGAACTTATGTCTTGAAACTAGATAAGTTACCAGTATAATCCAACATAACTATTGTGTCGTAATAGGTTTCTAAAAAGCATATCTTGTTTGTGTGGCTAACGTTGCAAAAGAGTAGGATTAATGGAGTGTAGTATGTTGGCTATCACTCACTAACATGTGTGCTGTCAAAGTTTGTTTGAAGTGGAGAATGTAAAGTTGGCGAGGCTCTTATCTCTACACCAATATTAAAAGCACTAGGCTAGACAAAGATCTCGTAATCAATCAGACTGTAAGTATGACTAAGACAAAAAAAAAATCAATCCCCACATAAAAGTTTGTGCAAGACAAAGTTTGATGGAAGCACACGTATTGGTTGATTTAGAACCGCATGGAAACATGCTTAGCTATGAGCTATTTGAGCAATGACAACTAATTACTCTCCATTACGAGGAGAATGAAAGTACTCCATTTACATATTATATTCACTCCCAATATATGATAATGGCCATGAATGCCCACACAAGCTCTTTGTAATGGGGTTATAACACATGTAAGCAAACAAGCTTTTGGGACAAATATGGAAATGGAGGTATCGAGAGCACCTCAATTGGAAAAATCATGGGTTGCATTCTGAATCAATAAAATGAGTCAAGACGATAAATTTTGTTGGGGTCTAAGAGTATGATTCATCATTTACAGACACCCTCCAGATCTATTCACAACAAGAAGATAGGAAAAAACAAAACACATTCAACTCAGATTAACAACAGATTCGACCATAAGAACAACAACAAGAAGCAAAGAAACTTGCAAAAATAGTTGATAAAATAAAATAAAGGCAACCAAAGTAAACCCTCACATGTATATACACAGCCTAAAGTGCATGCTAAGAGAGAGAGAGAGAGAGAGAGAGAGAGAGAGAGAGAGAGAGAGAGAAGAAGAAGAGAGTTTTAACGTCGTAGTTTCCGATCTAGCTGATGAGGAGAGTTGAACTCAAGATCTGTTATTCAAGAGGGAAATGGCGTAACGAATCTACCACATTTGGGTGATAGAAAGTTTATACTAGTTTCCTCTTTTTATTAGCGTGCACACACACACACCCGAGAAGAAGGAGAGAGAGAGAGAGAGAGAGAGAGAGAGAGAGAGAGAGAGAGAGAGAGATAATCTTAGCCTCTCTGGTACATGCTTCTAGGACGCATTTTCCACCTTATGCCATTTTGTCTACAATTGTGTGGGTACCTGTGGACACCTAGCGTTTGGAGGAGAAGAAGAACACACTTTATTTATCAGATTAAGATGCGTTAAACCTATGTTCAATCAACATTTGGCTTATAGACAAGTAATTCTTTGCTTTGTATAATGCTAAATGTGTTGCCTAGTTAAAGCATTTTGTACAAACAAAAGGGAACCTTGTTAGTCATCCAAATCAACACCTGGGTTTAATCGTCACAAATCTTATGCAATCAACATGCACTTCCTTGTGGATAAATATGGATGCAAATCATGCTTTGCACACAAAAGAGAGCTTCAAGATGCAATGAGGGAGGACCCTAGAACTGATGAGCCGTCTCCTCCATTAATGGAGAAGATGCTAGCCAGCAAGTACACCATCATTGCAATTTGAAGGTAATGGAAGGAACAAAAATGTGATACCCTTTTTTTCATGGGGAATTCTTGTGAAAAGGAAAACGACAAGAGAGATGACTATGGATGAACCTGTGCAACATGTATCAAGGATCATCAAAGGTTTAATGGATGATCATTGATCCATACCGAGTTCACTTGGCTTGGTTAATTTGTGACTAGTAGGTCTTGGCTAACTATCCAAGTGGTTCTTTACAGTGACCACTAACACTTTATCGAAGAATGTTTCACACAAACCTCTGTCGTCTTTGCAATTTTCATTTGATGCTCGATGAGAGGGATTACATCCCTATCAAGGCTGACTGAAGGGCAAAGTAAACAAGGGCATTTGTAGTCACCTTTGCGTAAGCATATGCTAAGGCACGAGCAGCCTTGTAAATATACCAAGTCACAAAGACCGGCACATGGGTAGAAGATCCCCCCATTGGGTGGGAGACACCATGCACTCATGAAAGTGGGAATTACTCTAGGATGGTTATTTGCTATGGCTTCATTGGCCAGATTATTTGCGTCCACTAGAGATATTAGTTACATGCTGGAAAAACACAACTTTCATTTCATTAGAATGACAATGCTCTCTTCCCTTTATGGCCCAATCTTTGGGAGAAAGTCACTTGGTTATTGCCTTGCTTATCTACCCAGCATTCGGTAGGACTCATGCATGAAGGTGGACTACCAAATAACAACAAAAACCTTGCATTTTTACTTTCTATGAAAGCAAAACTCAAATTTATTTTGGCCATTCTTCTATGAAGTAGTCATAGTAGACCAAGCAGAAAGGTGCTAAGTGCTAGAATTCCAAGGCTTGCCAAAAAAGAGGGAAAAAAGAGTGAAAGTACAAAAAAATTGTGAAGATAGAGAGCTGTTTAGAGACTTTAAAAGCATGGCTTTGATGAAGTTACTGCATTGCTCTATTGAACCTGTAAGTTAAGTCGTCGTCAATAATCCACTATTCAGATGCAAGGTACACCTTAAAAGTATAGCTTGATGAAATTAATGATATATCTACATTGTTCTTTTGCACCCATAAATTCATCAATTTGTGTCAATAAACTACCATTTGGTGCAATGTACACCTTTTTAAGCAATTTGCGTGTTTTACTTTTTCACAACACGATTGCAACAGACAAAAATTGCACATTTAATAACCACAGTTTCATTACTTAGCTCAGTTAATCTCACACAAACACCATCATTAAAGTAGAAATTACCATTACAATATTGGAAAGTACTAACACAGCTCTGTGACCTCCCATTGGTTTGTGAATGGTACTTCATTGCTTGCTTGCATTACAAAGGACTTAAAGTTCTAGCAAGTAAATTAAGAGCAAGACCAAGTGCTCTCCACTGCTCCAAAAAAATAAGCAACTTTCTTGGCCTTGATTTTTTAGGTCAAGCTAATGCTGCAACCAGAATCTACGCCAAAATCTAAGGTATTTACCGAGATTTTGTAACTAAAATGACCTTTAAAATTTAAGGGCCAATCAAATTACAACCAGGATTTTTCATTTTCAGCCGGGAAATTTACACGACAAACAGGGTTATGTGAGCATGGTGCTCTCTCTCTCTCTCTCTCTCTCTCTCTCTCTCTCTCTCTCTCTCTCTCTCTCTCTCTCTCTCTCTCTCTCTCTCTCTCTCTCTCTCAAAATTCTTGGAAGTCAGCTGGTAGTAAAGGATGAAAAAAATATGAGAGCCCAACAGGACGACCGCAAGCAGAGCTTGTTATGCAAAAAAAGTAACATTTTTGAGCAGTTATTCCTGCTCAGTTTCAGACTCCGAGTCCTTTGATGCATCCTTCAATGGAATGTTATGATTGAGCAGCACCTGCTTCTTCATTTCTAAGAACCCTTCTTGTTCATATGCTCTTGCCACTGTCCTGATTGACTCCTTACACAGGTTCCTTCCGCTGTCTTGCATTTTTATAAAGAGCTGCAAAATACAAACCACATTTTTTAGAGCATGTCTACACATTTCAGAACTTGCAAAACTGCTGAATACAATCAGTTGACATGAGTGCCGGCATTTGATACCAACAAGAAATGCTCGTTACAAGACATTGTCATTACAAAACTATTGAGACGAGATACTTTCTTCAAGGATAACAAAAGAACTTCACAGCAACAAGGTGAAAAACCTCGGCTGTTCCAGGGTATAAAAAAATAAGACAACCTTCAAGAATTTGTAAATGTAGATGGGTGGCAAATATATCTTAACCATAAAACTATGGAGTATAGGATTTGGGGCAAATCTTTTGAGATTTTCGAAAAAAATGGCACTTCACAGGTATTTTTGGCGAACTTATCTCAGCACCAAAAATCTGGAAATTTTGGGTTAATCTCTTGCCGAATCATTTCTATAAAGTGTCAAACGATCCTAAAGATCTTCCAAATAGCCACTAGGCTATAAAATAGACAATGTGTTAACATATAGGAGCTTCAAATCCAGGACCCCCCTTATCTTCAAAACTTGTGAAGGCTACAATACAGCTTGGTCCAGCACCTACAAGGTGGCCCTCGACAGTGTAGATGCTCTGGACTTCTGACATTTCTCACAAATCGGGTTCTTATCTATGAGAAGTGGCAATGTGAGCAAGTAAAAATCTTTACACGTATGTAAAGGCTCAGGCATAATACAATGCTGTTTGCAATAACCAGAAACCTGCATAGTAATCTATGTGTTCTATAAAACACCTGACAAATCTGAAGTGTCCCGCTTTCCCTTTCAAACATTATCTCTACGAGAATAGGCGTCCCAGCATCTTCCCTCCCCGAGTCCATGTCAAATAAACTCCTGGATTGGAATAATCGATAAAGTTTAAAGATAAAGAACTGTAAATTATAGAACATTGCTAAAAGAAATATATAGACGTCAAGATGGCGATTTACCACACTGGTCAGGAGAGACATATCTACTCATATCATCATCGGGAGACCTACCACCTTAGACACTAGTTTTCTGGCGGTGGCCAGTTCATTACTCACTACAGCACAACAAAGACTTTAGACTTGAGGTCAGAACCAACCTTGAATAAGTCACACACTCATCTGACATCAGACTTTCACAATCTACATTAGCAATTTTGCCACCCAACATTTACAAATTACTGCAATTTGAAGACGATACTGATTAAAGACAAAAACTAAACACATGAAGTTGCAAACGCGAACATGTTTACGACATGATAGCCAATATACTAAAGCAATTGCAAGACTGAACTAAAGGCTTAATTAATAATTACAGCTAGAATGCACGTTAAAAAAAGATCATGTGCTGAACACACAGTAAGTAGTGAAAATGTAAATGTATTGATCCAATCAGTGCATTGTACACATCCTACCTTGTAAAGCCAAGCATGAAAATGGCAACCATGCTAAAGCGATGACACTCAAGGCAAAAGATAAGGCTTCCATAGACAGGGCCCATGCAAATTGATTTTTTCTTCATGCAATACTGTGCAAGACAGGGCCCTAGCTTCCTTTGTCTGGAGGGGTCAGCATTGATACGCTACAGGTTTCAGACGTTCCATGGCCAGCCTTGGACAGGCCTATGTGCTCTTTCTCTATCTTCTTCTTCTCCCTCTCCCTCTCCCTCTCCCTCATGCTTCCTTGTCACCACACCTTCCTTGCCACTTTGACATGGTATCAAAGTAGGCTTGCTGACACCTAGTGGATCCGGAGCCATAGTTACCCGGAACAGGGAATGGGGAACAACATGCATGAAATGACATTCCCTGTTTCGGATACTCACGTTTGAAACACGGAACGGGGATCCAGAATGGGAAATTGGGATGGGAACGGGGAGCGGGGACCTGAAAATGGCCATTCCCTGTAGGAGCACGTGAAAGGGCTGACTGTGGCCGTTTTTCAGCCAGCAGGAGGATGCCTGTGGCTGCGTTTTCGTCACGAAGCCTTCCTCAAATCTAGCGTTTTAGCATCAAGAGGGGGCTGATCGTTCTCTACTGCATTCTTGTCATGAAGAACCCTTGAGAGCCTGCATGTTTCAGCCGGTAGATGCAGGGGTGTTGTCACAGAAACACTTTTGAAACTATTCAATTAAATCATTTATGAATCCGCATATAATAAAACTTAAAAGTAATTCAAAGGGACATGACACTAGGGACTAGAAGATGGGCTGGTCCCCCAACTTCAGAAGATTTTTCTTATTAGTTTATCAACTGATTCTTACAAACACATGAACTGAAGCAGCTTACACTGTTCTCCGTCCCGGAACTATTCTAATGCAAGAAAATCCATGTCAATCATTAGCCCAATGGCTGAAATTTCATGTACCTTTAGCCGGAAATGGCTGTCAATCTTGTTATGTGTTCCTCTATGCGGGAGTGATCACTTATGTTATCTGTCTGCTTACGGGTGCCCAAGCCAAGTCGCCTTTGCTGAAAATTCAGGGTCAGGAACTTGTTAAGAGAGTTGAAAAACTGTTTGGACAGCCGGTAGAGTGCTTGTCCGAGTGCGGCTATCCATAGAGGGATGCACACAATCCTCTGTTGGCTGCCTTTGACCTATGAGTGTGCTTCGTAGCCTCTGCACCGCCTTCCCAAGAGTAGGAGTGTGAAATCACAGGAGAGAGAGGGAGAGGGCTGAGAATTTAGAGCTGAGAGAGGACCTGTGTGTGTGTGTGTGTTCTGCCAGAGTTTTTGGCCACATGGTGCTGCATGTGGGAGAGAGAGAGCTCGAAAAATTTGCAACGCTTGCTTCTTCCCAGAAACATTCTTTTTTTGAGTATTATTTTAATGCTATAAAATGTGACCCCTTTCATACTAGCCTGGCCCACTCATTTAAAAAGGTTTTTGAACCTTAGGCTTAAAAATGTGTGTTAAAATGTGGATTTCTAGCGACGCTAAAGCATGTTTGACTCTAGTGTTTCCATGCCTCTCCAGACTGGGTCTCCCCGCTTGCCTAGACGTATTTGTACCATAGTCACATGGGATAAAGACGGGTCTCGAGGACGTGAGGGATCCCGGGCCAAGGGACTCATGTTAAAAAAGCGTATACTAGACACCACTGAGAGCACAAGATTGCAAAGAAAAAGTGGGTTCTGCAGTAATAATACCAAAATATGGCATGTGAGTAAGAACGCGGCACGCGTGCTGCGCACGTTGACACAGTGACCAATCATCATACTCAAAGGGCAAAAAGTAATGATGTACAAGTGAAGAGTGGATAAGGAAGAGTCTAATGGGCAACATTGGCATACATGGACCCTGCCCCCTATCAAGTTTCAAATTTGCTGTCCCAATCCCATCCTGCTTGCTTGTGTCACCGGGGACCCGCGTCCTGTCTCCTCGTCCCGTCCCACGTCCTCGCGTTCCCCGTTTCGTCCCCGCCATATAGCCCCCCGTCCCTAGGTCCCCTGATGTGTCCAACCGGCCATTTTCTTAGGCGGCCAGAGTCAAAATATTGAATCGTGACTTTTTTGAACAAACTGGGCACATCATCTTATTCTTGATGCATTTTGCACTGAGTCTGGCTATTGTTTTACTTATCATCCTATCCAGACACTGATAAATTTCCTAGATGGCACATTGCACTAGAAAACTTACCCGTCTGTTTAGATTATTAATTGGTACTAATAAATTCATAAATTAGTTTTATGTGCACAAAAATCACTTTTATTCATTTATATTCTTAGCTAGCTAAGAATAATACAGGTGCTGCTAATTTTCAATGAGGAGGTGGTCGAGATTGGGGCTATTCATGTGTGACGGTTTGCGCTTGGTACATTTGCGGATTTTCAGCCAGCCAGCTAGAGTATTTTGTGCAGCAGAATAGGCTGTTTTTGGATCGATTTCATCTGGTGCACGTGCCCTTGCAGAGGTTGGAGATCTCTTTCCACGGGAGGTTGCTTGTAGCCTCTTGTGACTTGGCATTGAATTGATATCTCGAAGATAGACAATGGAGAGTCTATGGTGCAGTACAAAAACAAAAGACATGTTGATTCTAACATGCATTGAGTTTGCATGGTCTTTTCATGTGAACGTGTTGTTGGAGATGGTTGGGATGTGGTCTATATACCCTTGTATCTGTTCTCCTGGGAAGGTGAGGAGTTTTGTCCTATCCAGCCTTATGTGGCCTCCTGGTGTTAGGTAGTGTTTCTCTTGGCCAGAGTGGTGATGTGTTGTGCACTCGGAAGGGCCTTGTCATCTTTTCCCGTTTTTCTAATGGTGGTTTTGGATTCTTGTTTAGAAGAGAGAATCATCTTGTTACCTATGCTGACATGGAACAGCTAGATTGATGATACTCGCTATGGGGTATTGCGACTACCTCATGACCCGTGCTTTATAACTAGAGGGGGGTTGGTACCTCTTGCATAGATATGCTCTTGCATAGTCAACATGTCTAGATATAGAAGCAGGTTTTCTTCTCACGCAAGATTGTGGATTCTTCTGGATTTGGTGAAATGGAAAGACTGCACATTCTTTGTCCACATGTGATATGGAAGATTTTGTTTGAAAGCATTACCTAAACTGCCTTGATCTGGATAGTCTTGTGTCCATTAGCCCTACTATGTTCTCTTTACATGTACTTTTCCCAAATGGGGATGGAGTTCCAGAGGGGAGATTCTGAGCTTGTACTCACAAACTTGGATGTGGATAGGCCTCCTGTCTTCTCTTTGCAGAAGGCTCAAGGAGTCACTCCAGCTTCCTTGGCAGGACCAAGAGGTCCTATTCAGTTCTTGGTGGACGCTACAACATACAAGGCAAGGATTGTTCATCTTCGTTGATTCTTGTTCACCGAACATTTATCTTATGTTGGCTTCTAGCGTTGTATGTCTCTAAAATATGCTTCCTCAACAAGGTCCTGGTGAAGATTCGATAGGCCTCCTTGACACTCTTGTCCTATAGGCTATAACTGATGGCTATTGGTGACATGCCCACACAGCATGGTGTAGAGAGGTGGTGTGCTTGATGCAGTGGTGGAGTGGACTTGTCAGATTCCTTCGTCGCTCTTGAAGGCCCCGAATTCTTGGTCTTATTGTGCACCCAATACTGAGGTGTTAGAATTCGAAGGTCATCTCCTGAGTTTCCCATCTAAATCAAGTGAGTGAGGGCTTCTTTGTGGTTGTGCCCAACCTTGTGAGGATTTTAGGCATCATGGGGGGATTTGATCCGGTTTGACCACGTGGGCCTTTTTGGCTTATCTTTCTACCATGGCCAAGCCTCAAGGCCACAAATGCCCACCTTAAAAACAAACGTTCATGAGAGGCTTGTAGCAAGGAGAATCTCCCTCTTCAATGAGTGAAGATGATATACCTTCATAAGGTCAGAATAGTTTGAATCACGAATTATAAGAGAGGATAAAACACCCACAAAATACAAAAGCAAGGAACACAGAATTCTGAAAAACGAAAAACAAAATCACTTTATTTGTTACTAAACGAAACTAGATTAAAACAAACCATTATTCCCTTTAAAAAAGCTTTTAGAAAAGACATAAGCAAAATAAGTTAAAGGAGGTTGACTAAAACTTGAAACAAGTACTCAACTCTAAGACATCACAAAGACTTAATCCTAGGAATCAGAATCCACACAAAACCTTCTAAAACAGCAAGTCTTAAATCCTAACGTAGGAATTGAATATATTACGAACTTACCTAGAGAGGTAACAACACAACCAAAGTAGTGAAGGTGATCCCAAAGTAGACATATGAATCAGGTACCTCTAACTGGCTGCCCTCAAAGTGAATACGGACCATCTCCAAACCTGGCCGAGGTATGGAGATCATAACCTTGGTTTATCAAGGTTCACCATGAGCCCTTGTTCCTGTAAAAGAGCTCCACCATATATAGGTGATGTTGTAGTCTCTGTTGCAACTCAAAAATCAAGACAATATCATCAACATAGAGCATAAGATGTAACTGTGTCAGAGATCTCAGCCTCAGTGCCCCCTCTACTCTAGATGTATCCACCACCACATCTACGTAGAGTCCAAAAGAGAGTTGATAATATGGGCGCAGCCTTTCTTCACACTTTCTTCACACCTACGGTACTAGCAATGCTATCAGACAATCCTCTGCTTTGGATGCATCATGTAGTCTGCTGTTTCACTATCATGTATCAAATTCTTTTCAGACACTTTGCACGATCCATGGTTCATTGACTAGTGTGGAGGCCAGTGCTTCTCTGATTAGTAGGCTTCTATCACTCTCAAATGGGGAGAACCCATTTCAGATTCCAGTTTAAGACATCGGACCAGGAAGAAGAGTTCCTAGCACATGGCCCTTTGGATTGGAGCAGAATTTTTTGCTACTCATATGCATGGAGACAGAGCAAGGATGTATCTGGCATGAGCAAAGATCTTGCAATTACAGTGAGATTACCTCTTCTACTCTGAAAGTTTTGACAGCATATTTTAGCTTGGGAGGAGCCTCGGTGTGCTTTTACATGAGGGTAAGGCCCTGTCTGATAGAGATCAGACCCCAATCATCAGAGTTATTCTTCACCCCTCCCTTGTGAAGGATCCTCCTTGCCTTATCTCTCGCCCAACTATCCAGAGGTGAGTCTTGGTAGGCCACTATTTTACATTAGGGAGGCCAGGTCTAATGGCACCGGCATGCAATCACATAGCAGTGTATGTGCATAGACAGCAGGCACAGGAGTATGAGAGATAGGGTGCTCATCATGAATCTTCAGCAATAGGTACTTCTGGAAGGATTAGGTCTGATGCAGAAAGAAATAGAAGAGGGCAAAGAGAAGAATATACAGATGACAGAGGCAGTCATGGGTGCCTTAACCCAGTATGGTTAATCACCGGTGACCGCAGGAATTCAGTAGCTGGATTTCCACCTTCACCTGCTCGGTAGCAGCACCGACTGTTTTGCCCTACACAGCCTGATGGTGTACCCCCATGGATAGTTCTGATAGAGATGAGATTCCTCTTGCTGTGCTCATGACACAGTATGAGAAGAGTCTCTCACCTCTTGTATGTAATCCAATTGGATGTGTTATGACATTTAAGAGGCTGAAAAACAAGGATTAGTCTTGTTTTCAGATGGATACGGATAGTTATATCTGGATTACCCCCTCTCACATGATTGACAGTTTGTATGTTTTATATTGAGGAATGTGCCCCCAAGATGCCTGTTTAATAGACAACCAATTTCAGGAAAAGGACAAAGAGTCCAAAGAGCGTTGGTGCTTGGGGCCAGCCTTGTTTCACACAGTGGAAGAAAATAAGTAAAATAAAACATGACAAGAAGAAAATACCCGGATGACTTCAAGAGGCTTATGATGCCGTTCAAACATGGACAGAGCATATGTGACTAATCTAGTTGGTATAGACCAGGAACTTTTTAAAATTTCATTCTTCCAAACTGCCTCAGCTTGGTCTGGACACCGGTTCATGTCCAATGCCTTCAAAAGAGCCTCATAAGTTCGTAGTGTCTTCCCTTCTCCCTTTTGCAGCATCCACTGTGAAACCTGGAAAAACACAAGCAGTAACAACTTTACAGTACATTCGTGAATTGATTTTTCAGTAAAAATTACAAGTACAACCGTCACTCTCAACACAACAGAGGGCACAGCACACTGCTTTTATCTCAAATAAAGAGTTCATAAACAACAACTTGGTGACTGAAGCAGAGAGATTTATCAAAGTGCTTTGTGCGTGATGTGGATAACACCTAAGCACTATAGTGCAGATAATCCGTGATGGACTCTCCATCACATCCAGTTCTTGCTTCACAGCATCTGCATATTTAGGGTTAAGCTTGTAAGCTCGTCCATGCTCTGGTCAGATCCCTGTCACTAATAGATGAAGTGGACTTCTAGCTTGGCAGCGAGGCCTGCTAAACCATGTTAACCAGGCAAACACTTTTTTTTGGTGCATGAAAAAGTTGCTTATGTTAGTTTTTGGAAACTGCCCAATGGGGCTTCATCGCCCCTAGCAAGAGCGTAAATTGTTCAAGTGAAAAAGGAAGACTCTCACAAGCTCAAAAATATGTAGGCAATGGCTAAGTCAAAAAATGGGAGGGGGAAAAGGCCACAAAGGTGGCAGATAGTGCCACTAGATACCCTGGCGCACCGTGAAGAAGAGCCTTGGCCACCACAGCTGTGTGAAAGACTCAAGCTCTCTCTCTGCTCTATTGGAGCTACCATTTATTCTGAGGAGTATGTGTATCTGTCAAAGTGCAGCGAAGGGCATGGTGACACGGGAGCAAGCGGGGGGAGAGAGAGAGAGAGAGAGAGAGAGAGAGAGAGAGAGAGAGAGAGAGAGAGAGATTTTTTACGTCTATTAGAAGGCCAAAATCAGCCTATGAGACAAATCAATGTACATGGGTGTGTCTTCCGTCAATCGGAAAGACAAAAGTGCTGAAAAAACTGACTGATAAAGCTGATACAAATCTCCATGATGAGAGTGTGAGTGTGTGGAGAGCTATCGCTATGGTAGCCTATATGCAAGAGGGTAGTACAAGCATGATATGCATCTGGGTGACTAACTAAACTAGCTCCATCCTGTGCTAATGGGTGGGTGTAAGATGTGGTACATGGGTGGAGTTGGAGCCAGGGCTGCTTGGATGGCTGCAGTGGGGTCGGCCATCATCTGGGCTCGTCTCTCCTCAGTGGCTCGGTGATCACAGGTCTGAATCTCCGCAATCTGGTGTCGATGGAGTCTGGTGGCCCGGCAGCCTGTAGCGCGAAGCCGTCTCCTAGCTCTGGAGGTCTCAACCTGCTGAAGAGTCACCCCTCTGTGTGTGTCGGGTGGTGGGGGGCTGGTAGATGTCGTGAGACGAAGAAGTCATAAACCCTCATATCTGCCTCTGATGTCATCATATGCTCTGCATCTGCATACAAAGTGCTCCTCATCCTCTAGCTCTACTCTGCATATCCGGCATATCTGCTCCTCTCTGGGGGTGTCTGATGCTCTATCAGTATCAATCTCTAGTCGATGTGAGGAAACCCTCAGCTGGCCAATAGCTACTCTCGAGCTGTGAGGCATGTAAGTATCCATGTATCGTGGTCGCTGAATGAACCCGTCTGCTAGTATGTCCAGGAACTGATCTCGGTAATGTGACCGTCTAGATGCCAGGTCGGGTGTGAGCCATGTCCAACTCGTGTAGAGCTGCCGAAGATCCTGTCTGAGCACAGTGTTCCTCTCACTACGTGAGAGGCGGATGTGGGGTGAGAATCTGGGTCATACTGAAAGGGTGGTAGTCTATCCATGTCTAGGCCCTGTCTGTCAAACCATGCTCTAACCTGAGTGTACCAAGCTCTGTCATACCCTGTCTCTGAGATCTGTATAGCTGCCTCAAATGCTTTGTGTGTGAGTCTGTCTGCTGGGAACTCTCTCATCCTCTGAATGAAGGAGATAGTCTGGAACAGTGCCTCTACTATCATGGGAGGTGCCGCTAGCTCTGCTCTGATGATGTCATGTGGAAGTGTCGGCTTCCCGCGAAATAATCGCGAGATCGTACGTACCTGGGGCCTCTCGACCGCACTCCATTGGGTGTCTGCGAGGCCTGGGGCCCAAACTGTCGCTGCACACATCATAGCTAGTGTGACTAATGTGTCAAATAGCCACCCCTTCGTACGGGGCTCCTGAAAGTGTGCCTGGTGACATCGCCGCTCTAACATGGCCAGCGCTGCAAACCCCCATGTCAGTCTGTCTGTGGCTGCCTGTCTCATGGAGAAAAGACCAGGCAAACTCGTGAATGTAACTCCAAGGTAGACATATGAAGTTACGACCTCTATCTGTCCGCCGGCGGCGGCTGTGAATACTGCTATAGCCCTCACCATGGGAGAGGTGTGGAAGATCATGACCTTGGTCTTACCAAGGTTTACTGTCAAACCCCTGTGTGTACAGAACTCATCCAAGGCAGCCAAGTGGTGCTGTAATCCCTCGGGTGACTCTGAAATCAATACAATGTCATATAATAAAATGTGTACAGGTGTACCTGCAAGGTCTGACCCCTCTCCTCCAGCTCGTAGAATGTAGTCCTCAATCTTGTCGATGTAGAGTCCGCATAGAGTAGGGGAAAGTGGGCAGCCCTCCTTAACACCAATGGTGCTAGCAACAGCCTCAGACAAACCTCCTGAACAGTGTACTCCCCCAGTCACCTGCTCATAGAGTGCATAGATGGCCCAAATCATATCTGATGGTATCCCGAAGCTCTGGAGGCGTCGGAAGAGCCTCTCTCGTGGCACTGTATCAAAAGCTTTGCGGAAATCCACAAGCAGCAATATAATCTCTTCTTCCGCACCTTTGTCCCATCAATGAGGCAACGCAGGATGAAGATGTGATCAATAGTGGAGAAGGCTTGTCGGAAACCTGCCTGGCCGCGTGCTCGTAGACCCTCAATCTCGGCATATGAACTGAGCTCTGCCTCAAGTACTGCCCTGTATAGCTTGGCCATGGTGTGGCCAATCATGATGATCCTGTAGTTCCCTGGGTCCAGGGTGTTGCCAGATTTGTGGAGAGGCACAATAGTGTGCCTGGTCCACTCCTCTAGGAAGCCCTCATCTATAGCCCGGTTGAAAACATGTGCAATCAAAGGGGCTATAGTGGAAGTTGTGTATATCAGATGCTCACTCTGCAATCCTATATGGTCGGCCGAGTGGCCATGCTGTAGTCTGTCTATGGCCCTCTGTACCATCCCTACTGTGAAGAGAGAGGAGCTAGTAGGGCGAGGCTTGGGTGGCGGTGGGATGGGAGGCTGCCAAGGTACCTCGTACAATCTCTCAGCATACTCATGCCATGTCTGTGGATCCCCAATAGGAGTGGTCGGTCGTGGCTCTCGTAGAGTACGCCATGCTACAGCACTATCCATGCTCATGAATAGACGGTATATCTCAAGCTCCTGTGCCTCCTCAAAGGCTCGCCGCTTCCGGCGTGTGAGGGTCTTCATCTGTCTCCTGGGCTCTCTCTCTCTCGTGATCTCTCCAAGTACTCGTTGAGCTCGTAGTCGACGATAGAGAGCCCTGCACTCATCATCATACCAGAGGTTCTGTGGCATAGTCCCAGGGAGGGGTGTGTAACCAAAGTGGGTGGTGTGTGGAAATGAGCTGATGGTTGATGTCTGAAGAACGGATGTGATGTGTGAGGTGAGTAAGGGTAGTGGGGTGTGAGGGTGAAGCAAAAGAAGATTTTTCTCGATGTGGGCCGAGTATATGGGAGCTAGCTCGTGTATGAAGTGGATGGTGGTGTGTGGGGTGCGTGTGGCGGGTGTATGTGTGGGGGTGTCTCCCGTGAGGGAGAGTGCGGGGATCCAGAGAGGCCACCCACACACTCAGCTCCTTCACCATCCCACCCATACCCATTGGGACGAGACGGTGTCGAGAGCCTAGTCTAAGTAGGTGGGGGCCGTAAAGTGTATGTGTAGTATCGGCTGAAACTCGTGCTATAGCCTCCTCATGTATGGCGGGTAGTAGCTATGGGTCCTCTATGTCAAATGCCTCGCATTGATCACTGCCTATCCTGGCATTGATATCTCCCATAAGGAAGACTTCCCCTAGTGTGGAGTACTCCATGATCCCCTCTGAGAGGCATGTGTATGGTGAGTCCTCCTCTTGATCTATCAATGCGAATCTCAAGCCATGAGGAGCGAAGTAGCATAAAGCTATGTAGATGGTCCTCTCCTGTGAGAGCTGTAGCCGGTTCCAAAGATATTTGGCGTGTGGATCACGTGCGACAATCTGTATTCTGTTATGAAGCCCATCTCTGAAGAGTATGGCTACTCCTCCTGATCCTCTCGTAGTGTGCTAGCGTGTACAATATTTGTGTGTAGACTCCCAATGGAATCCCTGAAACCGAGGTAGGCTCCTGTCGGGGCTCTCATGTGTCTCTGTGTCAAGAAAATGATATCCCTGCCTCAACTCACCTCCTCGAGCCTCTCTGGATGTGTCCATAGATCTCCATTGCAGTTCTAGACTGCAAGATGTATCTCCTTTGGTGTCTCATAGGCCGCGAATCCCTATGGGATGGCCTTGCCATCAATGATGACCCGGCCGTCTCTGTATGAAGCTTTCTTCCCCTCTTTGCGAGCTTGGTGTACTCGCGGCATACATGTTCGACGATGAGCTACCTGCATAGGCGTGAGGTCGTCATCAAGGTAGATGGGAGGGCCTTCAAGCCCTCTCAAGATCACCCTCTTGCGAAGGAAGTGGATCGTACCTCTTCGGAGGGTAAGTGTAAAATGAGAGCTCTCTTCCTCGTGAGGTCCCTCCCCGCTCTCCAAGATTTGATGAACGGGAGGGGCTCCTCCTCCTTGTAGCCAAGCTTCTTGCATAGAGTCTTCCCATCGGTCTCCGAAGTAGAGCCTTCTTTTTCCACCATGCCAGTGATGCGCACATTGAGACGTCGGGCTTGTCTCATCTGCTCTTCCTCAAGAGTGGTGTACACAATAAGAGCTTCTTCTTTTTGTGCCTCTTCCTTCACCTCCTTCTTGATGTTCTTCTTCACTACTTCGACCCAACCCTCTTTGGTAGCCTCTAGCTTGGTCTCCATGCTCGCGGTCAAGGCTAGGGTTAACTCTACCTTGAGGGCTTCCTTTGCCTCTTCCTTGAGCTCCCCGTCCTCGGGGGTGAGGGATGCGATCGAGGCTTTGAGGAGCTCGATTTGCTCCCGCATTGCCTCCTTCTCCTTGAGCCATTCGTCTTTTTCTTTCACCCTCTCTATCTCCCATTCTTCCTTCTCTTTCCCCCATGCTTCGCGTTCTTTGATGTAGGCTTCTCCGTCCTTCTCGATTTTGCATAGGCATTTGATGACGGATGTGAGTGTCGAATCCGTCATCTTTTTATTTTCTTTGATGGCGACGTTGAGCTTGTTTTCGATCTTCGTGAGGTCTTCCATTTTTGCCATTGTCATGTCCTGTGTGCTTGCCTCAGTTTTTTTTTTTTTTTAATCTATTTGTTTTTCTCTGTAACTTCTGTGTGGCAACAATTAGGGCAGCCGGGTGTGTGTGTGGGGGTGGGGGGGGGGGGGGGGGGGGGGGGGGGGGGGTAGAGAGAGAGAGAGAGAGAGATGATGATGATGATGTATTTACGTCCTCGGGGGGCCAAAATGACCCATGGGACCCAAAATCTCATATATGAGACTCCCCCCTTCCCATGTGAAGGAGGGGACGTGTCATGATTCTGTGGTGATTTTGTTTGTGAGTGTGGTGTGATGTTCTAGCACTTTGGCAAGATAGATGCTTAGTGCTACTGGAGAGGGATGTGTTCTTGAGAGAAGCTCCTCAAATGTAGTACATCCTTAAATAAGTTGGGGAAAGTCAACCCGAATGTGTGCATATGCTGGACATTCAAGGGTTACATGTGCCTCATTTTCCAATGAGTTCAAGTTGCATTGAGTGCATCTCCTCATGTTTGCATCAATATTCAGCCATCCTCCCGTGTCACTTTTGAGCATGTGTGATCTTGTCCGCATCAAGGTGATGGCCCGTCTCGCACGGTAAGACATGGGTGTCCTGATATGTATTTGGGTTTCCCCGGTCTTGTACTCTTCCCAGTATCTCGTGTTTATGTGCTTGCAATAGTATTCAAACTTGGACCTGTGCATTGCATTCTTCCATTTGCTGTGGAGGGCCTCAAGTAATTGTAGTTCAAAATTCAGCTCGTGCTCATGCTCGGTACCTGCCTCTACATGCATGTCCCCATGTGCTCCCACATTCCATTTAGAGAACCATTTCCTCATGTACTCAACAAGGCTAGAGGTGAGAAACTTGCTTTTGTGGTTCTTTTGCGGCTTACATCCTACCTCCCATGCTATGTGAGGCAAACGGTTATGAGGCATCAGCTTCACCTTCAAGAGATATCTATGCATTCTTTGCAAGGCAAGCATTTCCAATGGTCTTTGTCTAGTCTCCAATAGCATCACTGAGCATGGTGTTGTGGTTTTTATCCCCATATGTCTACATAAGAACTTTTTCTGAATTTTCTCAATGTCATTCCATGTGTTGGCCGGAATACTTGGTCCCCATACCTCTACCCCATACAATAGCGTTTGGACCACACATGCATTGAAAGCCATGGACTTTATTTCCCACCTTCTAGTGACGCTTTGTTTGCACATGTTTTCAAACTCGTAATACCTTGCTTGTCCTGCTTCAATTCTTGTTTTTGCACATTGCCCCCATCTATGATTCGAGAATATAATGATGCCCAAGTATTGAAAGTTGTCCACTGCTTGAATCTCTTGCCCATCATACATAAGGGCGGGCTGATCCTTTGATTTGTGTGTACAAATCGCCATACATTTTGTTTTCGTGACATTCACTGAAAGTCCTGTGGCTTCGCAGAAAGTATGTACCACATCCAAAAGTTTTTGCAAGAGAGATATGCTATGCGCTAAAAGAACCACATCATCAGCATAAATGAGGAGTAGCAAAGTAATGAGACCTATGTTTGGTGCATCTCCATTATCTTGCGTCGTTTGGCAGATAAAGTCCTCAAGCTCATCTATGCATAGCCCAAATAATGTTGGGGATAGAGGACATTCTTGTTTGACCCCTATTGTGCTAAAGAACTCTTTGGAGAAGCCTGTTTGCATTTTCAGTTTACATCGAACCGCATGGTATAGGCGTGCCACCGTAACCCTCAAGTGTATGGGAACCCCAATGGTCTCCATGCGGGACCATAACCCATGACGAGGTACCGTATCAAACGCTTTCTTAAAGTCCACAAAACAGCAGTACACAGTTTCCCCTTTGAGTCGCGCCTCTTCCATCATAATCCGGATTGTAATCAAGTGATCTATGGTACTATGTTTTGCTCTAAAACCTGCTTGACCGAGAGCCCTCTTTCCACTATTTTCAGCCCATGTGCTAATATCCTTTTCTATCAGGCTCCCAAAAAGTTTTGCCATGCAAGAGCCCACCATGATGGTGCGGTAATCCGTGCGTAGGTTACGGTCTCCGCCTTTAAACAAAGCTTTGACCCAATTCTCTTGCCAATCTTCAGGCATGCCTTGGTGGATAGCTTGATTCATCATGCAGTGTATCCATTTCTTGGCTTCATTGCCCGACCATTTCAGCATTTCGGAGTTGAAGTGCAAAATATCAGAGGCTTTCCTAGTGGCTAGTTTTTTCAAACCTCTCAAAGCCGCTGCAAAAGTTATAGGTTCCTTAGTGTCAACCTGAATTTCAGCATTCATCATTATTTGAGCATCGGTGGGAGCATAGAGTGTTTGTGCATATACATACATTTCGTCCATGCTGAAATTTCCCATTATATCCTCCTTTTTTCCTTTCATGTTGCGCCATGCTTTCTTGGGCTCTTTCTTAAATCTGATCACCTCCTTCAAAAGTTCATGCATCCTTCTCTTTTTCCTTTTCAGCATCTTGTATTCCTTGGCTGCACTTTCCCACTCCTTCGTGGACTTATTGAAGCACTTTAACTTGCGTTTGGCTGCTTTACATTCTACATCAAACCATGGGTTATGAGGGAGACCTTTCACTTGTTGGTGATTTCTTTTAGATCGCCCCATAGTGACCTCTGCAGCCTCTTCTATTGCTTGACGAAAGGTAGCCCAATTTTCTGAAATGTTTTGGGACATGCATTGGCTACTCAATAGGCTGTCCAGAAAAGTGGCATAATCAAATTTCTTTGTGGCTTGCATTCGATATGCCCAACTTGTCGCCTTTTGGATGCGTTGTGTAGGCATGTGTGGAAGGTCTAGACATACATGAATTGGAGTATGGTCCGAGTTCGGTCACCAAGCCCCAATTTTAAAGTGTCCAATTAAATCCAATGCATTGTGGCTAACTAACGCATAGTCACTAGTGCTTCTTCCATGGTTTGATGTATAGCATGTGTATGTTCCGGAGCTTGCAAATTTCTTGGTGCCATTCATGGTTACAAGTTGCATAGAATTCATCATGGATATCAAAGCCAAACCTTGTTCATTCATGAGGTGATCACATGAGCATCTATCCCATATTGCATCTAATACAAGATCGCCATCTTTGTCGGCGGGATGGGTTGAGTAGTCAACCAATTGAACCTGTATGTTGGCTATGCGAGCATTGAGATCCCCGAGTATCATCACTGCCCCCTGTGGTGTGTAGGTTGCAATATCTGTATATAGGTCGGCAAAAGGGTCATTCTTGGAGAGATTATGCAAATCATAGAACGGGGATTCCTGATGTGGGATGTAGCATCCTGCAATGAACATCGATCTCCCAGATGTACAAATCTCACCCATATGTATCGTTTGTGTTCATCTATCTTGCATATCTTAACCTGATTTTGCATTTCCTCCTTGTACATTATAGCAACACCCCCTTGCCCGCGCATCTTAGTACCAGGTCACCAAACCGAGTGTGTAATATATCCTGGAATACTTGGCAGTCTACATGTGTCATGTTCCCCGTTTCAAGTAGAAAAAGTATGTCTGCTTGTGGTAAAACCTCTGTCAATCCTTCCCCTTTGTGCCAAGGGAAACCTCGGCAATTAACGTCGTAGGAAACTATCCCAAGAGACCTTAATGATCTATTTGATGAGGGAGTTGAACTCAAGACCTGTTATTCAAGAGGTAAATGGCATAACCAATCTACCACACTTTATACCATTTTCCTCTTCTTATTAGCGCGCGCGCACACACACGAGAAGAAGAGAATTTTAACGTCGTAGGAAACTATCCCAAGAGACCTTAAAGATCTACCCGACGAGGAGAGTTGAACTCAAGACCTGTTATGAGAGAGAGAGAGAGAGAGAGAGAGAGAGAGAGAGAGAGAGAGAGAGTACACAGAGCAGCCCACTCGTATGCGTTTCTGGTTACATTCAGGTCTCTCCCATGCCTATCTTCAGCAGTTCTGGTCAGCCATCTGGGATTTACATGTGGCTCGTCGTATTTCTTTTTTCATGTGGATGATTGCACATGCAGGACTTCCAGTTGGGACTTGGCTAGCTTCTATGGGTCATGAACCGTTATGTACTCGCTGTCCTTTGCGACTCCCTGAGTCACCTGCACACTGTCTTTGGTCATGCTCGTCTTTTCATGTAGTGTGGCTAGCAGTTTGCTCTTTACTTGGCAGAGCTGGTGTTCAGCATGGATTTCTCACTTGGGGATCTGTCTCCTGGTTGATGCCGATGCCCGGACCGCATCTTTTCTACAAGGGCTCAGACACAGATCCAGCTCTTATGCTTACCTTGACGGGTTATCGACGAGGGACTTTTGCTATGCTACCACAGATTGCTTGGCAGGGGGATCCTCAGACGCGTGATGAAATCTTCTCAGTTATCACTAGCATTGCACTATGGAATGTTTGGAGAGCTCGTTGTCTTCACATTCTTGGTGCGGCTCCACAGCTCCTTCCGGATATCCTCACTACGATTTGGTTGGACATCATTCACACCCTCATTTGGCAGTGGGATTCTTCCTCAGGTACATCTAGAGCAGCCGAGGCTCGTCGATTTGACTTCCTTCGGCGTTGGGCTCGATCTCCACTCTTCTTCACACTTACAGGTGGACAGATTACATGGCATTATGCACCTCCTCAGTGGTTTCTCCTCCACTCATCATATAGACCACCATGAGATTGTTCTAGTAGAGTTGTCACTATAGTGGCTATCACCCTTACATTCAGCTTGTACACCCCACGTGATAGGCCTTTTTTGGCATCCGTTGGGGATTATATTGTACTCACAGCCCTGATTTTTCAACAAAAAGAGAGAGAGAGAGAGAGAGAGAGAGAGAGAGAGAGAGAGAGAGAGAGAGAGAGATGAAATGAAATGAAATGTCATATTGACGTCTTCAAAAGGCCAAAATGACCTATGAGACCAATTTGTTACAAAATGGTGAATCTAATACCATGTCCGGGTACAAAAGAACTAGAACAAAGATACTACTACTAGAATCCATCCTCATCTCCACTCTGGATGTCAAGAGAGTATGGCTCGAATCCTCTGATGTAATCTCCGTCGATGCTGTGTAGCCCCTCTCCTCAATCGTGGCCATCTGGATCTCTGTAGCTCTAGTACTCGGTCGATGAGAGTGTCGGTAGTGGTTGAATGAGTGTGGGCCAAGCTCTACAGTGATGGCTGTTCCTCTGGCTGTCCCATATCTAGTGAAAAGAAATCTGTAGTACGTATCTGGGACTGTCTCTCTCTATCTCTCCCCAGTAAAGTGTCTCTATATCTGTGTAACTCGAGTAGATATAGCCCAAGACATCTCTGATCCTCATAACTCATGGCCCTAGAGAAAGGACCGAAACCCTCTCTGAATAAGCAGTGAAAACAGCCCCGTATCTCATAGTACACTGTGCAATGACATATGTAATGTAGCTCTATCTCTGGATCTAGCTGGCATAAGCGGCATATCCTGCTGTCTGCTGGTATCCCTCTGAATCTACCAATCTCAGTCTCCAGCTAATGTGAGGATGTGCGTATCTGACCAATGGCACACCACAACCATGAGACATGTGTGTGTCCATGTAGCTGGGTCGAATCACAAACCCATCTCATGTGAGGTGGAGAAGATGCTCTCTATAGAAAGCCATCTTCTTGCCCAACTCTTGTGGCGGCTCTATCTATGTCCTCCTGGTATCCAGCTGGATCAGGTCCTGACGAATGAGTCTAGTAGTCTCCACCCGTGTAAGAGACATCGAGGGTGCTTGGAGAGAGTACTGGTGGAAAGGGGGCAGCCTGTCCATGGTGAAGCCATGCGTCTAAAACCATGATGTCATCTGTGCATACCAGCATGAAGTGTCCCCTTGAAGAGCTAACTGTCTAGAAGACTCAAGGGCCAGTCTAGCATATCTATCTCTAGTAGTATCCCACAAGCTGTGCACGAAGGAGACTGATCTAATAAGCGTCTCAATCTCCATAGGAGGGGCAGCTAGTTCTGCTCGAATGATAGCGTGGGGCACGTAGGCCTTGGCTCTGATCAGTCGAGAGATCATAGATACCAAGGGCCTCTCCATACCTCTCCACCAACCGTCCTGGCCTACAGAAGGTTCCCATATCTGCACCCCATACAACATAGCTGAGGCTACTAAAGTATCAAAGAGCCATAACTTTGTCCGAGGTTCTTGGAACTGAACCTGCGAACACGTCCTCTCCAAGCCTCCCAAGGCCACACAAGCTCTAGTCAGTCTAGTCTCTGCTGCTCTCCCCAAAGAAAACCTCGGCCCAGTGAAGACAACCCCAAGGTAAGTGTATGCCTCAGTATACTCTACAATTTCTTGACCATATGTGAAAGTCGGTGCTGATCTCCTAATCCACTCTGGTGTGGTATTAAACACCATAACCTTGGTTTTACCAAGGTTTACAGACAATCCACTATCCTCTGCAAAACTGTGTAATGCATCCACCTGTCGTTGCATACCCTCTGGTGGGTCAGAGATCAACAATATCATCAGCATATAGCAACAATGGAATCCACGACCCTGCCAGCTGGGCATTTTTATCACCCTCTCTGTCAATGTAATCAGACACCTCATCAACATACATACCAAATAGAGTAGGAGACAATGGGCAATCTTGTTTCACCCCAATGGTGGAGTGAACTAAATCAGATATCCCCTCCGGAGTGCGTACATGTCCCATCACTCATCTGTATAGAGCCATAATCCCCCAAATCAACACTATGGACACCCCGTCTCCTACAGTCTGTGCATCAATCGAGCTCGCGGTACCATGTCAAATGCTTTGCGGAAATCCACAAAGCTACAATAAATCCGTCTCCCATGTGACCTACCCTCCTCGATGATGGCTCTGAGTGTCAGAATATGATCAAGAGAGGAGAAACCCCTCCTGAAACCGGCCTGGCCCTTTGCTCGTACACCCTCACCCTTTGCCCAATTACTCAACTGCTCCTCAAGAATGGATGCATACAACCGTGCCAATGTGTGCCCAACCATAATAGTGCGGTAATTCCTAGGCTCTATAGGATCACCTGCTTTGAAGATAGGCACACTAGTAGACAACCTCCAAGTCTTAGGTAACCCCTCACACATGGCACGATTGAACAACACTGCAAGCACCTCTACCAGCATATCTCTAGCATGTGTAAAGTGCTCTCCTACTAGACCATCATGATCATATGCCCTGCTGGTCCTCATCCTGTCAATGGCTCTCTTTACCATCTCAATGGTAAAGAAGGTGTTGATAGGTAGACATGGCTCTGTAGGATCTGGAAGGGGGTCCTGTCCAAGTACCGTATATAACGATGAGGCATACTGGCCCCACACATTAGGAGAAGTAATCACTGGGGGAGGGGAGTGCTCATGAAAGAATCGCCATGCCTCTCCTGAGTCTAACAACTGATACAAGTTTCGCTCCATCTGGGCCAAGTAAGCTCGTTTCTTCCGTCGCACAAGGCGCCAGGAAGCAATCCGAGATTGTCTGTAAGTGATGACTCCTAAAAGAAGATCCCTCTGAAGCTGGGCTATCATCTCTCTGCACTCCTCATCATAACAACTATTCTGGGGCATGCTCCCAAAATATTGCCTCCGACCCGGCTAAGTATGTGGGATGCCTCTGATGCTGCACCATGCAGTGTCTCGGTCAGTAAAGTGGTGCACTCCTCCACTGAGAGGCCAGGACCAGTTGTGCATAGACGGTTATAGATCTCCTCTGTATAAACCGAGTCAGCCTTTGGTGTAAATGTATAACGGGTATGTGACTTGCCTCTTGATGTCTGGGTTGTACTATACTAAAATGAAACAGACAATGTCAAAAGTGCATAATCCACAGCTACGCCCATTGGTCCGGCTCCCACTATGAAATCTTGAATACAAGGAATAAAGCTCGGTTGTGCCATAACATAGTCCACTGTACTGGCCCCATGTCTGTGTGGAAAGCATGTGAACCCGGCTGCTCCAGGAAATCGCTGTAAGCCATTAAGTATGGCTAACCCATGTGTAGTCGTCATCTCCGTGAGGTATCTCCCATACTCCACCTGCTCTCTGTCATGTGAGCATCTGTCAAGCCCCAACTCACCCACATCCAGCTCTCTAAGCATCTCATTTGAAGTGTCATAGAAGACTATCTGAGAGTTGCCCGTTCGAGCATTGAAGTCCCCTAGGAGGATGGTATCACCATCCCTAGAAAACTCCCATATATCATCATCTAGTATAGAGAAAGGCGATTGTCCTCGGATGCAACATATATTGACATACTTGGGGGGGGGGGGGGGGGGGGGGAGTAACATATGGCAATGTATAGAAATCGCCTTGTGTCAGTGCTCAGCCTCAGCCACATGTGTAAGGTGCAGCGGAATGAATGTTGCTCAAGATGAGTGCTCCGAACTGTGCTCAAGGTTCCTTTCACTTATGGAAGGGAGAGCCTTCCGTTCCTTTAGTGAGAGAGTGCAATGGACACAAACAAAGTGATGAACACTGTGAAGGTGTATGAGACTGAGAGATAGAGAGAGAAGAGGATACGACACCAGAGACGTTGTAAAACCCTCCTCCGAAGGCCCCACTCTATGGCGAGAGCGGTCTACTTATGATTGCACAAATCTCTACAATGCTTGGACTTGCCAACGATGTCGACGACGACGAGAAGGGCTGAAATCTAAAAGGCTAATGGCTGAAATCTGCAAATCTTCTATCTACTGAATTCTGACTCTATGTCGGTGATGATGTCGATGACGACGGTATGACGACGACGCGCTGAAAATGCAGATGCTGGAATCTGCGTTTTCTGGTCTGAAACTGTAAATCTTGCGGAAACTGACCGTGCGGCGAGGAACTGCTGCGGGAAGGTGAGATCTGCGAGGTTCGGGACTTCTTTTGCGAGTGCTAAAGGCTGAAAGTTGAAAACGTTGATCCTTCTTGGTGTCCCGTCGCGGTGAATCTGCAAAACGCTATGTTGATGCAAAAACGCTAGGGCTGAAAATGGTCCTGTTGCTGCCGGTTGTCCTGCAAATGCAAACGCTAGGCTTCTTGGTTGGTCTTGCTGCTGCTGGGGCTGACCTGCTATGCACAAAACGCCAGACTCCCTGTGGATGAAAACGCTAGGTCCTTGCAGATGCAAAAATGCTAGCCCTGCTGATGTGAGGGGTCTTGCGGAGAAGTTGCCTGTTGAACCTTGGTTCCTGCTGCCTCTTCTGCCTGAAGGTGCTAGCGCTAGGTTTGCTTATATACAAACTTAGCAAATTTGAATGCTCATGATGGGTTCTGATGGAAATCTGATGATCATGTTGTGTGCAACCAGAGGATATGCATCTAATGTAAGTGTCTGGACATGCACGGTCTGCAAACAAACTCACAAAAGTGCCAGATCACTTCCTATTCTAGACTGACTTGACTGAATTGAACCCTTGTCATGCTGTAGCTTGTCCGCGGACTCATAAGGTTGGATGTGTCATGTGACATCCCCTCCTTTTCAAAGTGAGGTACTGGTACCAAACTGTATGGCGTCGAGGGAGATCGCCAGTAACATCCGGAATCCTGGAAAGGGCTCTTCGCCGGCCACTCTGATGTGTGGGTCGTACGATACTTGAACTTCATAAAGGTCAAGTGCAAAGCTTGCTTCTTTGGGCCGCGCCGAAAGCGACACAAAGTCATCTTCAATGCTTCCACTTCGTCTAGAGTCATGCTTCTTTCTTCTTCAAGAATCTCCATGGCTGAAAATTCCTGAAACCATTTCCAACACAAAACCATGAACATATCTATTCCATGTAAAGTGAGTGAAAAAAATCTTGGCGTCCTAATAGACTGCGCATGCAATGTAGATGAACAAAGAGACGGAGTGCCAAACCATTCACCACACACACGCAAACAATGAGATCGAATCTTCTTTTTTTTTCCGAGAAAAAGATCCTTCTATTAGTTAATGAAAACTGCCCATAGGGCTACAACCACCTCTGCAAGAGAGGGCTACAACAAACATGATGGGGAGACTCTCCCAATGAAAGAACACCATATATACAATGAGGCTAAATCAAGAGATGGGAGGAGGGAAGAGCCACACAAGTGGACGGTAGTGCCATCTGAGCACACCCTGGACAAAGGTGTAGAAAGGCTCACGGCGCCAGAGTCGAAGGAAGGCCTTGCGGTGCTTTCGCATGTGGTCGGAGCTGCCGTGTAGTCCCTCAAGCTGTCCTCTAAGAGAGTATGGATCAGCTCTAGCCAAAATTCACGAACAGTCTTTGCTGGCGGCACAGGCCGAGCCTCAAAGATGCGGAAACAACGGGCCCGCCAGATGAACCAGAGTGTCAAGCCACTGATGAGCTCCCAACACTCCTCTCTCTCACTGCACCACTCCTGTGGTGTAAGCTCTGTAGCAAGCTGGAGTGTAGGTCGCCCCCCCTGTATCACTATCATCCTGCTGGTGGAAGATAGCTCAAACTGAAGTGCCGGGCCCGTGAGAGTGGACCAAGCTGCTGCCCCCCAAGTGTAATGTCTAGCCGTGGAGAGAGTAGGCATCAGTCGAAGAACTCGTAGCCACACCTGCTGGGCCAAAGGACAGTCCCAAACACAGTGTCGCTGACTCTCCAACAAGTGGTCACAAGTTGCACATGCGGCCGAGACACCACTATGCACTAGCCAGCTCCCTACTGCTGTAGCTCTGTGTGCGACCAGCCACTGAAACAAGGTGACGCGCCTCGGCTGTCTGGAGTCCCACAGCCTCTCCCAAAAGGCTGCCAAGAACTCGACTGTGAGGCCCTCCTCCTGCCAATGACGTGCTGCAGCGGGGCGGGCCTCTCTCTGTGCTGTAAGTATATGACGTCCAAGCCGAACAGTGTACTGAAAAAAAGGGACACCTAAGTGGTCTGCAGAAGAGAAGGGGTCCCTCCATAGCCACTCACCAAGATCCCACTGCACTCGTGCTAGTGGACAACACTCACTCTCAAGCCCAAAGCCTCCAGTGTCCAGTCTCAAGAGCTGCTGGGTCAGGGTCTATGACGCACATCCTCCCACAGATGCCCACAACTCGGATCCTCTGGAAACAGCACTTTGCCACCTGCGGGGCCTCTACTGCAACTCGTTGTAGTCGTCCCCCACCCTGAAGCTTGAAGAAAAGGGCTGGGACAGTCTGTGAGCAGGCCCTGACTGAAATGAGAACCTCCAGTCGTGTGAAGGCTCCCATCCACCGGGGTGCTACTGGCTCGAGAGGCGTAAGCCACTCAGTTGGAACTGACTCTGAGATGTCCTGACACATGCTCTGCACCCCTCTCATGCTCTGTAGCTGGAGACCTTGCACCTCCTCTGACAAACCTGTGAACTCTAGCCAGTCACCTAGAGAGCGCGCTGGACCTGCTGCCATGGGACCCTAGGAAACATGAGGCTGACTACCAACCAAGTGGCCTCTCTGAGTGCTAACCATTGGGTTCCATACGAGGGGCTACCGTATGCGCTCCTCCGTGCACGTCGGTTGTCTCTGCTCCAGGCCTCGCCGTAAGAGCTCCCAAGTTCGAAGCAAACTCACAGCGAAGCGGTCCTCCAGTCTCCTGCTCAAACCAACTCTGCGCATCTCTGTAAAGATCCATCCGATCGAAGGTTGCCAAGGGCCTCCTGACTGAGGCACCCTGGCACGAAGCCTCTGCAGAAAGAACTCCTTCCAGGGCTCCTCACCTGGAAGAAGTCCTCGAACTATGAACTTCCCAAGAAGGGCTTTGCTCTGCTGTGCTGGATCAATGATCCCAAGCCTTCCCTAAGAACAAGGAAGCGTGATGACCTGCCAAGCCACCTTGGCTCGGGCTATCTGAGTGTCACATCCTGACCAAAGGAAGTTCCTGATCAGCCTCTACCTGGCTGATACAAGAACTCGAGAAGATCCAGCAGGAAGTGATGTACCACATAGTCGCCAACAACACCTCGTTGGCAACTACTACTCTACCAGCCAAAGAAAGGCGTGTTGAGCTCCAGCGTAACAACTTTCTCCTGATGGACAAGAGAAGAGGAGCAATCTGTTGCTCGGGAGACAAGTCCAGACCAACCTGACAACCCAAGTACCGTACTACAGTCCCTGGGGAATCCACTTGAAACCCTCTCCTGGCATCCAATCTGGCACAAGAGCACTACCAACCGAGAAAGCCACTGTCTTTCTCCAGTTAATCAGTGCTCCCGATGCACAACAGAAAGTCTCCAAAGCCTGCTCACAACTGTGAAGATTGGCCTCCTGGCCATCCAAGTACAAGGCTGAGTCATCGGCAAACTCAGCGTCCAGTAGCTCATCTCCCCGAATAGGGAGTGCTAAGCCCCGTAGACCAACCTGCTGTGACACCAAAAATCTGCTCATCGTCTCCGCATAGAACAAAAAGAGAAAGGGGGCAAGAGGACAACCCTGTCTGACTGAGCGAGTAAGCATGAAGCGGTCACCTCTACCTCCTGCCAAAAGCACCTGACTGTGAGCCTGTCTGTACAGGGCTGACACCCCTCTGATCGAAGCATTTGAGAAGCCCATCCTGCGCAGAGTGCCCTCTAGAAAGTCCTAGTCAACTCTGTCGTATGCCTTCTCAAAATCGAGAAGAAGAATCACGAGGTCCTCACCATTGAGCCGTGCCAGGGCAGAAGCCTCCCAGAAAGTAAAGATGTTGTCAAGGATACTGCGCTCCTTGACAAAACCTGTCTGAGGTGGTTGAATCCTCAAACTCAGAGCCTTGGCAAGAATTTTGTAGGCTGAGTTGAGGATGGTGATGGGGCGCCACTGTCGAATCTCATCCAAGGAGCCACCCTCCTTGGGAATGAGGTAGATCAGGCCCTCGCTCATGCTGTCAGGCATCACTCCTCTGTGTAAAATGTACTGAAAAGCACTACAGAGATCTGGGCCAAGCAGGTCCCAGTACTCTAAGAAAAAGCTGGGAGTCAACCCATCCTCACCTGGACAGCTACCAAGGGGGAGGGCCCTAAGAGCCGTGTGCAGCTCCTCCAGCTGGAGTGGCATCTCTAGCCTCTGGCGCATCTCCTCAGTCACAAGACATGGCATCTGTGCCCAAACCTGCTCCCTGCATGCATCCTGCCGCTCTGACTGGGCCTCAGCCGACAGTAACTCACGGTAAAAGTCAGTAGCAATTGCACGCATATCCTCGGGCTCACAAGCAACTGACCCATCGGGCCTCCTCAACTGACTGACCTTGGCATGCGAGTGCCGAGGTCCCACTGTCTCAATAAAGACACCAGTCACTCTGTCACCCACCTGAGTCCACTGAGATGCATGTCGGTGGAAGGCAAACTCATGATGCCTCTCCTCTGTGCTAGCAAGCTCCTGTCGAGCCTGCTGTAACTGCTCCTCCAACCATGGACTGTCTGGATGCTGCTCCTGCATCCTCTGTAGTGAAGCAATGCCTCGTCTGAGACGCTGCTCGGCCTCTCTCGCTGCAGCCCGGCGAGCCAGAGACTCCTGAAGAAAAAAGTGGCTAAGCTGAGCTAGGCCTGAGGCCACTCTGTCTGCAGGTGAATCCTGGCTGTCCATACCCTCTATCCAGAGAGCCTCTACCCTCTCTCTGAGTGCTGAGTCCAACAAGACCCTCTTTGGGATGCGAAGCATCGTGCTCCCACTCCTTTGCCTATCTGCCACTGTGAGGATCACTGGTGCATGGTCCGAGAAGGAGGTCCCTGCCAGGATGCCCACTGATCCCCCCAAGTCACTGAAGTGGTCACTAGTGTAGAAGCGATCTATCCGCGATAGATTCACTCCTCCCACTCTGCGGTCCGATCTAGAGAAGGCAAGACTGTTTGGGGGCCTCACAAAACCAGAGTGCTGCCATGTATCCGAGACCCTCAAAGTCATACACAACCTTTCCCAAGCTACCAACTCGACTCCATGCACAGTAGCATGGCTGCCACCAATCCTATCAGAAGGGTCCTCCAACATGTTGAAGTCCCCTCCTATACACCAATGATCGGCCTGCGGCAAAGACTCAACAATCTGTGACCAAAACTCTGCACGAGCACTCGCCACATTGGGCGCATAGATGTTCACGAAACCCACAAGGCCACCCTGAACCTGCATAGTAATCCATTGAGCCCTGCCTGGCACAATAATCCCTCTGCCCACAATGGCCTGCTGCAATGAGTCCGCAATAGTCATACATACCCCACCCTAAATGCCTCCAGGTCCAAAAGTAGCTGACCAAAAGGTATCATATCGTCCACGCAAAATCTGACCACATCGCCGAATGCGGCTCTCACACAAATGGTGCTCCTGAAGCATAAGGAGATCAATCTCTCCTCCCACAAGACAACGCTAAAGCTCCTGACGGAATCGGCCCCGCTGTCGCTGAAATTGGGGCCCACCTAGTCCCTGCACGTTCCATGAGACAATCCTCATGGGGAGCGAGAGAGAACAGATGCTACCGCAGCAGCAAGACGGGCTATCTTCGAGGCTGGCTTGGATGGGGAGTAATCCGCATCCGAGCGTCCTCTAGATAGGCGTGACTGCAGTGAGTGCCTAGCCCAAGCCCAAGCAGAGCGAGCCGTGCGTAAAGCAACCTCCTCTGTCTAGGACTCCTCATGAATGTATACATAGCAAGGAAAACACTGCGTACACCACAATGTGCCTACATCCTGTTGAGTCTGGGGGCGTCACCGCAAACTTGGCCAATGGCCACAAAGTCTGCAGCATATCTGTAACTCCAAGTTCTCCCATGTGATGAGAGAACTCTAGGACCTGTGTATGCAACCATCCCAACACTCAGTCGAGGGACCACTCTGTCTCGGCCCTACCACAGAGGGGGGAGGAGAAACCAACTGCTGAGTCCAAGGCCTCTGTCCCCCTAGCGGCAAGGAACAAGGCATGGACCCTGAAGCAGGCTGCCTCATGGTCTACTGCCGAATCTCCGAGAAAACGAGTGAACCCGTAGTCGAAGAAGTCCCAGCGGCGTCGGATGTCAATGCTCGTCAGACCCCGAGGGATAGCTGCAAGGGAGGATGTCTGAATCTGCAAAGGGGGCCGCAAGAAGGGCTGACCCTCTCTCGCTAGGCGACTCGTGGCAAAGGCGCTGCCAAGAGATCTCCTAGCCGCCGGAGAAGGACCAGTCTCCTGCGTTGACTGTGGAACTGGAGCAGGAGGGGGGGGAGAAGGAGCTGGGGGGAGCGAAGGAGAAGAGGGGCGGGATGGGGCGACAGAGGGAGAGGGGCGAGGTGGAGAGGCGACGGGAGCAGAAGGCGGGGGGGAGGATGAGGAAGAGGAGGGGAACTCTGGGGGGGGGGGAGAGGCTGCCGAGGGTGAAGCGGAGGTGGGGGCTGGCGCAGGGATCTCCTCCTGCTCAAGAGGACCAAAGCGGTTCCCGGTGGGAACCCACTGCTGCTGAGTAGGCACCTTAGGGCCACTCTGAGTGCCAGGCTGACGCTGTGGCCCCTGGCGTCGTCGACCACGGGCCTGCTGGAGCCCCAGGCTCGGAGGGTGGATCTGCATGTGTGTGCTGTGCTACTGACTGTGGTTGTGGGCCAGCCCTGGCAGGCTGGGCGTGAGGCTGTGGTGCAGGTCGCGGCCTCCCCCGTGGACAAGCCTTCGCTAGATGGCCCATCTGTCGGAAAATGAAGCACTGGTTCGGGAGGCACGAGTACTCCACACTCTGTCGAAACCAACCCCCACTCACCTGAGGTAACAGGATAACCTTCGGGAGCATGTCGGTATCTCTGACCAAAACTCGAACTGAGGGAATGCCAGCCACCTTGGCAGCTACTGATGCTGCCGTACGAGGTGTCTCTAGGACAGTCCCAATGGCGGAACCAATCCTGGAAAGAAGTGGTAAGTACTCCCTCCGTAAACCCGGAAAGCAAACTGAGATGGGGATGTCTGCCTCCTCTACTAGAACATCCAAAGCTGAGTCAAAACCATGTCGCCACTGTCGAAAGTGGGCACGTGATGCTCGGATGGCCAGTGGACTCATAGCTATGACCTTGGACGCCATCTCGGAGGTCTCAAACTCAATCTGATAGTAATCCCGTCCAAGAATCTGGACATCCAGGATCTTGCCCACCTCTGCGAGAAGGCGGGCCTGGAGAAGGTCTCGCAGCTCTCCTCTGCTAGGTCGGGTGTCGAGAATCTTGCAGATGACCGAGGTCGCCTGCAATCACTCTACCTCTGCGGCAAGGCTCGCTTGCTCTGTCGGCGGGAGAGCAAGTCGAATGGTGGGCTCAGTGGGGTCGGGCGAGGGGGCTTCTCGCGAGTCCCTTTGTGGCGACACTGGAGCCTCCATCTGTGTCTACTGCTGTGGCATAAGAAGAGGGCGACGGGAGGGTGCTGCAATTGGGCGCGCCAAACACTGCTCCAAGGAATTGAACCAATGCCGAAAGGGCCGAAACTGCAGGGAGCTGTCGAGGAGGAAGAACAAAACGAGCGGGCGAACAGGCCGAGGGGGGGGGGACAGCGGGCTGGGGCAAGCGGGAAGGGTAGCGTAGCGGCGCAAGGGAGAGGGCAGCGGTAGCGGGGGCTGAGGACGGGCGGACAGACAGGGGCAGGGGCAGCGCGAGGGGGGGCAGCGCGAGGGCTGAGGCTAGGCGGGGGGGAAGGAGGCAGACAGCGGGAGGAGGCAGCCAACGGGGGGGGGGAGCGATGGCGCAGCGTGGTTCACAGCAGCAACGAGCGCGCTCGTAATGAGATCGAATCTTTCTCATATGATCTAAAGCAATCAACTGTGGCAATTCACAACGGAAATGCCCATGCTTGGTGCTTATACTTACAACTCTGTCGTGCCAAGGAAGAGACGTGGAATGTGACTCCCTTGAATGCATACTTTTCAGCTTTTGATGAATAATCCGCATACATCTGTGCTCATTCATGAGTGAAACGTGCTCAACGTACAATATGTCATGCCTAGTAAAAGGGATCACATAAAAACGCTGACTAAAATACAGGAAACGATCACGAATGAAACACTTGTACAATGCGTGCTAACTAATCAGACGAACACATAGTACTTCCTGTAAGGGTTCTTTGGACCTACGCTCGAGAGCCAAGATCGGTTCTTCATGTTTGATCAAACCTTCCTGTGGGGGTTTTGTGGACCTCGACTCGAGAGCCAAGATCGATTCTTTGTGATTGATCGAAGCTGCAATGAGGTTAGCTTCGCTAGAAAAAGCATCAACTAAACCATCATCCTGGTGAACAATCACGTCTTGATCATACAAATCATCATGCTTGTGAGAAATCACATCTTGATCATCATGCAAATCATCATGCTTGTCATTGTCATCCAAATCATCATGCTCATCATTATCATTCAAATCATCATGCTTATCATCATGCAAATCCTGTAATTCCTGTGTGTCTTGCTTTGGAGAAGAAGAGACTGAGAGAGTCTCCTTTTCCCGAATCTCTTGCATTTGTGCCTGCACTTGAGAAAAGAGTCGCAACATCTCTTACATTCTTGCTTTGTTCTCACGATCAAATTTTGCTAGTCTTTCTTTGTTCTCGCGCTCGTGCTCACGCTCTATGGCTTCCATTTTTGCGTCGTATTCACGATCTATGGCTACCATACTTTCTGCGTAGGCCCTTCTTCCTGCTTCTCTTGCTTCGCATTCGAACTTGTTGTCCATAAACAACTGCGTCAACTCCCTCATAGGAGTTAGTGCAATCCTTGGCGTAGATGGGAAAGGGGGAGGGTCTAAAAAACCTCCTGGTGGGGAAAATTCTTCTTCGCCTCTCTCATACTCATCACCTCCAAGCTAAGTATCCATTCCGGTTTGAGTGATGACCATCCACTGAAGTCGTGGGTTCTTGTGGTCTTGGGTTCGTAAGTTCACGAGGAACTTGGGTTCTTGTGGGTCTTGGGTTCTTGAGGTTCTTGAGTTCACGAGGAACTTGGGTTCTTGGGGTTCTTGAGGTTCTTCTTTCGCTTGCAATCTGTGTTCGAGAAGGATCTTCTCTTCACCCGAGTTCTGCTCTTTTCCGCGGGCGCACCCCTTGGCGGCCTTGCGCTCACAACAAGGTTGCTTTTTCCCACCTCACGTCAATTGGCCGGTCGCTAAGTGCACGGTCCGCTCTCAATGAGTGAAAAGAGGCACAACAGAAGGCGGGACAAGCCCTTCTTTCTTGGGATTCCTATCACTCTTCAAAAACACGATTAGGAATCGACACACCCAAGCGAACTTGGGTTCGTGCGACCGCAAGAAGCAAAAAAAAAAATGTGGTTCTTGTGGTTCTTTCCTTGAGTGATACAGAACACTGCCAAAGCTCTAATACCAAAGTAAGGTGCAACGGAATGAATGTTGCTCAAGATGAGTGCTCCGAACTGTGCTCAAGGTTCCTTTCACTTATGGAAGGGAGAGCCTTCCGTTCCTTTAGTGAGAGAGTGCAATTGTCACAAACGGGAGCGCATAACAATATAAAATATACTCAGATTAATAGAATTTATCTCTTATTATTGAAGCCAAAGGATATAGAGAGAAATAGATAGAGAGAGAGAGAGAGTGAGAAGATCGACACAGTACTAGGGACCAGAAGATGGGTTGGTCCCCCCCCTTAAAGAGAATTCTTTATTAGGGAGAATCCTTTTACAAGCACAAGAACCGGAGAAAACCCCTCCGTTCTAAATCTCTGACTCGATGGTCGTTCCTTCCCGTAAGGGAAATCCGAGAGACAAGCTCTCAATCCTTTTTCCGTCTGTACTCGGAGTTGAGACTCCGCAGACAATTTCCGAATTCCGTTTCCGGAATTCCCAAGCGTAGGCCGAAGCCTTCTCGCTTCTTCTTCGCGATGAAGTACCTGCAAACACACACGCAAACACACGACAACAATTCGTATGGCGAATCCACAATAGGTACCTGTCGCTCTTGCGAGAGAAAAGCGACTTCCGTGCTTCGTAGTCTCGCGATCTCTCGCGTCTTCTGGCGGCAGAGTCTTCTCTTGCTGGCGCTGGCAACCTTCCTTCGGTGAGGGCATGTGGTGCTTTTATAGCTCCTTCACCACGGCACGAATAGCTGCTCGCAGAGAGATCGCGGCCGTTTTTTTGTTTTTCCAAGTTTTATTATTATTTTATTTATTTATTTATTTTTTTTCTGTTCTACCCGAAATAGGGAGAGAGAATTTGCTGGCTGGTTTTGTTGCTTTATTTTCTAAGTGGCTGCCCACTTATTAAGTGGACGGCCGGCATATTTTTAAAATTGGTTTGAACTTGCCCAAAAACTCAATAAACCTTATAAGTTAAAATCAATGCTTTCACAGCGCTTCCCAGGTGTCCCTGATGCAACCACATGCACGAATGCAATGCAAACATAGATTCCTCACGGGAAAGCGTTTGCTCTTCCCGGAAAACTTGTTCAAATTTTCCGCTTTTTAAGAAAAGCTTCTCAGAACCCATCTTTATTCTTGTGCTTGCGTCTTTACGCGTTTTCCTCTTTCCAGTTCGGATTTCCTCTCGACTATGGATATCCCCTTTCCGATGCACCCGTCACCCACCTTGTGACGCATCAGGAATACCCATCACCTAGTCCTTTCCTACCAAACTTACGGTACAATCCCCTTCACGATGCTCTATGTCACCCATCCTATGACGCATCAGAGATGTCCGTTCCCAGATGGTCGGATACTTCTTCCCGATGCTCCCTGTCACCCATCCGATGTACCCGTTCCTGGTGGCCTTACAGATATTCTCGTTCACAGTGCTATCGTCATTACTTTGAATGACGCACTAGGAATACTCTGTACTCGAATGTCTCCAGTGAGAAAAACCCTCACTTAAAATTCCAATAATTCATTTAGAATTATTTTTCCTTGATGCTCCAAGCGAGAAAACCCTCTCACTTATAAATCCAATAATTCATTTAGAATTATTTTTTTGTCAGATAAAGCCAATTTAGCAATAGCAATGGACACAAACAAAGTGATGAACACTGTGAATGAAGGTGTATGAGACTGAGAGATAGAGAGAGAAGAGAATACTACACCAGAGACGTTGTAAAACCCTCCTCCGAAGGCCCCACTCTCTATGGCGAGAGCAGTCTACTTATGATTGCACAAATCTCTACAATGCTTGGACTTGCCGACGATGAGGATGACGACGAGACGGGCTGAAATCTGAAAGGCTAATGGCTGAAATCTGCAAATCTTCTATCTGTTCAATTCTGACTCTATTTCGGTGACGAAGTCGATGACGACGGTACGACGACGATGCGCTGAAAACGCAAATGCTGGAATCTGCGTTTTCCGGGCTGAAACTGTAAACCTTGCGGAAACTGACTGTGTGGTGAGGAACTGCTGCGGGAAGGTGAGATCTGCAAGGTTCGGGACTTCTTTTGCGAGTGCTAAAGACTGAAAACTGAAAAACGTTGATGCTTCTTGGTGTTCCGTCGCGGTGAATCTGCAAAACGCTATGCTAATGCAAAAACGCTAGGGCTGAAAATGGTCCTGCTGCTGCCGGTTGTCCTGCAAACGCTAGGCTTCTTGGTTGGTCTTGCTGCTGCCGGGGCTGATCTGCTATGCACAAAACGCCAGGCTGCCTGTGGATGAAAACGCTAGGTCCTTGCAGATGCAAAAACACTAGCCCTGCTGATGTGGGGGGTCTTGCTAAGAAGTTGCCTGTTGAACCTTGGTTCCTGCTGCCTCTTCTGCCTGAAGGTGCTAGCGCTAGGTTTGCTTATATACAAACTTAGCAAATTTGCCCTACCTACTTTCCAACAAAAGTCACTTAAAAATAATAAGAAAAAAATGTCAAAAATAGGGAAAATAGGTCTATGCACTGTAAAAATGCTCATGATGGGTTCTGATGGAAATCTGATGATCATGCTCTGTGCAACCAGAGGATATGCATCTAATCTAAGTGTCTGGACATGCACGATCTGCGAACAGACTCACAAAAGTGCCAGATTAACTTCCTATTCTAGACTGACTTGACTGAACTGAACCCTTGTCATGCTGTAGCTTGTCCACGGACACATAAGGTTGGATGTGTCACGTGACAACATGTATCTAGCATGATCATCTCATATGTAGTAGTGGCTGTAACTCCTCCCTAAATAGCACTGCTACTCCTCTTGAACCTCTACTCCCATGCTCAGATCTCGCAACTGTCCTTTGGGCTGTATCCCATCCGTATCCCACCACATGTGGCATAAGTTGTCCAAAGGCCTGACGAGTCTCTGAGAAGAAAACAATGTCCCTATCTTTGAAACTGTTCTCAAAGGCACCAACGTCCAACCTCATAGATCCATTACAATTCCAAGTAGCCATCTTCAATGTGGTCCCATAGGTCTCACACCATCATGTAGAGTGCCACTCTACAATCACCACCCGACCATCTCTGTAAAAGTCCATCTTTCCCTTCTCCCTTGCCACTGTAATCTCTGACATTACCTCTCTCATATGAGCAAGCTGTGAGAGAGTGAGATCATCACCGAGGAATATACCCGTCTTCTTGAGAGTAGGACTCTTTCTCAAGAATTCCTTCTTCTCTTCCAAGGAGGGGAAGCGTAGTATGAGAGCTCTCCCTTTCGAAGATTCTCTCGGGCCATCGCTCTTCTTGCCCACTCTCCATGCCTTTGTGTGTGAAGGCTTGTTTAACCCCATCTTGGATGTGAGGCTTGTGACCTCTTTTTCCACATTGTTTATGTCCTTGAGGCCGGTTACCCTCACATGTAGAGCCCGCATTCTCCTTCTTTGTTCCTCTTCGAGGGTCATGTTAATAAGAGTGGGTGTACAAGGAGCTTCCTTACCTTTCCCTTTCTTGGCAACCTCAATCCATTTTTCAGCCTCCTCTACTTTCTTTTGTGTTGCGGAGATGACCGCAGCCCATGACTTCTTCTCCTCACCTTCCTTGATAACCCGTATTTCTTCTCTCATGGTATTCCATCATGGATGGTTGAATTTCGCCTTCTTCGAGCCGCCCACTTTTTGCTTGTAGATTTCGGATGATGGAATCTTGGATAACCACTTTCTCCTCGAGCGAAGCGATCCTCCTACACATGCCATCTCTTTCTTCGGTCCATCTCTGAAATATAGTGCTCCTCTCCTTCCTCCACTTTTCCACTTTGTTTCTCCATTCTCTCATTTCCTTCTCTATTGCCGACATCCTCTTTCCTGTTCGCATGAAAGAGGCTTTATGGGCAACCGGTGAGGGATGCGTCTTCTTACACGTAGGGGAAACCATCGGCACTTCTCTGACGCTTCCCATGAGCATGAGAGAGAGAGAGAGAGAGAGAGAGAGAGAGAGAGAGAGAGAGACTCTAAAATAGCAAAAAAATAAAAGAAACTCTAAAAAGCAGCAAGAAAGGCTTGTGAAACCTTAAAACAACCAAAAAAAAAAAGATTTGAAACCCTAAAAAACAGCAAGAAATAGTGACAACCCTAAAAAAAAAGCAAAAAACAGTGACGAAATCCTAAAAAACAACAAAAAAACAATTCCGAAACCCTAAAAACGCCAAAAAAATAGTGACAAAACTCTAAAAATAGTGAGAGACCCGCGAGAGAGAGAGAGAGAGAGAGAGAGAGAGAGAGAGAGAGAGAGAGAGAGAGAGAGTATTATATCCCCATTACAAGAGAGGGAACCTAGTCTATGACACCATTGAGGTGGGTGTCAAGTGTCCGGCGGACGTAGTGTGCATGAGCAGGTTTGCTCTAAAATCGCTCGAGGCATCGTTAGGTTGAGCGTGTTTGCTCTTGAGAATTTTAAGAAGGGAAGGAGATCTCCTGAGTTCACTGAACCTCTGACACAGAATGAGAAGGGAAGGAGATCTCCTGAGTTCACTGAACCTCTGACACAGAATGAGTATACCTTCGGGTACATGGATAGCACATGAAGATGCAGACCTTGTTGTCGAGTTGAATCGACTATAAGTCAAATTCTTTTTTGCTAAACAGGATAAGATGAGCCAACTTCTTTTTCAGGAAATGGATTGACATTTGAGATACCTCTCTTGAGCGCCTTTTTGCGGGCCATGATATTCCGACTTGAGTATCTCTATTTGAGGTGTGTTTGGTAGCTCTGATTATCTTACTGAGAAGGGGTTTTTTAATGGTCATTGATCATGGAGTACGCCATGTGGTTTGACCACTACAATAGCATGTTATGGTTGCAACATACACTTCTTCATAAGCAGGCCGAGTACTATTAGCATACTGCTAGATTGAGCATGAACTATTATGTTCGTCTATGAATGATCGGCCAACCGCTTCAAGACGGAAAGAACTACCTTCATATGGGAGAACATCCATGAGAAGCAAAGCGGGTTTTCTCTTTTGTGAATCAAGATCAAACATACGTTCAGAGAATGCTATGGCTAGAATTTTATCTACCTAAGATTTTGCAAGCCCTCCTTGATACTTGCAGGGTGAACATTCTTGATGACCTCTGCAAGGAAGAGACGCAGATGGGGCGTTAGGACAACACTGCCGGTGGTAACAACCCATAGGAGGAAAACACGGAAAGAGGTGCCGCAGTGCACAAGGGATCCTAGTATCGGAACGATCGACCTACCTTGAGCAAAGGTCCCGAACAAGAACCTTCTCTGGTGGGATGGCAGACTCTCTTTGGCAAAGGAAGACATCCTCACATGAGATTAATGCTTTATGATTTGGACATACCCTATGCGGGAGGACACAAGAGGTTTAAAATTCTCAAGATTATCAATGCCAAATTACGCGCAAGCACAAATACCTAGATCGATTTCTAGGAAGATTATTCTTCTCGACGTTGAGAAGGCGGAAGTGAGTTAAGAGATTCTCGGATAAGGAAATTTTCGATCTATCGGAAATACATGAATGACGAATGGCATACATGACTCTAAGGTTGGTGAGTTTCTTGGGACTTTAGTACAGTCCAGTCCTTGACATTTTCAAGGAATTCGAGGACAAACATGAATTTCTCGTAACGGAGTTGAGTACCCCATCTACTTTTGAATCGATAAGGTAATAATTGAATTATTGAAGTTTGGTTTAATTGAATTTTTAAATTCTCTCTTGGGAAAGGACAAGCTCAACTCATCATTAAGCAAGATTTGGAATTTTTCCCAGTTTCTTCCGGGCGGTTCAGTTGGACCACTACCAAGGCCTTTCCGAGGCTCCCCTGGCGATTCCTTGCAGTTTAGGTGTGAAACCCTAAACCTGCAGAAAAACACAGCAGGCTGCAATTCTCTGTTTTGGACCATTTCAAGCGGAGCGAACACGTCTACATGTGTCTCAGATACTTCCGCACGCAATGGGATAGTTCCCCTTCGAATCGGATGAGTTTTCACGCCAGAAAACTCTCCGATTTCGTAATCCTTCGCGATGGAACTGTGCGTACCTGTAGGGGATTAGCAATTAGCTAATCCGGTTCCTGTTCAGAAGGCTCTTGCCTCGGCAAACGCGCATAAACCCTCAAAACTGTACATGATCAACTGAGAGGGAGACCAGCTTTCCATTAAAGCTGTGATCACCTGCACCCACTACTCACCAAAACACTGTAAAGCACAATGAGCTGCAAATCAGCCTCCTGTCTCAATTTGGGCGCCCACTCTTCTGGCTGAGAGTGGCAAATTGCTGCAGAGCTGCCATGTGTCCAGTTTGCCTCTGTAGAGTTAATTCCTAGTACCGACTGACTTATAAGTGTAGCGAGGGGGCCTAAATGACTTTGAATCGAGCCTAGACACCCTTTTACTGCTCGGATTCCAGTGTTGACTGGCCCAACCATCTCGTGGTGACCTGCCCTCCAACTACGGATGAACCTCTTGGCCGTCAACCATTTTACACTGGCCACGCAATGTCCGACCATTTGTGACTTCAAAAAGAGGGTCCCAAAAATTAAATAAAAATCATCCGAAAGAAACCAACAACTAAGGTTAGCAGTTGCCACGTCCTCGTGACAAGCAACGTATAATCTTTTTTACACTATCAGCCAATAAACCTTACGCTATTGAATGCCCTCAATTTTAATGGGTTCAGTGGCGGACTAACTGCCAAAATTCAAACCCAATGTGAGCATCCCTTTTCAAATCACCTCTTACAAAAGACTTGAACTTACATAATTAGAAAAAAAAAAAACATCCAGCCAGCAGCGGGTTCAATTTTCGCAAGTTGCTTTGCTCTATCAGCCAGCACTGGCCTTGTGTGCATCTCTTGCGCGGTACACTTCCCAGCCATGGTGGACAATGACCCGGTGGGCACTTCTCCCGTATATCTTGTTTATAGACGAAAATCCGGCCGAGATTTTGCAAGAACACTTTGAATCTGAAGTGATAATGATTCCAAATTCCTCGACTCATTGCCTGAGCCCGTTCTAGACATAGTTTCAGCTCTCGGAGTACTCGTCCCAAAACCTGCTTCTGCATCTGTTCCCTTTGAGGAGTAACCATGCCGACTTCACAGGACGGAGAAGGTCAATCTGATGACGCCCTTATCTCTTATCAAGGAGCACTCGCTTGGATCATATGCAGACGCAAAACACTTCTCGGAGTTGTCCTACTACTTCTCGGACAACTAATGTCCACCACCTTCTTCCCAAGCTTCAGTGGACAAACAAAACGAACCAGATCCCATTGATGAGGTAGACAATCGCGAACTTTAATTACTTCATAAAATTTTAATGTTGCTCAAAAGAAGAAACTGGATGTTAAACTGTTTGAGCCTTATAATGGTCGCCGCGACAAGCGCGTACTGGACCAATGGCTATTCAAAATGGAGGTCTACTTGTCCAACACGGACTTAGTAGAAAGTTAAAAAATTGCACTTTCTAGTTCTTTGCTCAAGGACACAACATCTCTCTGGTGGCAACGACGGGTTGCTGATAATAAACACAAACCTTCTTGGGACAAATTCCGGCGCGCTATTCGCAAGACGTTCGAACCTGCCAATGCGGATTTTCATGCCCTGTCCTCTCTTCGCCGCCTGAGCCAGACAGGTTCCTTGGCCGCGTACATCACAAAGTTTTAGAGACTAACTCTGTAGATAGAGAATCTCAGCCCTCTGATAAACTAAACAGTTTCATAGATGGGCTTGAACCAACCCTAAAGGATGATGTGCACAAATACAGCCCTACCACCTTGAATGCCGCAATTGCCTATGTGGAGCGTCTTGGCGATAATCGACGCCCTACAAGGAACTTTTACCCTGGTGATAGATCTTCAAACAGCGCTCGCTTTTCAAAGCGCGATCGTAGAGAAAGCTATAGCCGAAGTCAACAGCATCAATCTCAATTTTGGCAGAGCATGTACCGGAGCCTTATTCAACTTCAAGGTTCTATTCTCAAGATCGACAATCTCAAAGCAGATCTTCTTCAAAAGCTCCACTTGATCGTGGTAAAGGACGTGATTTTTCTCAAGACCGGTGTTCTAATACTCGGCAAGGCTCTTCGTCAAATGCTTCTTCGACTTCAAAGAAGGATGCATTATATACAATTTGCCGTGGTAACCATAGATGGTATCGATGTCCAAAGAAACTAAATCCGTCTAATCTCAAAAGAAATTCCAACGCAAAAACATCATTGAATTCTATACAACCAGCTTCTGCTCAAAATAAAGGAAAATATGTGGTCAATAAAATTCGTGTCTCAGAGGATACAACCATTCTTATGAAGCATGGTCAATGTGATTCTTCAATTTTAGAGCCTCTCTCAAAGCAAGTTCTGAGCCTTCTTGGACCACTCACTGGTCATACCATCAATGTTTTGGTGGGCAACGGATGTTCTAATAATTTCGTCAACACTCAGATAGTTCGATAGCTTGGCTTGCCAACTTAGAAGACATCTCACTTGTATGATGTGGAATTAGCATATGAATCAATTTTAACTTGTAATGAGACAATTCGACACTTGCACTTCGATATTCAAAATTATGCAGATCAACTAGATTTTGAAGTAATGCCTTCATCTTATAACGACATGATTCTTGGTCAGTATTGGTTATTTAAATATGATCCAGTTATTAACTTTGGAAGACATACTATCAATTTGTTCAAAGATGGACGTGAACTGATTTTACATAGGCTTTAGCATGCGGAACGAGTGATTCAAGTCTCACGTGTACAAGTCCAACAGCATGATACAGTGGATTATGAAACGAATATGATTTCCAATGCAAATGTAGAAATTTTGCGTTCATTAACTTTTCCTGAATCAATTAATGAAGACAAAGATGATTTTTTCAAGCAAGAAGTTTTTCCAAGTGATACTTCATTCCCAGACAAAGATAAAGACATAGTTGCATATTTTGAGTATGAAGACGATTATGCTTTCTTTGATTCTTTGTTGGATGATGATATGCCAATTGCAAGTCATGAAGTGGCAGTTTCTGAAGATGATTCTGAAAAATTTTGAGATTCGTTATTGGAAGATGATTGCAGTCTCAATCCAAAATCCTCTCTAGCGATTCATAAAGTTAAAGTTACCCCATTTGAAGAGTGCCTTGAGAATATTTCCTCTTCACCAAATATTTCACAATTATTGGCAGATTTTGAACCAAAAGTCTTACATCACATGAAGGATTTTGAAGATCAATCCCTTGTTGCAGTTAACCTGATTAAGCCAGATTCTTCAAAAAAGTCTTTGAACAATGCAATGACATGGGGATTTAGCACTCAAAGCAAAAAGGTTTCGCAAGAAGCAAAGGTTCAAGGAAGGTTTCAGATAACTCAAAGACCAAATATTTTCGGAGATTCAATGCTATTCCAGAGTTCTATCAACATTAGAAGTCATTTCTTTGACACAGCCGCTCATTTTAAATGGGAGGGAATGTCACGATTGTGACGTATTCTTTGTCTTTGTATTACCTTCTTCACCGAAAATGCACCAGATCCGAGACCCCCGATTCTCCTAGGGATGCATCTCTTCACCCAAGAGTCGCACCTATTCGGCGAATAGCCATGAATGGTTGCACCTTTACGCCGAAGGGTCACGACTCTACAGTAGAAGGACACGACTATTGGCCTAGAGATATGTCTCTTAACCTATGGTCATGTCTTTTCATCGTGTCTCTTCAGTTTCTATATAAGAACACCCTTGCAACACATTTCAATCAATCAACACACATTCTCTAGTTCTAGTTCAGTTTCAGTTTTTATCTAAGTTCACTTATGAATAAACACAGATATTAAGAGTGTTCTTCACATCAAGTCAAGCTGCCAATTCACGTGAAATGAAGTTGGCCTTGGCTCCTCCATCAAAGAAAATGAGGGCTTCCCAATCCTTTACTTTGCCCCATGTGCGGCAAAGTTCCGTACTTTCGTCCATCTAGCTCGGGTCGGTCACCATGCAATCCAATACCATCCTTGCTTTCATCTTGCCTTTTCTGCCACGTTCTTCCGCTGCTCTAGACTCTCAGGCCTTTCTTCAGTTTGTCCTCGCTGTGCATTTTTGGGGCACTTTGCGGAGATGTGTCTTTGTTCCCCGCAACCAAAACACTTCCCCTCCTTGAGATAGTCAGCTCTTTGTTCCGCAGTCAATCGGGGTCAAGCATCCTTCTTTTCTGGGAGTTCTTCTTCTTTCTATTGTCGTTTGTCGAGTTATGTCCGGTCCTTTGTGTCAAAACTTCATCAGTGGGGTAGGTCAAGTTACCCGAATGTATCGAGAATCCCCGCTTAGCATGTCCCATCAATTGTTGTATGGACTCGGACTTTTGCTCAAGGCAGTAATCTCCAATCTCTTTAGGGAGTCCGCAACAAAACCGCTCAATCTGTTCTTTAAAAGTGACCTTTTTAAACGAAGAGGTCGGTAGAAAAGAATCCCAGAACCTTTCACAATATGCGTCCAAAGTGTCACCCTTGGTCATCCGAAGATGGTTCCGAGCGGTTCTCATATCTCATTCATACTCCTGGGTCAGCCAAGAAGAAATAAAGAGCCGTTTGAACTTCAACCACTTGGTTGGGGCTTCTAATATCTCTCCTCATAAGAAGGGTGGACCACCATGTTCGTGCATTTCTCTTCAAAAACGATGTTGCCATCCTGATCTTGGAGTGCTCTGAGTAGTGCCCTCCAGAAAAGGCTATATCAAACTGCTAAATGAAAGCCAAAGCCTTCGGAGCATCTCGGAATCTGGAAAAGGATTCAAATTTCATTGACTATCCACCCTCTTTAAATTCCTTTGTCTTTTTGTTCTTATCTTCGAGGAAGTCATACTGGTTGGCTTTGTAAAAATGTTTCTTCTTTGCATAAAACATGTGATTGTCGGAGTCCGAACTGTCAGAGGATGACGCACAGAGAGGGACAGCGGTTGGGGTTTGGCTAGCATACAGCCAACACCCCTTGATTTTCCTTGGGTATAGGCACCCCAAGGAAACTCAAAGACACTCTAATTGGGACTACCCACAAGCATAGCAAATATGGTCCAGGATCCTCTTTCTGATGGCATCCATTCCGCCAAATATGATGTTCCCATGAGGGGGGCACCATGACCAGCAAGGCCAGCACTAGGCGATGAGATAGAGCAAGTCAGTCTAGGGATCAGGCTTCAGGGTATATGACAGTCTCCACCGGCATTACAAGCCACCTGTGTGTGTCTTCTCCCTCCCATTTTACGATTCAGCCATTGATGATTGTACATATGTTGTTGATCATGGGAGAGTCCTCCTTTTTTACTGTACAGTGTATCCTCTTGATTAAGGAGATGATGCACATTGGGCAGATCAAAAAAATAATATAACGAATTTTTACCGCAAAGAGAAAAAAAAGTAAAATTCATGTAGGGGTCATGCAATGTAGCAGCTTTCAAGCAGTTTGAACCAGCTATCAAAAAACTTGGTCACCATCTTTGTACCATCAGTCACGCAAATTTATAAAGGGGGCATAACATTTCTCTTCAAGAGAATGACAGAGAAGGGCATATACAACCTGATGCTATGTTACTCCAAATTTAATCTCATTGCACTTGCCACGGCTCACTTAAAAATAGTCATGATCAATTGGGTCTAACAATGTTGCCCATACGGCATACTCTTCCCATAAGGGACTAAGGCTATTGGAAACAAAATCATTCACGATTCATCCACATCTTAAAAATCAAGGTCCAGCGAGCCAATAATCCATCCCATGTTTGGCTGTAATTGGCAGTTCATTGACAGGTATCGTTTTAATTGCTTATATGATACTTTCTCTATCATAATAGAAGACTCAGACACTCTCCAAGGTGCAAGAGACTGGCCAAAATTTTTGTTAAAAAAATTTCATCCAGTTAGGCTGCAGGCATTGTGCATCAGAAGAAGTCTCAAAGATGGGGAGCAACTTTGCAATGGACTAGCAAAAGCAAAATGGGCCATACGGCTAGTTTTTGAGCTTGACAAGATTGCTCAACAGTGCAAAGGCGATTTCTCTACTACACACTCGGAATTTGATCAATCGATGGCAATAGCTGAGTGCTTCCAAAATCGAAACCAAAAATGTCGGCTACCACACTCCTCATACCAATCCTTATTGTTGAAATGCCTCTTAGACAACGTGAATGAATCATAGAATTTTGCACGATTACATCTTGCACATTGAATTGACAACTAAAATGCAATGATATGCTTCTCTGCTCTTGGTGGAAAGATATCTTAGTACGAATACATCAGCCTCCTCCATGGTCATCTCACATAGCTGGAAAAACTTTGTGTAGGAAGACTCAGTTGAACAACTTGATAATGAATAATACTCTCTACCGTGAAGAACTGGGCATACCGCAGTAATCATAATCAAGGTTTAGGCAGCACAAAAAAGAAGAAAAGACTAACATTCGCACAACTGCAGATTATGCTATTTATAAGAAATCATGAAAGTTAAGAAAGAGCTGTAACCTGAATAAGTTTTTTCCACTGCTTTTCTCGTTCAAAGACTTGCATAGCTTGCTTAATATATGCAATTGGAAATTTTCCTTCTAGGGTCCATTGGTCAAGTTCTTTGCAGACTTCTTCATCAACATCTGGCAATCTTAGGACCTACACAAGTTATAATAAAAGAATCACCTTCCACAGAATATAAGAACGAAAAGAAAGCTTTATTCACATTGATACATTTATCAGTGTTTGTACATAGCACGCAAAGAAGCCATATCCGAACAGACAATGGCAGCCCTTAAAGCAGTGTTTAGGTTGTAAATAAACAGTTTCTTTGCTCTAGATTATCAGCAATCCAAACAAAGTGAAGCGCAACCTGGAGGTAGGAGACATTTACAGCGCACAAGCTCTGTAAGCAGCTATAGCTATGGGACTTAAGACAGTCACAGATATCAGAAATTCTCTTCATCTCTTCAAATGCTATGCACCTCTCTTGCTATCAGTTTTGGGCTTCCCACAACTTATCGCTATGTTATTATTCTACAGAGTTTTCGGCACAGCACCTCAAGGACAACCAAAAGGAATTCAGTCTTTTTTAAACAAGGACATTTCACAATGTCTTCTAAAAGAAATATTAAAACATAAGGAATTAAACACAAATGATATCACATTAATTATATTTTGCACTTAAAAAAGATGCAAATGAGTAATATGTAAATATCTTGAAGACTTGCTCACACTTTCTCAAAAGTGGAGGTGACAACACAGGCTCCAAGAGGTTATGCGAGGTGATGCTTCGACCATCAAGGCATGTCAGACACCATTGGGGTTGATCTTTTGCATATGAGAGCATGTCAGAGACGCCAGACCACCTTCACACTCACCAAAGGACAGGTAGAGGTAGTGAATCCTTGGGGATCACATTTGCTAGCGAGCATGTCACTTTACTATGGACAGGCAGGTAGAAACTGATTGACACCAGGATATGAGGCTTTGACCATGCCATCAGGCTTTCAGGAGCCCCATACAGAGGGCTGGCTATTCCATACACTGGTCACACCCACTTTGATGTATCGGATAGAGAGACCCCAGTTAGTTATGCTGTCACGGATTATTTGTAGCAAACCAGGGTACTTGGTTGATGGGTCAAGCTGCATGCATTCCTCAAGCAAAGAGGATATGCAGCGGATTCATACAAAGACAAGGTACTTGGTTGATAGGTCAAGCTGCATGCATTCCTCAAGCAAAGAGGATATGCAGACTATGTCGGGAGGAGATAGAGAGTGAGGAACACTATGTTCGTAGATGCAGAGTAAACACCGCTATCACAGATAGATAACCCACATTGTTCATGAATTTCCAGGCATTGATCCCCTAGGTGAGACAAAAAAAGATTGACGTATGAGACCAACACCTCAAAACGAAAGTCGCAGTTCTTCTGCTGCCTTAGCAGAGCCCGCTGATAAATCTCACAGACTTTGTAGTGTATATGGAAGCTCTGATCGGAATGGCACAGCCCTCTACTCCAAATTTCCATACTTACCTACTCTATTCTCTTGGTAATTTTCATATAGTCAGAAGAGTTGTCTCTGTTTCTCCGAAAAGTTTGTCATGAAAAAGAACCGGTTATAAATAGGTTCTATAAAAAAATTCTGAGCTTATGGTACAATTTTTAATACACTCGGTGTATTAAAAATTGAAAGATGCATTAGAGGTTCTCAAAAGGGTTTTCTGATGTTCCTTTTAAGTCACACAAAGCGTTGAATCGAGAACCTAGTAAAAAGCACACTCAAGTTTTCTGTTTTGGTATATCTTGAGGTGGTAAGAGTTCACGACCAAAAAAGCTGAGCATTACTTCTGCCAACAGCCTGCTTTGTACCTTTTTTATGAGCTCCTCTGCCTTTGGACTGATACCATAGCGTGGATCTTGAGATACAGCACGACCAGATCTTTTCCTCGGTGCTCTTTGAAAATGTGGTGCTCGGATTTTCTTTGCAGTCTCCTTTGTCTTGGTTGCCTGAAAATCAATGCTGAAAATATAGATTGATATATGTAAAAGAAAAAGTCCTGCCCTCAAAAGGAATGTTGCCCCTTGTTAGCAGCTAAAAACAGGTAACTGCCTTTTAAACTTTGCATTAAAGGATGTGTTATATTTTCTGGGGCAGCGTAGAGCAGCCTATTGCCCTGTCGGATTCCACAAGATACACACACTTATGCTTCAACAGACAACAATAGCACCATTATGAATTGGAAATTCAAAGCGAGAGCACTCATTTCTTCCTATGTAAACATCATCTTGAAAAAAGTTGACCAGATAATAATATTTCTACAGATGCTCTCACATACATTGTGCATACACAATATGGCATATCAATAGTAAGCTATCATGCAGCAATCTTTGGGCGCCACGACTCACTGCCTCTTGCTGACACAGATTGAAAGACAACAGATTATGATGCTATCCCACATTAGATGCAGTAAATCCTCAGTCACGCATGATATTGTCAAAGTAGAGATGGCTAAGCCACCCATGTTAGAGGAGACTCTCTTCCGAGGCAGTACAAGAGGTGAGAGAGCTACCACACGACAGACTCTCCTACAGCGCATTCGAGGGATCCAGCCAATTGGCAGAGCAGATGTTGGGCAGATGACACAGTGGTTCAATGCACATCGTTTTGATATAGATCAGCTCCCCCCTTTCCAATTTGACCCTGACTCACCATGTTTATAGCTTCACATCCAATGACACTGTCTTTATGCAAACATGCCAATGCCCATCATTATCAGACAACACGTTCTCTACCATGCAAACACCATACAGTTTCACAATCCGAGGGTCATCCAGTCATCTCATCCCGCATCGGAGCTCTTGATATTCCGGCATAGCAAAGTTAGCCATCACATCCAAACCGCGCTGATATTTAAAGGGGTGACTAAGATCACATACCTAGGCAATCTCGGCCAGCTTGGAGTTATTGATGCACCAGATTTATGTGCTTCATAAAATAGTTTATAGAATAACACAAAGTTCACATGTGTCAACAAAATAACATAGTACATCCAGATACAACCAAACGCTCCCCAAACCGAAGTTTGCGTCGTTCAAAGGGCTCTCAAGTACAATTAAACGCTCACCAGACCAAAGTCTACGTCATTCAAAGGCATATACAACCAAACGCTCCCCACACTGCAACTTGCGTCATTTAGAGGCCATATACAACTAGACGCTCCCCAGACCGCAACTTGTGTCATCTAGAGGTTTTCCAAACAGCATTGAAACCAACATTACAACTAGAATCAAAGAAACTCAATCGGCACGAAGACAAGTTCAAAATAGATAAATTCTATTTCAAACAAATGGCAAACAGTATTCTCAAACATCTAAATACAAAGCAAACTTAAGTCATTTTGGGTTGGTCTCCGTCAGTCAAACTCAAAGGACGAATAGCTTTCCATTTTGCATCAGAGTTATGGTCAGTTCGCGATTTGAATGGTAGCATCGTTCTTGTCGTGCCAAGGCATGCCCGAAAGAGCATCACTGCCCTAGCTTCATGATATGGAAGTCAGCCTTGCCACGATACCCTTGAATGGTGACTAGAAAAGCACCAATAAGTGGTACAGCTTTACTGGTTTCCATTGTGGCTAACTCAACCTTCACTTCTCTAGCAAACTTATCATATTCAAAGTCCATCTGCTTAAGGAACTCTAAAAGGATGAAATTCTCGGTGGCTCCTAGATTGAAGAAGATAAGCGCCTTATGGCCATTGATTTGTCCGTAGGCTTTGCACAATTATTTGGAAGCATTGGGTACAGAGATGCCATAAATATCGGGAACAAATCCTACTGCACTTTTGGCTTTCTTGGCAAGAGGTTGCTCTGGAGTTTTATCACCTTTATTAGAACATACAGAAGAGGCGTGTCCCATCTGCAAACATTCAAAGCATCGGCCTTCTTTCTGTAGAGTTTCTCATTGGTGAGTTGTCAAACGAGGGCGTGCAAGTTGATTTGAATTGTCATGAGAATCCATGGTCCATAAGCTCTTGGATTGTCAAAACTTGCTTGAACAAACAGTATTCCAACAGATGTGATGTCAGTCTAATGATACAGTGCTCACACTTGTCCTTCAAGGTTATCAGCTTGAAGAAATACACCGAAAGGTAGATATCTAGGAAATTCTGGCTGTAGTCTTCAATGGTTTCCCCATTATGCCAAAAGCTAGACTTCAAATAGGGATGTCAAGTAGCTCCGAGGAAAAATACTCTTGAAAGCTTGCCAAGTCCTTAGAGCGTGAGGCTTGGTAGTTATAGAACTCCACCACTGCATAGCATTGTCTTTGAAAAAGCGACGGCTCGAGAGATCTTTGATTCTTCAATGTAGTTCCCCAAGGCACAAATATTATTCAATTGCTGCACTAACTATAAGGCTTTCTTTCTATCTTTCACTCCCAATAGGTGAATTAATTGTAGATCCACCATCCTTGAAGTCCTTGGGCTGATGCGTCCAAATCTAGGATGTGGATAATAGGGAAAGGCATACATCCTCCAACCGTTATACCTAGTGGCGGTGCGGGAGGTGGTGGCAACGGCGGTGATAAAGGCGGTTACACTAGGTAGAAGTCAGATGGTTGCACCATATTTCTGAAAACTCCCCCGATCAAAATAGAAGATTGTGTAGGTTGTCAAGAGGAGGCCCTTGTACTTTCTAACTTGGTGAGGAGGAAAACCAAAGGCAACAGAGGTGGCAACATGTAGTTCAGAAACTACTGAAAGCTCTGCAAAATCGCCAGGTTTTGCTTAGGGTGCCTTGAGAGTATGTTAGGGAGTTCATCGCGAGGAGGAGCTGCACGTACTTTATAGAATCTAGAAACGCCATCTTGTCCTTGTCTGTTCGGGAGGGATCGGTGTGCTTTCAGAAAGGCAGACGCCTGAAGCTCTGATACCACTGACGGGAGGGCACCATGTGCCAACTCAAAGAACAGACTAGAAGAGACTTTTAGTGCTTCAAACAACTTGAACACACACACACAGAATGGTTACAAGTTCGGGGTGCTCCTCTGCTTCTTGCCAATCTGGAATGCCAGAAAGAGACCCACGTGTACATATTTATAGGCCCTAGGCACCCAAAAAGAGTTACATGAAGCACTATAGCCCAAAATCCTGGCACTAAAAACCACTCCCGTGTTTTACGGAAATCCACAAGCCACATCATCAAGGTTCTACAGATTCCGTTGCGTCCAAACAACTACCACATTAGCATCTTTCCGCAATTTACGGGATCGTGCCACGTTAGCAAATCTTTAGGGTTCTTTATTCCACTCTGCCTGTTGTCCATGTTGGGGTTTTAATGGCCCTAAATCCCATAGGGACTGACTACTCGAAGTGGCTGCATAGTGAGATCAGGAAAGTGAGGAGGGTGCTCAATCCCCTGAAAGCTCTAACTTGTAGTGACCACCATCCCCAAGGGCAAAAAAACCTGCAGAGCCACACCGTGCATAAATAGCACAAGTACAGGAATGTACCTCCCAACACAAATCACAGCATGCCAAGCATCAAGAATAGTTGCCTCAATCTCAGCCATAGGTGCAGTAACCCCTCTGCGACCCCAAACTTCCGGCCAATAAACTTAGCATCTATCAAAATAACCTCCAACCAGTGAAGCATAGAGAGAGGAGGTCCCTCATCCCACCTCATACAATCAATACACTCCTCTCTCCTAGCTGACAGCCATCCTAAACCCTAACCAGAAAATTCCAAATCGGCAACTAGCGCTCAATCTCGTCCAAACATCTCAGCTCTTGTACGGTCATACCACCCCACCTATCTCTCTCAAGACATGCACCAAGGATCTCATAAAAGGAGAAGCTCTATCTGTAAAAGAGGGGGCTAGTATCTCACAATCCGTCTGCATGGGCCCCCGGCATCCACAAAACCACACGCTAGCAAGATGTATGTCCATGTACTACTTTGGCGTTTCTTTTACTGTGGTATTATGGATTTACGTGTAGTCACATGCAACTAGCAGTATTGGCCCTAGAAAGCTATTGTTGAGATAACAATGGATTTACGTGGTCGCATGCAATAACACTTAGCCCACCGCATCTGATTTTTTGAAAGCTGCTTCTGTGACAAGAAGAGCGTAAACTTTGATGATCCGTAAAGACTGTAAAATCAGCTCCAAGTAAATAGTGTCGCCACTATGTAAGAGCATGGATAACTGCCAATAGCTCTTTCTCATAGATTTGTGCTACCATGAAGAAAAACGTAAAGAAGACCCCCCCCCGCTGCCCATCAACTACCGGTGGTGCTGCTCCGCTGCTGGTGACCGAGGCCATCTGGCCAAAAAGTTAGAAACGCTAGGCAGCCAGATCTAAGCAGCCCTTAAAAGCCTGATAAATGGGAAAATAGGAGGTAGGGGCAGCAGAGGCTTGTGGGGCCATAGAGAAAATATCAACAAAATGCTCCTAGCTTGTAGGAGTCTAGTTGCCACATGCACATCTAACCCTATGTGCATGTGGACAAGCTATAACTCCTACTTCTAGGGTTTAGGACAACCTGAGAAATGTTTTGGTATCTTTGTGAGCCTGTACGCACGATGTGCATGTCCAGGCACTTTAGAGTACCTTTGATTGCACATGAGCACCGCCGGTGTCCACTAGGTGTAGGCACTGGGGAGTGTTCCCATAGTAGTCCTTGGTACCAAGAATAGGTAGATAGGGCATTTGAACCACCCCTTACTAATAGTTAACTTACCAATAAGTAACCTGACTAATAGTTAACAAGTAACCTAGCATCTATGATGAAGTCGTGGGGGCTACAGCTAACTTTTGTTTGCTCGACCTTACCCACAAGTGCATATATAAGTGACCGAGGGGTTCAACCCTTAATCAGTCCATCAATACCCATCAGGGGCAGATAGAGTCCAAGCATCTCTAGCGTTTTTTGCTAGAAGCAATACCTCTCCAACAGCAGCACCATTGGCTTTTTCCCTCATCTTCAGCCACATCTTCAGCCAATCGCCATCCTCGACAGCAGATTCAGCCCAATGTTTTCACCCTCATCGTCACGAGCACCTGTTGCAGTTGCAAATCCCTAGCGTTTGCATTAGCCAGTAGATCTCAACCCTAGCGTTTTATCAGAGCACATGAGCCCTTCAGATTTCAGCCCGTAACCTCATCATGTTTGCTAAGTCCAAGCCCTCATCATTAGCGTTTTCACTTTTCAGCCCTTACCCTCACAGATCCAAGCATCTGCCACACCCATCAACATCTCAGCATCTAGATCCATTGTGGCAGCATTTGTGTAATCTAAAGCAAATACCTCTCTAGCGATAGAGAGGGGGGCCCTTGGAGGGGGGGTTGGGACCCCATCCGGTGTAAGTCTTTCTCTCTCTATCACTCACAAAACCTTCATTCACAATATCTCTCTCTTCTCTCTCTCGTCTATTGCACATCTCTGTCATGAACTAAAGGAACCTTGAGCAAGCACTGTGCACTCATCCTGAGTTATGACCTTAAATCACTTATAACTATCTATCCTAGGAGATACCGAGACTAGACAAATCCATGGAGATGCCATAATTCTTGACATTCTCTAACAAAACCTAAAAGGGCTATTCTCTATTCCCTAAAATGCGAAAATAAACCCACTTTTGCAAATATACTCTAAATTTTTGAAAGTCTATTGATTAAAAATTTCCCTCATTTTGCACTCACATGGGAAACTTACATTTTTAGAGGAATACCCGAGATACTTTTGGTGCAAGAGCACAAGCTCTCCCATCAAAGACCATCTGACACATAGTGGTCTACCCCTCAAAGATGACTATGGACAAGTTGTGTTCTCCCAAGCGGCTTGGAGGGCTGAATATTTTGGACTTGCGACGTCATGTTCTTGTTGGAATTAGGGTTGCAGAGAAACGCACACAACTTGGAGAAGATGAAGGAAGCTCAAGGCACGCAATAGAGAGTGTATTACTTAGTGTGCAAGGGAAAGATAGATAGCCCTAGAGTGATGGGCGTATGTACAATGCACGGGGGAAAAACCTCCTAAAGAGGGAAAAAATGCCCCGGGGTCCTAGTGTGTTCACACACATCACTACCACATGTATATGGTAACAAATCCCCCCCTGGAGTGATGCGGTGAACGAGAGCTGGCACATGAGTAAAGGAAAGTGCCATGCCCTGAGGACATGATCAGTCCACAAAGGGGAGTAAGCCCAAAGCTTTGCGGAAAGCTTCAAGCTTCTCACGAGACAATGCCTTTGTGAAAAGATCTGCAAGGTTGTCCTGTGTTGGCACATAAGCCAAGCTGATCTCTCCTACTGAGAGCCTCTCCCTGACATAGTGGTAATGCACCTCAATGTGCTTTGTGCGAGCATGAAAAATATGCACAAGCTGCAACCTGCATGTAGCCCGAACTGAATGATCCTTTGGAAACTTAGAACGCTGCATCTTACCCAAAATACAGCCTTCACAAACATGTTTGACAGGTGCTTCAAGAGGCGGCAAAGAAGCAACCATATCAGATTTCTGCAAACGCAGCAAACTAGCAAAATTCAGATGACCAAAACGTGCATGCCAAAGTTTTGCATCTGAAATAGCCCTTGAATCTGCAACTGCATTTGCAAAATTTTGTCCACACTTGTCATACAAAGTGAGCTTATATAGCCCACGACACAAAAGGCCAGATGCAACAATTTCATCACGAAAACTGAGATCATGAACTGTACATCTGTCATCCACAAATTTGACTACAAGTCCAAGTCTAGCAAGTGCGGATACAGACAAGAGATTCTTCTTGATCCCAAGTATATAAAGTGCATCAACAAGTGTGAAAGAACTGCCATTAGCAGCAGTAAGCACAATCTTTCCAACTCCTTGAACTGGATAAGAGGCATTGTTTGCACAAGTGACTGAATTCCCATGAGGGACAGACTCGAGAGAGGTAAACAATTCACGATGTGAGGTAATGTGCTTTATAGCACCACTGTCGAAATACCACACATGTGAATCTGCAGCAACTGACAAGCATGCATCATGGACAGCAGGATTGTAAGTGCACTGCGCTAAAAGCCCATTCTGCATCAACATCAACATTACAGTCTTCTTTACAGAAGACTCAACAATGGCTGCATTTGCAATGAAACCACCCTCTTACTTCTTAGCCTCTTTGGCCTTCAACTTAGGACACGACTTGATCAAGTGATCATTAGCTTTACAATAATGGCAACGCATCTTCTTTTTGTCCTTATCACCAGAATTGCCAGACGAAGTGCTGCCAGCAGAAGCATTAGGAACAGTATTTTTGCCACTCACAACAAAACCATAAGAAGTGGCTGCATTGCTGTTACCACCCTTTCTTTGAGAAGCAATAAAAGCCTGTTCAACTGCACGCTGCCTAGTCCTGTTTTTTCTGGAAAGTGACTCTTGCAACAGCAATGTACATAATGCATCAAACTTGACAACTTCAGGATTTCCTTGGGTCATAAGTCTCCAAGTACTAGCAAAAGTCTGGTAAGAATCTGGTAAGGCATCAAGAATAGTTTGCACAAGGGAATTGTCTGAAATGACTTCGCCTGCAGAAATAAGTTGCTCATTGATATCCTTGACACTAGCAAGGAAAGTGTCCATATCATCTTCCTCATGCATAATCTTCGACTCCAGCTCTTTACACAGCAAAGCAATATTAGCCTCGTTGCGGCTTGCATAAAGACCTGCTAGAATATCCCAAGCCTACTTTGCAGATTTTGCTGAACGGATGTGAGGAACAATGGTGCGCTTCACAGACAACGCAATCAATGCATGAGCCTGCGCATCCTTTACATCCCAACGAGCTTGTTCTGCCGTAGGCAAAACAACTCTAACAGCAGCAAGACTTGCAACATCCTCAACATCGCCTATATCCTCAGAAACAAGACGTACATCAATGCCCTGCACAATGTTCCAAACGCCCTTTGACACAAGAACATGTTGCATCATATAAGCCCACATAGGGTAGTTGTCCCCATCCAACCTGTCCTCAGCAACAAACATCTTGAACACATCTGTGTTGTTGTTGTCAGCCATGGTAAATGTTGCACCTGATGTGAAAACTGCCCGAAAATAGAAGAAACGGAGCGGGAACAACACATGCTATATAGCACAAACCGTAGAAGACTATAAGGCACCTGTTATGCAGAAAACGGCACTAACAGAAATTCTGCACAAAATGACGAAATAGCCTGTGCAATGCTGCATGTAGTGGAAACAGAGGCCGAAATGAGCCCAAATCAAAAATCAACCTACGAACGCTCGCCAAAGCTCACTGAAATCGGAGAAAGTGAGCACGCGTATACTGGAGCAGCAGACGACTAAGCCCGGGGGGACACAACCTACTCTGATACCAATTGTTGGAATTAGGGTTCCAGAGAAACGCACACAGCTTGGAGAAGACGAAGGAAGCTCAAGACACACAATAGAGAGTGTATTACTTAGTGTGCAATGGAAAGATAGATAGCCCTAGAGTGATGGGCGTATGTACAATGCACAGGGGGGAAAAACCTCCTAAAGAGGGAAAAAAATGCCTCGGCGGTCCTGGTGTGTTCACACACATCACTACCACATGTATATGGTAACAGTTCTCGCTCGGAAAGCTATGCTATTGTCAATCCTGGTGGAGCAACTGCAGCCCTGGGCTCTCATGGTCTTGCATTTGTGTACGCATATTGTCACGCCATCTTTTGGTCATTGGCAGTCGAGATATTGAGACGTTATTTTTGGGAAGCTTGAAGGACGCATTCCTTGTTGTCCCTTACTTCTTCTCTCATTGGTGATTAGAAGGCTATCACTTCGCGTTTGGCATGGCATGGTAGACAATCCTCTGTGGGTAACTCCTTTCATTTGGAGAGTTTGCATTGGAGCAGGGCCTTCTCTTCCACTTTGGTTCAGCGGTCTTCTTGTCAAGCGTATTTTCTTTCCCAAAAAGGAATCTGCCAAGTGCATCAGACGGTGGATGACACGGGTCATGTTCTTTCATTCGCTGATGCAGTGTGCCGATTCCGGTTAGGTTTCCACTATTCTTCTTTATGGCAGGGAATCCAAAGGATGCTTGATGATCACTCACCCATTCCTCTGTTGAATGTGGACTCTCACTTCTCTGATTGGGACCTTGCTACTACCAGATTGTATTGCATTTCAACCGGTAATGTCTATGCCCTCCTGCAATCTGACGTGTGGATTGTGCATCATGGTAATCAATTGTGGTCACTCTCCAAGTCATCCTTGTGGTGGCAACGAACATTGTCCAACCTTTGGCAGAGTCATCTGCCTATGAAGGAACGTATTTTCTTGTGGCACTGCTTAATGGGAGCTCTGCCTCTTGGCAATGTATTACATGCACGGCATATTGCGCCTTCTCCCTGAGATGCCTGGAAGCTGAGGAGACTGTGCCACACTTGTTGTGGGGTTGTCGCTGCTCCAGAGTCTTCATTTGACAAGTGTCGCCTGCTCTTCGGCTGCGTTTTCCTTCCAGCATTTTCCATAGACGGTTTTGGCTTTTTGGGGTGCTCCAGTCTCCGCATTCTCAGTTTACCGTGTTCTTTACTTGCGTCAGATTTTGGGTTCTGTGGGCCATCAGGTACCATAGGAATGCATTAATGTTTCAAGGCACTGATGTTAACCCCTTTCCCTATTTAGGGCTGCATTTAGCTCATGATGCTAGGGACATCACTCTTGATGCCTACAGGATTTCCTCTTTTGACTGTTTCTAGCCGTCGGAGCCTCGTATCTCTTGTTTTTTCGTGGGTTTTCCTCGCTTTGAGGTTTCCCACTTGTAAATTTCTATCAACGTGATTTCCAAAAAAAGTGTGTGTGTGTGTGTGTGTGTGTGTGTGAGAGAGAGAGAGAGAGAGATTGTTTTCAAGGAAATACCTGCTCTGAGATGCGAATCCCCGAGTGACAAACATTGCCATCTTTGCAAAACGCTTCATGGTTATGCCAGAAGGGGCCGCTCTGCTCGCAGCGTCAGGCCAGTGAAGTGAACATCGTGAACGATAACAGGTGTTAAGCAAAAAAACAATTAATATGATGCACATTATTGTTATTGATAATGATAATGATATAAAATCGCGAGGCCTGCCCAGTGTCAGAAAAAAACTGGGTCCAATGTATGTTAACCGGCTGAAATTGTAAAATCAATCCCAGTTAGATTTTGAGCTTGCTTTAAAGAAAACCGAGACATATACACAAATTTGAGTGTAATTATCTGCAAAAGATTTAAATTTTGACCTAGAAACCGGGAGAATTTCAAGTTTGCCCCCTTATTTTTATCGGCTAGGGAAAATGTATTTTTCTAGCCATGGGCCTGCCTAGGTGAGAAAAACAGTTCAATAGGTGCAACCTGTTCCCTGTAAGAACTCAAGCAACAGATGTATGCTATTGTAGTGTTGAGATTACGGCATGCTATCAAGTAACATGTTGCATAATATATTAGTGCTTAGATTTTGTCAAGCTATAATGGAGATAGCTTGCATCTTAGAGAAATGACAATTGACAAGGAGGACAGCTAGTCAAGCACAACTTAGCAAAGTGAGGAATGGCCAACAAAGAAAGCGTAGAAACTTTTGAGCCACAAAAACTAAACAAATTGCTAAAGAAAAACACAAAAGCCACGTTTTCATGCTCGACTTTGCTTTCAATATTTGGTTTATATAAGCTTCCTCCAGGCAACAACGGAAAATTTCTCAAGCATGCCTCTATTTAGATGATGTCCACTTAAACACTTTTCCTACTTTTAGTGCACTCTAACTTGTGCCTTCTCTTCATTGGGAGCTACAATGAGTGTTAAGAAAGAGGGTGTCTCAAAGATGTCAATCAAAGGTTTGCCAACACAGTGACACTTTTCAACAACCTTTTTAATCTCATCACGACTCTATTTGCCCAGTTCAAGGTGTTACATGAGGAACATGCCTTCAAAGTGCAAGCATAGTGTAAAGTCAACATCTTGCCTAATGCTATTTGCCTTTAATAAATGACATATGGAGAGAAGCTTTTGCTTTGAATTGATTAAAAACCAAGAGCTAAGCATTTCTTTTATAGAACCACATGCATTTGAGATGAAATCATAGATGATGAAATTTGGAGAGAGGCCCTCACTTCAATCCAAGAAAAAATTAGCAAAGTATCCCTCTCAAAACACCCAAAAATTCCCGATATACCCCTCATATTTGGCCAAGAATATCCCTCATTAACCTTGCAAACATTTCCAAAGACAATTATTTTGCAACTCTTCATAGGAAGCTTGGTTCTCCATCAGTAGAACATCATAGAATTAGGATTTTAGATGGTATTGTGGGCTCTCAAGATGAAATTGTTCATTGTTTTTAGGCACAAAGACCCCTTATTTGTGAGCTCAACAATGAATAGTTTTGTCTTAAGACACTTGAAGATAGTTGTCTAATGCCGAAAAGACTAGGCTATGCAAAAATTGGGATTGAGGTAGGTGGAAAATGTAATATACAACAAACATTCATTCACAAAAATTTTAAAAAAACATTCCCTATTGACATCTCTTAGAAAATTTTGGATGGTGCACATTATATGGCAGGGCAAGAAATCTAGAAGCTTTTTATAAATGCTAATGCACCAATACAATATCAACTCCACATTCTAGAATAACCTCTACTAATGGCAAGCCTATCTTATAATAAGATGTTAAAGAATGGCAACCTCAGTTCTGTAAAGGGACTTAGAAAAGGAACCCATCAGTAAATCACCCCCCCCCCCCCCCCCCCCCCCCCTCCCCCCTCCCTCTCTTTCTTTTGATGGAACTTATGCTTCCTTATAGTATTGATAGAATTAGCTAGAAAATTCATCATTGTTAATATGTTTCATTCCAATATCTAGCAGTATCATATTCAAATGGTGAAGCTTGCAATCCTTGATGAGGAACCTAGGTGACAATCACACATCAACAATAATACACAAACAACATTTGCAGCATTGTCATATGTGAAAGAAACTAATCAATCAGAAGCTTCAATGAAAGATACCACAAACTACTTCATGTCTGCATTATGGTCCACAAAGTGATGATTTAATCCATTCCTACCCTTGTGTTCAAATTCATAAAAAGCATCTCTATGTTATAGCTTTCGATGGTCTACTCATCTTTTGGTCTAAAAATTGTTAGAATTAGTTGCATACCCGTCAGTTTCCCAACCATCCTTAGAAACAAGTACAAGCTAACGGGATGAGGAGGACAAGGGTGGAGCAAATATAGACTCATTTGAACCTTTCTAATCTCCTCTACCTAGCTTCTTGGCATGCTTTCCATGCTTGTGCCCATGATGTTTCTTCTTTTCTAGATTTTCACTTCTATCATCAGAATCAGAGTCTCTTTATGCTTCCAAACCTAGTTGCCTCTTTGAGCCTCTCCTTCCACCCTAGGTGAGCTTGCTTCTACTCCAAGGCCCTCGTTTTTTCTCCTTGATGAGTTGCAAGAATTTCTTGTTGTCCATTTCACTCGCTTTCTTCCATTTTGTAAGAAAAACTAAATGTCAAAAAGTGCATCTTTCATCGGGGCAGACAAAGAGGAACGAAGAATCTATAGAAGATGATGATGACGCCATAGCCAAGGTCTCCTTGACCCATCATCTCCCCATAACTAGCCCGTTTCATGTTGAGCTTCAGGTAACATGCCCTCAGGCCAGCCGCCTCTTGCAGCACCGTCCAACAACCTCCACGCACAACAACAAGATTCTTGCCGCCCCTTGTTTCATAGCTCTACCCACCACAAGCTCTCCTCTGCGCTTTTTTGGTTCATCCTCACCCTCGTGTTGCTTGATCTTGCGTTGACCTGCTCGACATTGCATGCTATAGTAGGGCATGGCACGAGGGCGGGGCCGGGGGGGGGGGAGAGAGAGAGAGAGAGAGAGAGAGAGAGAGAGAGAGAGAGAGAGGGAGGGAGGGAGAGATGAAATGAAATGTTATATTAACATCTTTGAAAGGCCAAAATGACCTATGAGACCAAAAAGTTACAATTGGTCCCGGGGGATTCACCATGGAAAACTTACCGCACCACGTAAGTGCAGAGGAGGGGTTTTTTTTACAAGTTACATAAGTGTAGAAGTTAGGGGCAGGCCCCCAATAATTTATCTCCCAAGCTTAAAAATAAGGGAGGGGGGTATCATATTTAGGGTGGGCGGGGGGGGGGGAGAGGTGAGAAAAGGAAAAAATGAGAGGAAGTTTTTATGCTTCAAAATTATGGCTTCCCAAAAGAGTCTGCCCTCAAACTTGTGAGTCAAAAGCTACAAAGATACAAGTAAGAACTAACACTGCTTTGTATCAATTGCTTGTTTTGTGATTAAAGTTTACTTGTTGAGAGATGAAAGCTTTAAAGAGTTTGTATAGATGAAAGTTTACAGGGAGAACTTAAGACAACTTTATAACCTTTGTTTTGAGTAACTTAGATGGGTCAAAATTGGACGAGTAGCCAGAGTGGAGGTTGATTGGACACATAGTTTGAAAGTCAAGCGCAGATACATTGAGGGTACATCTAGTTATCAATAGAAGAGTGGTTCCTTAGTATGTTGCCAATCACTATGCTACACACTCTTTGGCTAGTTTAGCTCTGTTAGATAATACGAGACCTAAATTCTATAGGGGTATCATAGTTTCCTTCATTTATATGTAAGATAGGGGTATGATAGTTTCCTTCATTGATTGTCGTATAAGCGTAGAAAGGGGGGTCATATTCCCTAATATGAGTCGTATATAGGGGTTTTATCAAAGTTGTCCGCTCGCAGGTGGCATCCCGTTTTGTATATAGAGTGAATCCCCCGGGCAATTGCTGAATCTGATATCATGTCTGAGTACAGAAAGTACAAAGAACTAACACTAAAAACATTAAGGAAAAGGAAATGAATCTGAAGGTGATTCAAAATTGAAACGAGATTTGGGGGGGGGGGGGGGGGGGGGGGATTGTTCTCATCGGTCGCTGTCAAATCTCATCAACATCCTCCATGGTCAGTACTCTGGTTGGGTGTCTTGCATGTCGAGCTAGAGTGATTTGTATCTTCTGCTACAGCCTTCGTCGATGATGGGAGATCCCTCAAGGTCGTGTGCGTCTGGATCTGCCTAGCTCAATGGCTTGGTCAATCAACATACCTCTAGTGTGGGTGGGCTTTGAGATCTGTTGTGGTGACTGCTCCTTTGCCTCTCCCTTGGCTTGTGTAAAGAAATATGTGATTCGTCTTTGAGATTGTCTCTCCCCTGATGTCCTCAGCAAGCTTCCCTAAGTATGCGTAGCTCTAGTAGGAACAATTTGAGACATATATGATCCTCATATCTCATGACTCTAGAAAATGGTCCAGTGGAAGCGGCCACGTATCTCATAGTACGCCAGGCAATGAGATGTGTAGTGCAGCTCTGTCTTTAGTTCTAAGTGACATAGGTGACATATCCTGGCCCCTACTGGTACCCCTCAAAATCGGCCAATCTCGATGTGGAGCTGATGTGAGGATGTGCGTATCTGCCCAATAGCGCATCGTATCCCATGATACAAGTGTGTATCCATGTATTATCCATGTGCTCTGGGTATCTAGCTGAATCAGATCTTGGCGCATGACTCTAGTGATCTCTATCCGCGTGAGAGATAGGGAAGGGTGCACCCAAGGAGTATTGAAATGGAGGCAATCTATCCATGTTGAAACCATGTGACTGAAACCATGTTGTCATCTGTCCATACTAACATGTTGTATCGCCTTGTAGAGTTAGTTGTCGAGATGACTCCAGGGCAAGCTGAGCATATCTGTCCCTGGGGAGATCCCATAAATTGTTGATAAAGGATATTGATCTAGTCAATGCCTCAACCACGAGGGGGGGGCGGCTAGCTCGGCTCAGAGAATCTCATGCGGCATTGAGGCCTTAGCCCGAATCATCCGAGCGATCATAGAGACCATAGGCCTCTCCATACATCTCCATCCATCTGTGTTGCCAGATCTCCCATGTTGGTCTACTGAGGGTCCCCATACTTGAACTCCGTAGAGAATAGCTGAGGTCACTAGAGTGTCAAAAAGCCATAGCTTTGTTCGCAGTTCTTGAAACTAAACATGTGAACACATCCTATCCAGTCCGCCCAAGGCTGCATATTCTCTCATCAGTCTAGTCTCTAATGCTCTCCTCAGTGAAAACACTGGTCCACCGAAAACTACCCCAAGATAGGTATATGCATCTGTGTATTCCACAGTCTCCTGGCCATACATAAATGTGGGTGTTGACCTCTTGACCCACTGTCATGTGGTGTTGAACACCATAACCTTGGTTTTCCCAAGGTTGACAGACAATCCACTGACATGAGCAAATGTATGCAAAGCATCTAAATGACGTTGCAGCCCCTTTGGAAAGTCAGAAATCAACACAAAATCATCAGTATATAGTAACAATAGAATACATGTCCCTACCAGTTGAGCCCCTCTGTCTCCCTGACGCTCTACATAGTCTGAAAACTCATCCATATACAGTCGGAGATAGGGGGCATCCATGCTTCACTCCAATAGTGGAGTGGACCATGTCAGACATTCCCTTAGTAGTGTGTACCTACCCCATCACTATCCTGTGTAAAGCCAGAATACCCCATATCAGCTCTATAGGCACACCCATTTCCTGTAGTTTACGTATAAGTCTGGCTCTCGGCATTGTGTCAAAAGATTTTCGAAAATCCACAAAGCTACATTAGATCCTTTTGCCATGGTGTCTACCCTCCTCAATAATATCTTTGAGTGTCAGAATCTAGTCAAGAGTGGATAAACCTCTCCTGAATCCTGTTTGCCCTGGTGCTCGTATCCCCTCTCGCTCTGCCCATCTACTCAGCTCCTGCTCAAGAACGGATGCATACAGCCTAGCCAATGTGTGACCAACCATGATGGTGCGACAATTCCCGGGAATCATGGGATCTCCTGACTTGAAAATAGGCACAATCCTAGGCATACTCCAAGTCTCAGGGAAGCCTTCATACATGGCTCAATTAAACATCATAGCAAGAAGCTATGTAAGCATATCTCTGGCATGGATGAAGTGCTCTGCTACCAGACCATCATGATCATGTGCTCTCCTTGCCTTGATCCTATCAATGGCTTTCATTACCCTCTCATCAATAAAGAAAGTACGTGTAAAGAAAGTACATGTCTCCGGGCATGTCTCTAGTGGGTCCGACAAAGGCGGTTGCCCTGATGGTGTGTAGAGGGATGTGGCAGATTCCCCCCACGTCTCTGTGGAGGTGATCGCTGGTGGTGGTGAATGCTCGTGGAATAGCCTCCATGCTTCGCCTGAGTCTTGACTCATAAATAGCTGATACAGATCCCACTCTAGCGGAGATAGATAAGCCCTTTTCTTTCGTCACACTAGGTGGCAAAAGATAATCCGTGACTGTCTATGTGTGGTAATACCCATGAGCACTTCCCTCTGTAATTCGATCCTCGTCACTCTACACTCCTCATCATACCAACTGTTTCTGGGGCATGCTCCTCTCCGTGTAGGCTAACTATGGGGGTATGCCTTTGATGCTGCATCATGGAGTGTCTCTATCAATATCTGAGTGAGTTCAGCTAGTGGCCGTCCCGACTCTTGAGTGCATAGCTGCCTCTATATCTCATCCAAATACACAAAATTGTCTCCCTCATGAAGGTATCCCAAGTGTGCATGGGGACCTCTCCTAATGGAGCTGTGCTAAACTGAAACGTCAGGGTGAAAGACAGGATAACATGATCAACTGCCTCTCCAACTAGCCTAGTGCCCACCATGAAGTCCTGAAAGAATGGACCGAGACGTGGCTGGGCCATTACATAATCCATTGTACTAGCACCATGTCGGTGTGGAAAGCAAGTAAAACCTCCAGTTGTTGAAAATCTTTGTAGGCCATTTAAAATGGCCAATCTATGTGCAGTTCCCATATCTATCAAGTATCATCCATATTTAGTGTACTCCTCATCTTGTGATAGTCTGGATAGGCCCATCTCTGTAACGTCCAGTTCCTTAAGCATCACCTCGGAAGCATCATAAAATATTGTCTGGTGATGGGCAGTCCTAGCATTGAAGTCCCCTAGTATGATAATGTCACCATCCTTAGAAAACTCCCATACGTCATTATCCAAAATAGCGAAGGGGGATTGTCCTCTAGGTGATGCATATACTGACGTACTAGGAGGAAAGTAACAGATAGCAATGTAGAGGTATCTGCTCGTCTCTGCCCTGAGCCTCACCCATTGTACCTAGCATGTTCATCTTTGCGTGCTATATATATCAATGGCTGCAACTCCTCCCTGAATAGAATTGCCACTCCCCTTGAACCCCATCCTCAATGCTCCGATCTGGTCTCTTGTCTGCAGGTTGTCTCCCACCTATATCCGCTCACCTGTGGCATGGATTGCCCAGGGGCTTGATGCGTCTCAGAGTAGAAAATGATGTCTCTCCCTGTGAAACTATCCTCAAAGGCACCTACATCAAGGCGGAGTGACCCATTACAATTCCAGGTTGCCATCTTTAGTGTGGTCGCATAGGTCTCGCACCGTCATGCGGAGTGTCGCTCAAATATCACCACCCTTCCATCCTTGTAAAAAGCAATCTTCCCTTTCTCCCTTGTTGCTCTAATTTCCGGCATTACTTCTCGCATATGAGCAATCTGCGAGAGGGTGAGGTCATCTCCAAGAAAGATGCCAGTCTTCTTTAGAGTCGGTGTCTTCTTCAAGAAGTCCTTCTTCGCTTCCATGGAAGGGAAACGGAGGATGAGTGCCCTTTCTTTTGAGGTTTCTCCATTGCTCCCACTTTTCTTATTGCCCACTCTCCAGGCCCTCATATGCGTCTGCTCGTTAACTCCCACCAGAGTCATGAGTTCTTTCACCTCTTCATCCACGTTATCTTGGTCTCTGAGGCCACATATCCTTACGTGTAAGGCCCGCACACGTCTCCTTTGCTCCTCTTCTAGTGTCAAGTTAATGATGGTTGGTGTGGGGGTGGGGGTTATTTTCTTGCCTTTTCCTTTCTTGACAATCTCGATCCATTTTTCGGCATTTTCTGCTTTTTGTTGGGTCTTTGTGATGACATCTACCCACGAGGTCGTCATTTCTTTTTGTTTCTCCCCACCTTCTTTGATGGCCCGCACTTGTTCTTTAATCGTGTTAAGCTCTTCAATTACTAAGGGTTGAAGCTCTCCCTCTTCGAGGACATTCTGCGATCGCACCTCTGCAAGCTCTTTCTTGAGTAGTGCGAGTTCCTCATCTTGGGCCTTCACACGATCCTCAAGTGTATGTATCGTGCTTTCCTGTGCGGCCACACGCTCATCGAGTGCGTTAATAGTACCCAGAAGGTGGCGATTGATCTTGTTGATGGACTCGCTCATTTCTTCTTTGCATTTTTGAATTGCATCCTCCATAGGGTCATCTTTGCCATTTTTTTTCCTCATGATTGAAGGCCGCAAAAGGAGAGGGAGAGAGATAAAAAAGTGGAGGGTTTTTTTTCCTATGCTCTTTCTCTCTCTACGCTCGCAAATTTTCTCTCTCTATGCCTTCTCTCTCTCCTTCCTTCCCCCCCCCCCCCCCCCTCTACGCACGGGCAGGGACGGTTATGGAGCGAGCTTTGGAGAGAGCTTTTTTTTTTTTTTTTTGAGGGCCACCACCACTACCTCCCATTGCCGCCCCTTAGCACCCATCGCCACCACCACCTAAGTCCACCACCAGTGGTTAGTAGTGCTAGCTTACTGCCACCATGAGCTGGCTCTAATCCTACCACCACCACCCATTGTTGCCCCTTCCCACCATTGGAGTAGCCAAGGATCTCCTCTCTCTCTCTCTCTCTCTCTCTCTCTCTCTATCTCAAATGCCAAGGCACTAGCAGTTTTGCTAGTGTCATGGGTCTCTTTGTATCAAACCAACTCTCCCTCTCATGATCCCTCCAACCCATCCCCTCTCATGTTGCCTCCTCTCTCTCTCTCTCTCTCTCTCTCTCTCTCTCTCTGCCTTCCCCTTGGCTGGCCCCTCCCCCCTTTCTCTCTCCCTCTCCCCCCCTCTCTCTCTCTCTCTCTCTCTCTCTCTCTCTCTCTCTCTCTCTCTCTCTCACACACACACACACACACACACACACACACACACACACACACACACGTGCTTGAGCCTATCCCCTTGTCAAAGATACACACTATTGTAGCCATTCGACTCAGCTCCTACTCCCATCGATGTGAGGTAGGACGTTCGGACAATGGAGAAGAATCAATTTGATTGTGCACTTTTTATGCTCACTACAAGTTTGAGAGTCTGAGTACCACACACTACTAGAGTGCTCAACTTTTGGTCACATCCAAACTTGCTTCCCTCACATTTTTAGCCATGAGTTAGACCTATAAACTTTCCTCTCCCATCCACAGTATGGGCTCTCCATTGTGACTCTCATCACCACAATTTTGGAGCATCGAGTATCACTCATCAGCCACACACATACTACATCACATGTAACATTGGTCCCATAGGTCATATTGACCTTCGATGAAGATAATAAAATCTCTCAATCTCTCTCTCTCTCTCTCTCTCTCTCTCTCTCTCTCTCTCTCTCTCTCTCTCTCTCGCTCCGGTGACGAGTCTGATGATTGAGTCGAATCATGCCTCTCTTCATGCTTGAGGGAGGCCAATGATGGAGAGGAGGGTGCTTGCTAGGGAAGCGAGGGAGAGAGAGAGAGAGAGGGAGGGAGGGAAGAGAAGGGCCGGTGGAAAGAAAAAAGGGAGAGGGGAGGAGGGAAGAGAAGGGCCGGTGGAAAGAAAAAAGGGAGAGGGGAGGAGGGATTGTGAGAGGGAGAGAGGGGGAGTGATTGTGAAAGGGAGAAGGGGGGGGGAGCATTGGCTTCTTTTTTTTCATATAAAGAGAAAACAAGGAATGAAAAGGAGTAAAATCTTTTATAAAAAAATAGCCTCTTCCAAGCAAAGCAATAGCGATATTGCTTTGCTTGGGAGAGGCTTTTTTTTAAAAAAACTTACTCCTTTTCATTCCTTTTTTTCTCTTTATATATATATTTTTAAAAAGCCAATGCTCCCCCCCCCCCCTCCCCCCCCTCTCCCTCTCACAATCCCTCCCCCCCTCTCTCCCCGTTTGTCCTCTCCAACCCCCTATCAGAGTTAAAAAAAAAAGCGGGGTATAGTGTTTTCAACCGGCTAAACTTGTAAAATCTCGATTATATGTTGAGAGGTCCTTGAAAAAAACTGAGAAATTCACAAGTTTAAGTGTAAATACCAACAAAACCTTCAATTTTTGACCAAAAAATCGACAGAATTTCAAGTTTGCCCTTATTTTCTTCAGTTAGGGAAAATGTATTTCTCTAGCGCTATCCCTATCACTCTCTCTCTCTCTATCTCTCTCTATCTCTCCCTCCCTCTCTCTCTCTCTCTCTCTCTCTCTCTCCTCCCTCTGCTCCTCTCTCTTTCCTCTCTTTAAGCCCCCTATCTCTCTCTACCCACCCCCTACCTCTCTCTCTCTCTCTCTCTCTCTCTCTCTCTCTCTCTCTCTCTCCCCTCTGTTTCTCTCGCCCCATCTCCTCTTCTCTCCCCCCCTCCCGCAAATCCTCTTCTCTCTCTCTCTCTCTCTCTCTCTCTCTCTCTCTCTCTCTCTCACACACACACACACACACACACACACACACACACCATTTCTTCCCTTTTCTCATACAGTAATAGAGATAGGGGAGAGAGAAGAGATAGGGGAGAGAGAGAGAGAGAGAGAGAGAGAGAGAGCAAGAGAGAAGAAAAGAAGAAGAGAATTTTAACATCGTAGGAAACTATCCCAAGAGACCTTAAAGATGTATCCAATGAGGAGAGTTGGAGAGAGAGAGAGAGAGAGAGAGAGAGAGAGAGAGAGAGAGAGGATGGGGGAGAGAAAGAGAAGGGGGAAGAAGGGGCCGGAGAGAGGTGCAAGTAGAGAGGGAGAGAGAGAGAGGGGGGGGAACGGGTTAGAGAGAGAGATAGGGGGACCGAGAGAGGAAAATGGGAGAGAGAGAGAGAGAGAGAGAGAGAGAGAGAGAGAGAGAGAGAGAGAGAGAGAGAGAGGGGGGGGGGGGGGGGAACGGGTTAGAGAGAGAGATAGGGGGACCGAGAGAGGAAAATGGGAGGGGAGAGAGAGAGAGAGAGAGAGAGAGAGAGAGAGAGAGAGAGAGAGAGAGGTTATATAGTGATAGGGAAAGAGAGAGAAAGAAGAGGAGAATCTTGACAAAGAAGGGCGGCTGCTGGAGGAGGGAGGGCGACCAGAGGAGTAGATGGAGAGAGAAGATGGAGGAGGAAGTTGAGGAGGAGGAGCAAGGGAAGAGGAGGAAGCACATGGGCGGCAAGAGGAGGAAGGGGAGGTAGGGAGGGAGGTCCTTCAAAAAAAAAACTCGCTCCAAAGCTCGCTCCGTTGAGCTCGGTCGAAGACCTAACTCCACGTGGGCGCACACACACACACACACACACACATACACACACAGTCGTCCAATCTCCCTCAACCATCATTGAACCTCTCATGCCATTTTTTAGAATCATAACCCCTTGGAAGGTGGGACTCTTGGGAGTTTTTCTTTCAGCTAGTGGTTCTCCAAACCGGTCGGGCGACGGATTGTGGACATAAAGGGGTCCCCCCCCCCCCTTCAAAAAAAAAAAACCCAACCTTGCATCCAAACTCCTGGTCATAAAGGGACAAACATGGTCACTTCATTAGAAGACAAAGCCGTGTTCTTACTAAACTTAGAATACCTCTTGATGCCTGACACCGCCCTCCAATAGGCCGACATTTTCAAACTGCTATTGGGTTGTTGTTGTCATACTTGGTTAATTTAGAGCACGCAATTGCTGACAATATTGATGTCCTTAAATTTTTCATATTGCTAGCTTGGTGTTGCTAGAAATAGGAGCACCATCGGTGAGATTTATTCTTTTAATGGACATTATGAGGCAATGCAACACATGTAAGTAGTGCTACCCCATATTGTTCATATATTGTGTTCCAAAAAGACATTCATCTAATATGCATACAAAACCCTAGAAAAGTTGGCCATGGGAAGTAGGCTAGGCCATTGTGGACTCCTTTTTAGAGTGAGTTGAAGTCCTCACAAAGAGAGAGAAGTAGAAGAAGTAAACCTAGAGTCCTTACACACACACACACACACACACACACACAGGGAGAGAGATTCTCATTGAATAGCTCAAAAGGTGTTTCTTTCTGTAGGAAAAATTGACTCTTTCAAAGGAACTCTTTCTTAAGACTCAAGTGTTTATTTCTTGATTCAAGATCATTTGCAGGCTGCCCACAGAGATAGATCTCTGAAAAAAACAATAACGCTCTACACTATAGATAGATTAACATCGCCAAGCCTACTTGATGATTTTAAGACAACCTCAAGACAACCAGCAAGACACTGCCTCAAAATTCTTAGCCAAGTACTCAAGATTGACAACCCTAGGATGTTAGCGATGGAAGATGGTTTGAAGCTACTACTCCATTTGTCAAGCATTGAAGATAAGGAGTGCCCTACCACTTTGGGGTTCTGTTGACATAGCCATGACCAAATTCTTTCATGTAGGTTAATGGGTCCAAGTAGAGAGGGTGAACAACACCATACCATGTTCTTGGAAGCCATCCTTTGACATGGGCCTCTCAACACCCATCTAGTGATAGTGTATGTCTATCTTCTTGAATACAGCTCCACCATCTTTCTTGGTTGTCATCGCTTTTAGTGACAATCTCGTAAAAAGACTTGAGCTTAAGTTTGAAAGCGTGCAATGGTACAAAATTTTAAATTGGCAATGTAGCAAGGGACTGAGGAAGGAGGTGGGTGTATAGGTTCCTGAGGGCATTAAATTATGTGCACGACGACTCTTGTTCCATGGTTGATCTCATATGCATGTTAGATTGAGAATTTCAAAGACCACTCTTATTCAATAGTTGATGTATTAATTCTTCTCACTTCAATGTTGGTAAAGTTTTACTGGGAAAATTTTTCTATATGCAGTAATCGTATAAACTGGGATTACCTATATTGGCCCAAAAATATGGGGGTTTGGTTCTATTTTGTCTACAAACACACAGATTATGGTCAAATGAGATTTCTTAAATCACACCTTATGTATGTATTTTTGTGGAGGAAAGGGTACTTTTGAGATCATAGTATTCAGTACTTTGTACATGACCCTAATGGCATATAGGTCCATGTATAGTGGTCATTCTTCAAGGGTAGTGTCCTCTTGTGGAATTGTATTATATCTTTGCTTTTCATCTTAACATGTAACTTTATATCATAGAAAGTCTACTCAACAAGCAGACAATAAGATAGAATCTTAGAGATTCCTGCATGCTGGTTAGCAAGCGTTATATTTGATGGATTACTAAGTATTTTATCTTGCATGTTTCATGTAAAGGTAGAATGTAGAACAATTTGTTAAGGAGAGTGCATTTAGGTATTCAATGGGGGAAAAAAAGAATCTACTTTATAGAATGCCCACATCAATTGTTCAAGTTAGGAGATAGCCCACGAGACACCAATAGAAAGAGACAAAACATTGCATGAGATTATAGGAAGATAGTACAATCAAACTTTTTCATCAAAACTAGAAAAAGACGAATTTCCCTTATGAAGCCCAAGTGATGATGTATATAGCCTGCAACATCTTCAAATTTTTGTCCATTTCTCTATTGAGTAAGCCACTTACATTTATATGTTATAACTGTTGTAGTTTACACACGTATAGCCAGCGTTTCATCAACAAACAAACTACAAATCAACAACATACACATCATCTACTTAAGATTCAATTGTCTTCAACATGCTCGATGGGGTTTGTAAAGTTACCTTGAATTGGTACACCTCCGAGGAAGCTCGCTATTGCACAGGCCGCTTTGCAAAGGCTACATTGTGGGTCGATATTCATTCGCCCATCTTCAGCACTCTAGTAGGTGAATGGGCCCACGTAGAGAGGGTGAGCTCTACCTTACCAATTTCTTGGATGTTTCTCATCTCCCATCTAGTGAGTTTTTCTTGGCAACTATGATGTCTAGTATTGACATGTAGAATACTAAGAGACAATCTCTCTCTCTCTCTCTCTCTCTCTAGCCTTACACCTTTGGCTGTTCTCACACCATCTTTCCTTGATTATGTATGGCTCTCATGCTTGGTATGGATACTTGATTTGGTTAGTCACGTGATTGGTTGGCTCCCATTCTCTCCACGGGTGTTGGTAGGTATCCACACACAAACTCCTAGCTGCCCTCTTGGCTTGTGCATAGATAGGTCTTGCAACTACCACGGGGGATATATATATATATATATATATATATATATATATATATATATATAGAGAGAGAGAGAGAGAGAGAGAGAGAGAGAGAGAGAGAGAGAGAGAGACCCTTAGCCCCTTTCATTATTCAACCTACACTTGAGGCTCGGGAGAATGAGATTAGAGTAGGCATAGAGTTTTCATGGGGAGGATGCTTGAGGGCAAGAGCATAGGTCAGGGTCACTCTTATCTACTTGGCCAGCAGACTTGAGGACAACAGTGCAAGAAGGATAGCTACAAAGTGGCATGAAATTTGTTAAAAGCTAATTCCTACCCTCTTATCTGCATCAATAATATGCACATCCTATGCTGCAACTTTTAGTATCTTTCGCGTGCTGGATGAAATTTGAAAAGCTGCCTTGAATCAGTACACCTGCAAGGAAGCCAACTATTGCATATGCCACTCTACAATGGTTGCATTATGGGTCGATGTGCACTTGCCATCTTTAGCAACAATTGAATTAGATAGCAATAGCTATAAAAAATAGAGAAAGATGAGAGAGAGAGAGAGAGGACCCACCTCAATCCCCTCCTCCCACGACGTCCTGAACGTTGTGTCGTCTGCTAAGTTGTGTGCTCAAATATTGTGGATGTTGCGCCTGCATAAAGATTTTGATCTAACAGCAGCTAGGGGAGCTCCGTCACCATGGGTTGAGACATTCTAGCATGTGGTAATGATCATCCTTATCCAAAGCCTCAACTACAGCCACTTGGATATGAAGGTGCAAGTAATGAACATCCTCGTCCAAAGCCTCACCTACAACCACTCCACGAAGGAGCTCATACGCTCTTTAGGCACATGCCAGAATGCCTCACATCCAAATACACGTAATCTATCATAATTAGGCTTTTGCTTGTCCATATCTCTTGCGGAATCTTGTAGTTGAATGATGTACTAGGCAACCTATTGATGATATGCATCGTTGTCATAATAGATTCTCCCCAAAACTCTTGAGGTAGATTTGCCATAGATAGCATGGAGCTGACCCTCTCCTGAATAGTCCTATTCATGCGCTCAACAACTCCATTTTGAAAAGTTGTGTATGGTGTAGTAAATTGTTGCCAAATTCCTCTTTTGCTAGAAAAGTCCTTAAACTCAATGGAGACGTATTCTCCCCCATTGTCAGTGTGCAAAGCCATCAACTTCTTGCCTAATTGGTTTTCAACCATAACGAGGAACTTCTAGAAGACATTAAAGAATTTATCTTTCCTCTTCAAGAGGTAGACCCACCTTTTGAGTAGAGTCATCTATGAAAGCTAGGAAATATAATGCCCCCTAGAGACTTATGTGGCATAAGCCCACATAGATTGCTATGAACCAAATCTAGAGGATTCCCTAACTTTCTATTCAAGGGCAAAGTGGTGAGCCTAGGATTTTTTTTGTATATACAATGATCACACAAACCAAAATCAAAATAGTTTAACATAGGGATTTAGCCAAAATGCTATAATTGATTCATTCCCTTCTGACTCATATGACCAAGCCGGATATGCCACGACTCAGTAGAAGGCAACTTGGCTACATAAATAGAGCTCTCTTTCACATAAGAGACATACAAGGAATATAATGAGCTAGAATTTTGGCCTTTGAGCATGACCAAGTTACCTTTTTTTTATCATCGAGGAACCATTGCCAAACACTATAGTGTATCCAAGATCACCAAGTTCTTCTGTTGAAACCAAACTCTTAGTTAAGTTTGGCACATGTCTAACACCTTCCAACATGAACTTGGTACCATTTTGCATACATAAATTCACATCTCCAATGCCACATGTCTCAAGGGGATGAGAATCACCTAGCTTAACTAAACCATGTGTAGAAGCATAACTAGAGAACCACTCCTTGTGACGAGTAACATGAAAACTGGCATCTGAGTCAATAATCCAATTTTGCGCATAACACTCATCAATAGCCAATAAAACTCATCAATTTTGCATATAACACTCATCAAGAGTCCACAATCCAAGTTTGTGCATAACACTCTTGAGGCAATAATGCATCTGGATTGAGGTCAATAGTCAATATCAAGACATTTGATAGCTACGAAAAGGGAGGAAAAAGTTCGATGTTAACGTGTGATTTTTTGCAAAATTACCTAATAATGTCCTTATAATTCATCATCAAGAAAAAATTCAATGATAATATCTTCCCGATGAGTGTAAATAGTGTATATACTAACAAAAAATCATTAAAAAATAGTCATTTTTTGTTATTTTTCATCATTTTTATTGATAATGAGACTTAAAAATAGAGAAATCCAACAAAAAACAATAAAGCTGTGTTTTTCACTGGATTTCCTTAATTATTGGATTTTCACTTTACTTTTTTAGAGCATTTTGTTTATTTTTCTGATTTTTTCAATAAACATGTCAAAAATTAATAATAAATAGCAAAGAAGCTCAAAGGAAAAAATAGAAGACACGATGGTGATCAGAAAGACAAGGTGAACAAGCACAAAAATTTTCAATGAAATCATAAGATAAAAGTGGGAAGCCTAAATTAGGCGGTAATACCTACTTTTGCAATCTTGCAGAATGAGCTACAGGAATCCGATCAAGAAAATTTTTGAGTCCAACATAAATTTCATGGCCTCATAGGACTAACCGGGGAATCTGGGAAAAAATGGTTCGAGAAGTTCGGGTATAGATATCCAAGGTAGGCTAAAACCACCTCATTTCCACTTGTGGCCTTTGTAGAGAGAGCTTTTCGACCTCTTTCACGCGTCTTTTTTGTAGTCTACAGTTGCCCGTTTTCAGCGCCGTCTCACACGAGACATGAGGGGTAAGTTCTTTGCTCATCAATTATCCATTTTGTACGGTCGGTAGCTAGTCTAAACCCCTAGGAAAACCCCTAGAAATCGAGCAGTGCACGAAGACCTACGACCAAAAACTGACCATAGCGGCATGTCAGTTCGACCAAATCAGATGGGATTTGAACTGTAGCATGCCCTAACATAATAGAACCTTTCTATATCATCAGTTGACCATTTGGCACGGGTCAAGGGAGTCCCCGGTAGAAAAGCTAGGTTTTTGGCAGATGCCCAAATTCCGATCTAACTCCACAGACAGCTTGCCTACGAGGTTCATAAACAATGCATATGATTGGTTTAGTGAAATCAATCAAGCAAAGCCCATGAAAAGCAGAAAACGGCTCGAAGGCTACAAAGCATCAAATTCGACATAGGGGTCAAACTGACTCCAAATGAGCCAGAATTGGATGAGTTACTTCATGACTGTGTTGCGGACAAGTCCAAAGCCTCAAAATTGACTGACCAACTCAACAGCCAATGTAGTCACAGAAATCGGTGATTTCAGAGTCGACAAAGCACAAAGTGATGCCGGCAAGACTAAACTTGACCAAATTCAATTTAGGACTTGTTTTAGGTGTATAGAACGTGTTTAGGTCAAAATTTGTAAGTTTTGCAAAAAATTTATGACTGATGTAAATAATCGGATTATTTACTTTTGCACTATTTTTGCTTGGAAATTGTATCATCACCTCACCTATCATGTGTGCACACCTATTACATGCCAAAAATCAAGTATGAGCCAAAATGAACACCTATAACTTGGAAAAATACCAGAAAACACAAAGAAGTCTTTGCAAGACAATTTTTGGGTTATGGACCGCATTTCTTGATCCAAATCACCTCATATCACATACACAGGGTCTATACAATGCCTAGAACCAATTTGTACCAAAAAATGTTGATTTTGGTAGAAATGTTAATAATCGCGATTATTTACTTTCTAGCCAAAATGGGGGAATTTTGATATTTTTCCATCATACATCCAAAGTACATGATGTGTTAAGCCAAGTTTGAACCAATTTGGAGCTCAAAATCTCAAATTTCCATTATATCTACTGTTTCAGAGACCTAAAGCAAAAATCTGGTACCATTTTCACCCTATGTATCCAAATGAGCCCATATTTCACTCAGAGCATGTATTTGGTATATACTTCAAGCCTGTGATGCCAAGTTTGCAAAATGTTGAAAAAAATACTCAGCTGTAAATAATCATGATTATTTATTTTGGTTTCAAAAATTTGTTTGGACTTTACAATTTTGTTCCTTGCATGTTTTTAAGCATCTATGCTTGTTCAAAAATTGATTTGAAACAAATTGGACCAAAATTGTCAACATTTCAGACTAAAGGACAATTCAGAGAAAAATCTGTCAAATCTGCTAACTTTGACACTCCATTCACTGCACAGGAACCATGCAAGCAGCAGAGAGGGCAAAGAAGAAGCTCAACCAGAAAGAAAAGTTGCAGGAGCTACCCACATAACAATTGGATCCACATTCAGTCAAAGCCGCCAAGGCAGCCTATCTTTCAAAAGAACAGCTCAAGGAGCATCACACCACAATGTTCACCGGCAGATTCAAGAGTGAGGAGAGACGTCAAGTAGAGTTGCAACTTCTACCAAAAGAAGTATATGATGTTGCCGCGAAGCCTTAGACCAAAGAAGCCAACCGCAGGCTAGGACTCAGAGATTTCTATGAATAGGAACCGTGCAGTGTGGATTTTCAAAAAGCTTACGAGCTTTTATCCACGATTAAAGAAGATGGAACTGCCTAGATTTCCGACCCTCAGGGGAATAAAGTTGAAGTGGTGATAACCAAGGAAATAGTGGTGGAAGCACTCAAACTGCTCACAGAAGGAATGACGATGAGGGCAAGGGACAGGAAAACGGCAGGTACTTTCACCAAAGAAACCGCCGCAGCCACCTTTGCAGACCTAATTCACAAGCACGTGGAAGAGCCAGCCAGGTTATACCACCAGCACTTCCACTTCCTGGCTAAAAGGCCACCAAGGTATACCACGCCAAATCATGTGGTTGCCACCACTTTCACGCAAGTCCTCAAGTCAACAACCAGGCAATAGGTGGACCACACACAATATGTCTTGACCACTCTAAAAGGCACAAGGAAAGAAGGAAAGATTACTTACCAGGGTGCACCAGAGGTATTGACAAGGATTGCATACCATGCCATCAGCATGGCTAACAACCTACCACCTGCACCAGACCAAAACACTTGGATACTATCAGCTCAACCATCTCCTTGAGCTACAAGATCAGCCAAGAGATCCAACAAATCTGATGAAGAGTCGCCTGAAAGCTCGTCGGAAAGGCACAGCAGTGAAAGCTCGGTAATGAAGAAAAAAGAGCACGAAGGGAGGAAATGAAGAGAAAAGCCGTGGCAGCACACCAAGAAGAGCCCGTGCAAAAGAAAGCCTGGTTTGAAAGAGAGAAACATGCATACCAATGCAACCAACAAGCACAAGGAAAGGACCCGGAAAAATGGGTGCCTAGTGGACTTAAGGGACCAAGGACCAAGCATCACACAAGGAAAGAGGCTGAAGAATTGGAACGTATGTATCAAGAAGCACAAGATTTAAAGCTAAAGGAAGCCGAAGAAGTGGCAAGGAAGGCAAAAGAGGAAGAAGAACAAAAGAGAGCAGAGGAGACCACTGCACAAGGAGAAGCACAACATGCCCAAGGTGATGTATCTCCCCGCATCTCTTCTCCTGTCTCTGAACCCAAGATCAACCCATGCTGAGCCCACCACCATCACCAGCAGTTAAAGACACCACAAATGAGCCAAGTAAAGAAGTTGAGCCTAAACAAGAGAAAGCAGCCGAAGGTACACAAGAGCCTGAACAGCAAAAGGTAGATGAATCTACACAACAAGCAACTGGAACTACTCAAGAGCAGTCAATAGAAAGGGAGGCAGAGACCGAAAAGGCAGCAAGTCCTGCAACAGAAGAGGACACCACACAATTTGAGCAGCCAAAGGAGCAAAAGGCAGAGGAACCAACCTCTACCGCAGCACAACAAGAGAAGGCTGAAGCACCACCCTCTACCTCCACGAAAAAAGAACAGCCACGGCTACAAGAATAACAGCAACCAGCCTAATGCAAAAAGACACACAAGAGGCTGCAAAAACATCAACTCAGTTGGCACGCAATGAAGACTGGCAATCCAATGACGAAGTCATCCTGCAGGTTAACAAATATGCTAAGCAAATGCAGGAGATGACGGAAAGGCTTCGCTCAGCAGCACTGGCCGTAGCACAAGGGCCAAAGAGTTAGAGATGGTGATCGATGCATTCCAAGGGGAGTTAGATGAAAGACTTAATGTCATCACCGATATTCAAAGACAAGTGCAGGAGCTGAAAGCAGAAGCTGAACAACATCAGCTCGCTAGAGATAGGCAACAAAAAGAAATGGAAGAGCTAGATGAGCTGCTTACCAAACTGTCAAGTGCGTGCAAGGCCAAGGATGATGAGCTGACGGAAGTTACAAATGAACTTCTCACTACCACCCTCTCAGCTCAAAAAATACAGGTACAACTAGATGTAGCTAATGCCTCTCTACATTACTCAGAACAACGAATCAATGATCAGGCGATATTCTTGCGGCAAATACGAGAAGATCCAGTCGTCGCCTTGATCAAAGGTACAGACAAGGTCTACAAGAACTAGAAAAGAAAAATAAAGACCTCGAGCTGGAGCTGAAGTCAGAGCAATCTCAGTGCAGAGACGTGGCCTTGATGAGGGTCCAAAGAGAAGATGAACCGCTGAAGGAGATAGCTGAACTCAAACGAGTTAACCAGCTACTAAGAGAGGGAAGGACGGAAACTCAAAAAGAGGCAGGCACTTCGGAGCAGCCTCACATAGAGATCCCCTCAATATCATTTGCTGAAATGGAGACACAGTCCACAGTAGAGCTGAGTGGCAAAGAAGATTTTCATGTACCCATTACAGAAGAAGACATAGTGTCCATGGTCGAGCTCTCAAAGGCTGAAGAAGATGCACTGAAAGAAAAGATTACACAAGAGGTAGATGAGCAATGGAAGGCAGTGATGGATTGGGAGTTGAGAGTTCTTCACTCCGTTAACCTTACACAACTCACTCCCAATCAAATCAATGCGAAATGGCACCAACAATCCCTGGCATACCCTCTGATAAAAGTGGAGTTACTACCAATAAAAGAAAGGCTTTACACAGACATGCCAGTCGAGGACGCAGATAAGAAGTGGAGGTTGAGCTGGCTGAACATAAACCCAAGATACTTGATTTTGTTCATGAGAGCACCTGCGGCCCTGCAAAAAGATTCAACTTTTTGTCCCGTACCAAGAGTAAGGACCTGGATAGCACATGACACATCAATCAAGAAGCGGACAACTTGGCTAAACTACCCCAGATTGCCTGCTCCAGAAAAGGGACCAACGCGACTGAAGAATACATGGTGAAAGCCCTAAAGGGCGCCATATCATTCTTTAAAAGTCTACCAGATTTGTCATGTGCTATGATATATAAGATCTGCCAAATCCTGCTCACATGCATCGAAGTGTTCAATGAGCAGAGCAAGCAGGCGCCCCCTTCGATGTCATTCCTTGAGGGTAATAAAGGTTTGTGCTATGATCTCAGTGGCCAACCTTCCGAAGAAGTCCTCTATGGCTTCTACGCTAGATGCATGTTTCTACCTTGACACAATATGCTGGCGTTCAAGGAAGCGTTCTACATGGGATTCTTCGCTTGGAAAACGAAGATATTTGCACCAGTGATTAGCAATCTGACCTCAAGGTTTATAGGCTATTGAGCAGTGGAGTCAAAGAACAGAGTAACTATGCAGTTTTTGCAAGTGCCAGATAAAGAAAGGAAGATAAGATACCAAAAGGCACTAAATGCGCTTAAAGATCACCTCGCCAGCCGCCAGCTCGAAGACTACTTCAACCCATAAAGCTGTGTCAAGGGACGACACATGCGAAGAGGGGGGGAATGTTAGCAGCAAGCTGACATGGATACCATTTTTCGGAGTTCTCATTGTAAAAAACTTATTATTTTGATAAATCGAGAATATTATAACTCCTATTTTCTCGGATGAACTGTGTAATTAATGAGCCGGGGCTACAAGCTTCCAGATTGTATCAACCCGTCATTACCCATCTTTGGTAGAACTCCCAGATTATTAGTTTTGACCACCAAAAACCTTGGCTAAGGTATAAAAGCCAATTTTTGTAATTTATTCTTAAGTTTTGGATAATGAAAGACACAACATGAGCTAACAGCGCTCACTCCTCTCCTTCTCGCGCTTCCTACTCCCTCCCCGGTTGTCACATTGCAGTCGTGTTTGTTGCATTGCAACCGCAAGTAAGAGCTCTACGGATTGACGTAATTACATCACAGGATTTCGTAGCTTTTGACATTGCCGGCCATCATAACTAGGAATTTACACTTTCAAATCAAAAACTAAGCATAGGAGGGGTATTGGGGCATCATTGCTAAGAATTTAGATGCAATCTGGGTTGAAAACAACGAGGTCAAAAATTGATTGTTGTTAATAATCGCGATTTTGGAACTTGACCTAAAGTGGGGTTTGAGACCATAAGCATGTGTGCTTAGGTCTTATAAACATGTCCTAGAAGTTTCGTTACGTTTGGATGTCATTTGATGCTCTAACGGATGTAATTTGTTTGCCGATGAGCGATTGGCTTTTGGTGATTTCAATCACTTGAGTGTAGCTTGAGTTAGATGCGAGTTGTTAGTTGTTTTTTGAGAGATTGACACCCTCTTGTAGCCTCTATGCACTAGTCGAGTCAACTTCGTCCCATGGATTGAAAAGTTAATCTTGGTTCTTGCTAATACTGCAATAAGATAGGATGGTGAGGTTAAACATGCGTCCCACAGCAGAGTACCTCACTCTTCATTTGGGTCTCAAGCAGTGTGTGGAGTTTGTCATTCCAAGGCTATTGGCGAAAGGTGATGCATTCCTCATCATCAAAGCAATTGTTAGGCCAATGGAAGGTAAAACGGGAGTCCTTGAAGCATTGGTTGTTTGCCATTAAAAGGCTATTAAATTTCTTTGAGGCGGTCTAGTTCAAGCATGTTAAGAGAGAGAAAAACCAAGAGGCAGACTAGCTAGCAAGCAGCAAAGTGCAGGTATATGTTGCAAGTTTATCTGTGGTTCTAACCACTTATGCAAGTAGGGAATCTTTGAAGGGAATAGAGGATTTTTTTAGTACAAGGGAGTGTCCAGAGGGTCTATCCCAGCTACAGAGGAGAAGGGTTGTGCACAAGGCCCACAAGTTCACATTGGTAAGTGAAGACCTGATGACTTATGGTCGAGACTAAGTGCTAAGAAGAGTGATCTACAAAGAGGCGATTGGCTTGGTGCTAGAGCAGTGTCATAGCAAGCATCAAGACAAAGACCAAGTGCTGTTTCAAGTCCTTAAAGCAGGTTTTTGGTGGCCTTCCATAGTACGAGATGTGCATTATTGATGCAAAACCTGCCACGAGCACCAAACCATGGGTGAAAGATGACTAGTAGTAGCTGAGTTTCAAGGAGCTATCATAGCTCAAGGTGCTTTTGAAAAATGGGATGCCAGCGGTCCAACCACCCACTAAGTCGAGCGTTAAGAAATACATTGTGGTGGCCATCGACCACCTCACCAGGTGGGTTGAGACCAAGGGAATTAAGGAAGTAAATGTGCATGTTGTGGCTCAGTTTGTCTTCGATTGCATCTACTGCCATTTTGGAGTGCCTTGGGTGCTCATTTTTTACAGAGGTTGGGGGTTTAGAAGCAAGTTGATGCATACATTAGTAGAGAAGCTAGGCATTCAACATTGGTTTTCTTCACCCTATCACTTGTTAGGGGAAACCCAACTTGTAGCACCTTGTGGGAAAACTCTCTAGCCACCTAGGAAAGATAAATGATGACATGGTCCAATAGCAAGAGTGTGCAACCTCTCTAGCCAATGATTGTAAAGCACCAAGCCTACTTTAGAGGCTGTTTTCTAATGAAGCATTTTCACTTTAAACTATCGTCATTTTCTCTGTATTCTACCTTTATGCTTTTGCTCCAAGATAATTGTAACCCTAACTCTAAGATCATGGTGAGCTTAAGGCTTCATCCATCATAGCTTAGCTCACTAATGATTCTTGTTAGCCCTCACGGCTCACGGACACCCTATCACCTACGACAGAGGTTGTAGTATTTACTTGGTAGAGTAAGGTACCGGGCTTGTCGGTCCAATAGGAAAAGGGTAAGAGTGATTGCCAATGAGAGGCACACTCTAACTGGAACATTCAAGGGATTAGTTGGCTAAGCATGGGCGCCCAAGTGTGAATGGGGTGAGCTCATATAAAAGTCAACTAAACCTAAAATTCACTCATTCTCTCATTTGTGCAATTGAAGAGTGCTCTTGCTCCATCTCCATCTCCATCTTCTTCTTCGTCATCTCCTTGTGTGTGTGTGTGTGTATGCGTGAGAGAGAGAGAGAGAGTGTGTGATCGAGCATTGCGGCGACAGGACAGCAGTGAGGCGGTTGACCCCGGCGTAGCAACAACTCCTTCTTCGCGGCGAGGGATCCTCCACGACAGGAAGCGTAGAGCAGTGAGTGACACACCAACGCCATCTTTGAGCTTTCTAGTTTATGCTTGTTGTGTGCTTGGAGCCATTTGTGGCTCGCACACAGTGTATCGGCAACCTCCTTGCATTGACACGTGCGACATACGCACACATTTTTGGTGCCACTGTCGGGGAATGCCATACACTAAGCTTGAATGGCACTTTGTGCTTCTTTCGTGGTGCAATTTCAATTGTAGGAAGGGTAGGGAAGGAGTGTGTGTGTGTGTTGAGAAGAAGGATTTTGTTATACTGTGTATTTTTTTTGTTAATGAAGTTTTCAAAGGTACTGTGTTTTTTTCTCTGTGTAAGGTGTTAGTATTAAGGTGGTTAGTTATGTGTAATGTAATGTACAGTAAGTAGGAAGTAGATCTGTGAGAGCTAATAGAGTGTGTTAGTGTGTAACAGTAGGTGTATTAATTAGAAGTAGGTAGGTAGAGTGTGTGTGTGCTCTCGCGCAGGCCGCGGCGACCTTATCCTTATAAAAAATAAAAATTATATATATATATATATATATTATTTTTACAAAAATTAAAAAAAATTAAAGGTAGGACCGGGATCGAGAATATCTCCCAGACCCAAGCCCAAGCTCATGCTCAGACTTAGACATCTATCGTCCTTTAAAATTACGAATTTTAGCTTCACACGTAGCTAAAAATTGACTTTTTTGAGGACCAACAGAGCTTTAGGTGACCGAACATTGTGCTGTAAAGCACACCGCGACCCTCTGAGTGATACGCTCGTTTTGAGCTATCACACACTTAATAAAAAAAATTGATCATTAAAAAAAATTAAAAAACTTTTTAAAAAACATTAAAAACGTAAAAAACACGAGTGAAAACGGACGCTTAAAAAAGTAAGTGGTTAGCCTTCGAGGTTATTCACCGACGCTTGTAGGGTGCCAAAGGCACATGCATCTGCGCTCTGATTGTGTACTAGAGATGGAGCAACAAGAGAGAATTTTGACTTACGCGAGTTCTCAATATCCACCTACTTTAGGTTCCGGGTCCTCGGCGGGGACCCAAGGTAGTACAAACCAAGACCCGAACATAGCGGCTAGTGACTCTTCCTCTGACTATGACGTCATGGAGGGTTTCCCAATGCCTAATTTCGATAGCTCAAGCCAAGACATGTATGCCATGGGTCCACGGTCCGGGCCAAGCGTGCTTAGCCGCTTGAAGGAAACCTTTAGTAGAGCCACTCGCTCTGAATGTGGAGCTAATGATGTAAATGAGGGGGGTGGGGAAGTAAATTCTCCATTCATGACCAACGTAGAGCCTATGCCCTTAGAGAATGTGCACGTGAATACTTCATTCACTGCACCTCCTGACTCTTCAGAGTTATTTCCCTCCGAGGTCATATTACCCGATGGTAGAAGCCTTGCCAAAGTGCAAGAGGTTGAGCGATATATCATTGCGGCTAGGGAAAAGGAAGTCGAGAGCTTACGCAAGGCGGAGCAATGAAGAGAGTTAAAAGCGAAAGCCCCTATGTCAATATCCTTGCTAAGAGAGCAATCGAGTGCTCCTGACTTAGCAACTGCTAAGGGTCAACCCCTAGAAAGCAACATTGCATCTAGCTCAAAGGACACCCCTAGCACCTCAATCCTAGATGGAGCATTCCTAAATGAGAACCGGGAGTACGAACTACAAGCGGAAACTTTGACCGACCTATACACAGGTCACACCTATCACGTGGGTTGGTTAGATGTCCTACAATCCACAATAGGTGCTACTAGTGTGGAGGATCAACAACAAAGAGTTTGTGAGGTCATCCATAGGGTCATTGAGTTAGAGAGACAGAACAAGGGGATCAACATGCCTTCAACGGGTGTCATGAGATTCTTGGATACAGGAAAGGCTAAACAACCGACCTTATCGCAAATGGAGACTCCCTCGGTAAGTCCGATGGATCCTCCATATGTTGTTTCTCCAGGGGTCTCAGTGCAATCTGAGCCCACAAGTGATAGGTTTACCTTTCCAAGTCTAGCTTATCTTTCCCTTGATGACACCACGGCTACCATGCCTAACCCAGTGATGGGCATGCCGAGAAACACACCATGGACCTCATTTGTTAGTAAAGCACCACTACATGGTAGCTCAATGCATGCAACAGTACCTACAAGTGTGTACCAATCGTATGCACCTATGGGTCATCGCACTCATGTAGTCCCTACCCCTCCCATTGTCTCAACTACCTATGCTCCACAACCACAATACCCAAGTTCTTATTTTCATGGGCTAGCATTAGCATGTCACATCCGACGTCTGCTATGCCTAGGGCAGCACATATGAACTTTGGGCCACCACATGGCACAACATCGTATCCAACGTGGAACCCAAGGGCTTCCTATGCACCAAGCCCGATGCCAATACCTACTCCATATGTAGTCTCTGGAGCACCTTCACCCACGGTACCTGCTCACTTAGATGACTAAGCAACGTTTGCTTAAGCTATAGGTCAATCTATTGCTGAGAATATGCGTAACACGTCTGATAGAGAGCCTAGAAGTAAGGCAGTACGAATAGCCAAGCTCACATAAAAATTTAGTGGAGACGGGGATGTGAGAAAGCATATCGAAGTGTTTTAACAAATATGCGATTCTCTAGGAGAACACAATGACCTACATAAGAGCAATGCTTTAAGCCTAACCTTAAGTGGAAAGGCTGGGGATTGGTATAGAACCCTAAGGGTGGAAGAAAAACGATCTACCCTACTCTTAGGAGACTGTTCTTAAAAGAATACATACGAGAGGGAGTACTTTGGGGTGTAGCCTCCTAGCTCCAGAAAGCCCAACGAGAGGAAGGAGAGTCGGTGGGAGACTTTATTAGTCGCTTGAAGCATTTGAATTCTTGATGTAAACCAAATGAGCGCTTCAACAATAACCAATTGCTTGATAGATTCATTAGGGGGTTACGGCATGAGGATATCTACAATGGCCTAGTCATTAGAGGTATCACCACTTGGGAAGCAGTCACCACCAATGTGATCCAATTGGAGGATAATTTAATGATTCAAGGAGAAAGAGCGTCTGTTGAGCCTAAATCTATTAGCTCACAAGCATCAAGACATCAGCCAATGACCCTAAAGCCTATTGCTAAGGAGCCAAAGATATCTGAGATGACTTTAGCAGATCTCACCAAGGCTATTCAAGAGAGTCTTAGAGACAATTGTGCTCCGTAGAACAATCATATGTATCCAAGAAGGGAGCAGCAATGGTGCTCAGTATGCTATGGACTGCATAGTACTAGTGAATGCCCTACTTTTAGAGTAAAATTCAAGGGGAACTGCAATGCCTGTGGGAGGTATGGTCATCAAGCTAAGGATTGCATAGTATTTAAGCGTGCAATGGCCAATAAACCAACCTTAGCATGGACAGACACACCTCGAGTGCCTGCATTGATGCCGGCCCCACCTCTTGAACAAACAGCACAACACATGGTCCCTAGGGCCCAAAATGTTGTCCAAACAACACCCTTACTACCTCTAGTGCTAGGACCGCAACCACCACATCCGAAAATCACTTCTGTGAATCAAGTGGGTTGTGAGTCATCT